>NC_054065.1:11071947-11388559 GCF_017639655.2 Falco naumanni
GGTTAAACTCTTGGCTGTCTCAACACATAAATTTCAGGAATGTGGAAGTGAAGTGTATTCTGCTCAGCAGGGCTTCCTGCTTTTCTGACAGTTCCATATGTCCTTAGGTTTGGAGCTAATCAAGTTTGCTTGGTATTTCATATCATATTTATTTTGCTTTGCCACAGGGGTTCATCTTGTCTGTTGCTTCTTTACGGTTTAAAGGTCAGCCTTGACCAACCAATGCCTTGAGTTACTTTGTCAGATAATTTAACTTTGCTTCACTAGTTTCTCAGAATCTCTTTTCATGTCTTTCAGGTCACTATTTTATTAAAAGCTCTTGCTGAGTTGTTTTGTGTGCAAAGCTGCTTCAGAGTTAGTCTGCATCACTCTGAAGTTGTTGCAGGGTTTTCCTAGAACCTGTCTGGCTTTTATAAGACGCGTCAGCTATGTTAGTGTTTAGGATTGAGAACAGGAAATCAAAGCTTGTGTTTACTTTTTTTTGGGATAGGAAAAGACATGTATTAAGACAGTCAAAAATAAAGCCAGTTACGGTTCTGGTTACACAGGTGAGTCCTTTAGCCTGCATATATAAGATTTAATCCAGGAAGTCTGCATTTAAATTACTCTTGTCCTCACTCACCTGTGTCAGCTGGGTAGTTCCTGTGTAGACCTTTCATAGGCTTTGATAACAACGACTGATCTATCATAAACAAGTCAGAATTGCGGTTGGGTAACCTGCACGTGGTTTTGGAGCAACTGTTCCTTAGCCTGTGAAGCTGGTTCTTAAGTGCTGGGACTCACTGGTGTTTTCTCTAGTCTTCTTTCACAAAAACAAAACAGTGGTGCAAACTATGCTTACTAGACCGTCCTTTGTACTGAATGCATATGAAACTTATATTAATTTTTACATTGCAGTACACTCAGTTTCACAAGCTCTGAGGCCTATTCTGCAATTTGCACCCACAGACCACCAAATAATCTTGTCGCTGAATTTACTTTTCTCCCCCCACTTACGTTTGAGCTGATGTTGCTATTTGCTGTTGCTGACAACCAGAGTTGACACGGTTACTGCTGTAGTAAGACCTACTGTGATACGTGCAATAACTGTGAAAATAGCCAAGATCAGTGTTACGAGTAGAGGCTGTAACCTGCATGCTACATACTTGGAATAGTTTACACAACAATATAGGCGATGGACGGTTCAAACTACTTGAAAATTAGATCCTTAAGCATACAATACTGTTACAGTGTTTGAACAGATTTTAAGACCTAAGTTACTCTGAAAAACTGTGTCTCCTTGTTGGAGAACTGCCTTAACAGGTTTCATTTCTTTTTCTTTAGTAAGTGAATGACAAGGAGCTTTCTCCAATCAGTTTTCCCTGCTGTAATTTTAGAGAGGAAAATCATGTTTCTCCTATTACCTTTGATGCATCCAAGAGCTATACTTTTCATCATTTGTGGCCTTATTTGTATTTCTCAGCACTTGTCCGTAGGCACTTCCCCATATAGCAATTTTTTTAGACGTGACGTCTACTAGACTAATTCAATATAACCAAATAATGTCAAACCTATATGCGGTGTCCTTAAACAGATTGTATACCCTTCAGCGTAACCAGGGCTAGCTCTTTCTCAGATGCCAGTGAAAACAACATTCTTTGACGTAGCAAGTGCTGGGACTTACTCACTTCCTAGGTGTGTCAGACTTAACTGGGAGTGGAAAGCAGTCCTCAAAGAACATGCTAACTTTTAACTCAGGCAAGCCTCAGAACATTCTTCTTAGTCATAATTTCACTCTTTGTAACACATGAGCCAATAGTACCTTTAAAATGCAAACCTGGAGAGGTTTTTTTGTTTCCAAACTGACATTTTACAGGCTTCTGATTTAGCTTTGACCAATTCAGTCTCATGCTATCTCAAAGCTATTAATGCTAATTTTTGATTGAAATGAGCCTGTCAGTTAATTTTGATCTAGGTTCTTGTTTCAGGAAATACAAGGCCATGCTTTTGACTGCAATCCCTAGACAAAGAAAATCTAGAGGATTTTGTTGGTTTTTCCTCTGAATGCATCTAAAAATATTATAAAAGCTTTGTTCAACCTTCTATGAATATGCATGCATACCTTAGCAATATTCCCAAGAAGATTCCCTTGCTCACAGAGTATAGTTTCAGTATTGCTGTAGATGAAAAATCCAAGGATGAGAGAAAATATGGAGAGCTTTTGCTTTGAACAGTGAATGTCAGTGGAAAGTTAATATTAACAGAGGTGTCAGTATTAGAAGTTTAGTGCTCACTTTAGCTTCCTTAACAGCTACGTGCTCTGCATATTTGTAGATTGTCTCCAATTTCCCAGAAATAAGAAGTTGAACCATCTGGTTGCCTCTGTGATGTGTTTATTCCTTTAGGAATGTTGTTTTATTCTAGGTGGTTTTAGAATTTAATTTGTTGTTTTGAAAAATTTCAGAGTACCTTTTTGCTTGTAATTCCCACAAGTATTCTCATGCTTAAAATCTTGACAGATTACTTTTTATATAAACTGTTTATAGGAGTAAAAAGACTGTCTGTTGCTGAGTTAAATGAACTGCTAGAAGAAATTGAGACTGCTATTAAGGATTATTCTGAGGAACTGGTACAGCAGTTGGCTCTGCGAGATGAGTTGGAGTTTGAGAAGGAAGTGAAAAACAGCTTCATTTCTGTCCTCATCGAAGTACAAAACAAACAGAGAGAACACAAAGAAACAGCCAAGAAGAAAAAGAAGCTGAAAAATGGTAGTCCTCAGAATTGCAAACAAGAAAGAGGTCATATGCCTGGAACAGTAAGAAAATTTTTGTAACTATTTCTACATCTAAAATATTTTTTGTTTTTTCCCTATGGGAAGCAGTAGTCCTAGATTATATCAAGATACCTGGTATGCCTGCTTCCATGCCTTCATTTGCAGCCAAGGCTTAGGCACTTTCTATTGCAAGTATGTTTTCACAAGGTCATGTAACATTTTATTCCTGTCATACTCCTGAAATGTGTTTTTTTATTGTTTGCAAATTAGCCTGGAATCAGCATACCTTTCCTGCAAAAAATACTGTCCTTGGACGTTCTGTTCTGTTGTCAGTAGGCTTTTATCTCATTTGTCTGTTTGGTTTCGCTATGAGAGTTTTAGTATGTGTGTACCACTGTTAGTCTTGCAGGAAATTCAGTATTATTGCTGATGTAGTTGAACAGGTATTTATTGATCATGTTGGGTTTTAGGTAGGAAAAAATTTAGAGGCTTTATTCTGGATCTCTTGAAACCTGCAGCAGAGTTACTATATCCAACGAGAGACACAGGTGAGGCCAAAGTGTAGTGCCAGGTGTACAAGGAGCCGGTAATTTGGTTTATTCTTTACTGAACATAGCAACAGAAGGAAGAATGTCTTTCAAACAGAGTTTGAATAATAGGAGGCAGAGAATGAAAGAAATTAGGTTATTATCTTGTCAATGCCATTTTTTCTTTCTTACCTGTCTGGAGTAATTTTAAAATACTTCAGTGGGATATTAATGTTAGAATTTCTTAGTGTCTCTTATAGGACCTATAAAATGTGGTTAATGTATTGTAAGTCTTGGCTAAGTCCCAGAAAGAATGCTTCAGTTTGACATTGGAAAGCTTTGGGGTTTGTTTTTCAACATAAGAAATAAATGTTTGCAATGAAATATTATTTCTTCAGAATCTGTTTCTAAACATACAAGAATAAGATACCTGTGATATAGCAGAAATAGAGTTCTGATCTTGTCTGTCTAATGAAAAGTGTTTGCATACATAGCTAAGTTTTAATGGAACTCTAACTAAGTGTATGTCTGGAAAACAAAACAGAATAGTCATCCCTTTGCAGGAGCACAGTGAAAGGTGCAAATTTACTCCTTTTTGGTTCTAGGTCATGGAAAGGCAAAAAGTTATATTGTAAGTAGAAAGAAAAATAATTACTTGGTTTTGAAACTTGGAGTCAAATGATTCATAAGCTATTCTGGTTAGTTTCAAGTTTAGAGTCTTGATTGATGCTTTCAAATATAACTGTATATATACGTGGTCCCAATATAAGACATTTCGTATTTGGTTGCTTCAAGAGATAGATGAGTGACATTTGTTTTGTGAGAGGGATTGAACAAACTAGCACCCAAGTAAGACTGTGGGCTGTGTATGTGTGGTTCCTATGAAAACAGCTTTCACTATCACCAAGTACAGATTTGAGAGCCTTCTTCCAGAAAGAGGTGTAAGCTTCCTTCGTTCAACGCTCCTTTTTTTCTTTTATCTTTTAAGGAAGTGCTGAGAATGTGCATACAGATAGTATGTTCTAGTAACTTTGTGAAGAGCGAGTTTCTGTTAATAAATCATGTATAAATTAGTAATTTTATTAACAAACTATAATGAAGTCCCATTTAAGTACAAAGCTTGGAAGTAAGGTTAACTTCTTATACTCTTCAGAAAATAAATTCTCCTGTAGATACCGTAATTGCATTTTAATAAAGACAGACTTTAATTCTCTGTCCCTGATACAGTCTTTGGGTGAATCACTTTCTTAGATTTCTAAAACTTTTGCCTCTCTCACAAGGCCAGACCAGGGAGTAATTAGAAATAGTCAAGGCTTGAAGATACCAGTTCCTTTAAGTAGGATATCTTCAAAGAGTTAAGATGGCTTTGGCAACATCTATGTCTATTTACTGACCTCGTTGTGCTTTAGAAGACAAATGAATACTGTATTCCAGCACATTTTATTCCCCCCTCCCATAAATAAATACATTCAGATAAGTGTGCTGAGGTGTGCACGTCATACTGCCCTGTGTCAGCAGCTTGACGGGTTCTTCTTTTTATGTTCTTGTCAGTTGCAGATTTTTATATCTCGTGCTAAACATCAAAATTGTTTTGATATTTTTTTTTTTTTAACTTGTCTCTCCAGCAAGCAAGAAGGTTTACAGTGTTGAAGAAAAAAATGGTTGGATTATGTATTAATTTTTCTTTACTTGTATTCCATGATTCTGTGTAATGGAGCTTGAAATTAATATGGATGTGTTCTTAACTCATTGTGTATATTTTATCATATTACAAAGAAAATGGAGAATATTAATTGTTGCTTCAGTTCTGGAAAAGGAAGCATGAAAGCATAAAATGTTTTAAAGAGGTGTGGCTGAAAATTATTACCTCTGAATAATGTTTCTAGTAGGTTAGGTGCTCAAAATCTGAAAAACTGATATCAGCAGTGTCTCTAAAAGTGTATTGCTGAAACACAAATGTTAAAAGAGATTATACTGGGAACTAAACTTGCAGAAATACTATTTTTTACATTTCAAAATGAAACAGCCTTAAAAGACAAGTCTCTTTCTGGGTCTGCAGTGTGAAGACTTCGTTTGATTAAATTTTGATGTAGATATGCTGCTTAACTGTCATTACAAGTTTTGCTTTTCAATTAAAAAAATTAAGTAGATGAATGAGAAATAGAAATGTGCTGAAATACATCTTAGAGCTTGTCTTTGTCATTCGTCTTTTATAGTCTTGATAAATGTTGGTTAATAGTCTTCTGAACTTTTCTCTGTCCCTTTTTTTCTTTCTGCTATGTTTTCACTACTTGTAGCGCTTCAGCATGGAAGGGATCTCAAATGTCATACAGAATGGCTTCCGCCACACCTTTGGAAACTCGGGTGGAGAGAAACAGGTGCTGGGCTATCTTCTCTCTTTTCTTCATTCTTTGCCTGCTCTTTCGGTAGGAGCTGAGCTATTGAAAATTGACAGTAGTTGAAGATAAATGCTGGGATCGAAAAACATAGGACAAAAATGTTGGGATCTGTACTCTTTCCTTGCCTCAGGACTCTGATCAGCTTACAGTCTCTTTCTCTCCTCAACAGCTCGAGACAGGATTTGATATCCTGATGCACTGGAAAAATAACCCTTGTTTCTTACACAAGACAAAAAGTCTGTTTTGGCATCATAACACATGCTTCAAATACCTTGCATGTCTCTAAAAATCTAATATCCAATCAAAGAGTATGTGTCAGGTTAGACATAACTACCTTTAGCCTGAAGGATTTGGGTACCAACTCCAACTGAAGAAGAACTGTTTTCTTTGTTCTTCAGATGTTCAGAGCTGATAGATCCAAAAACAGAGTAGCATCTGGAAAATGCATGGGCTCTGCTGTATGTCTTTCTGCCTTTGAAAACTGCATGATCTTAAAAGCAGTCAAGTGTGCGCAATGCAGTTACTGATATAAAATGCATAAGCCATCGGCAAGTTCATGTCTTTTCACTGACAATTTAAATGTGAAATATATAGCACAGAGACCTGGCTTCGGTGGGTATCACTGTAGATGTTACAGGTACCTAAGTAGCAAGATTTTTACGTTTTATTTCAAAGAGATACTTGTTTGTTTCCGAACTGTAGTGTATTTTATCAAATGTATTCTGTATTTTGGCAAAATGTTAATGCTTATGCTGTTGTTCAGGCTTTTGGCATACGTTACAGAATACTGGTATGTCACATTACTTAATGCATACTCACCCATTATAGTTTATGCAGTTGTGTCGGATTAGATTCCGCACTCCTGTGAGAAGTCAGTCCACTGAGGCAATAAACTACCTGGTACTTTAGAAGTCATGGCTGATTAGGCTTTTGTCTGGAAGATAACTGCAGTTATCCTGCAGAGGAGTTCAGTAAGTAAAACAATTCTTCTCAAGTCCTTCCAGAACCATGAGGTTACAAATCATGGACTTACCCTCTATCTCAAGCAAGGTATTTGTATGAGAGAGTTCAGGAAGACATAGATGCAGCTATTCATCCCCAGCTTTGAGGATCTTGAACACGTGCATAGAGCTTACTGGACAGAGCTTTTGTCACTCTACATTATCTCAATAATGGTAAAGTAAAAGCTGTGCTGTTTTTTTTTTCTTTTCGTTGCTATCTTTACCACTTAGTAATAAATTACAGCTGTTTAATTGTATCTTTAGCTATTTCAAATATCATCTATTTTCATAAAGCAAACATATTTAACTATACCAGCCCCTCTTACTTCTGGTTAAAAGACTTCTTTTACGTACATGTGTCTACTCAAATGCACCTTTTCTTTTTTGACTGCCTCCTAACTTTCTAGGCATAAGTAGCATAATCATATATGAACAGTAACACTGACTAGATAACCCTTCCAGTCATTATTTTAGTTAGTTTACTAATGCTAGTCCTCATGTTGATCATATGTTTCCCCTGATTTATCTTATACTATATCCTTGTTGGCAGGGTTATGGGGTTTTTTTTCCCCCTCCCTGTATCCTAAAGCCTATCATGGAAATAACAAGAGCTTAACATGAAAAAAAGGAGAGGAAGGTAGGAAAGAGAGCAGCTTTTTTCTGATTTAGTCCTGGAAATCCATTTTTCTACGGCATTTATTTTTTGTTTGGAGTTGGCTGGTATCACATTGCCAAACCTTGGCCCTGCTTTTAAAATATTATGCAGCAAGTTGTAAAGTAAAATTATCAGACACTGTTGCTTAGTGCTGCTCTCAGAATACTCATTTGAGTGTTTTTTTCAGGGTGTATCATCACTGTAAACTCCCATTCACGTGTCTTCTGCTAGCAGGGGAGCATTAGTTAACAATCTGGAGTTGTGTCAAAAAAAAATGCAAGGACAGACAATTTTTTTAGTACCTTAGAAGGTAGAATTTATACGCACAAAGTCACAGCATAAAGTTTATGACAAGTTTGTACAGTTATTTCAGGAATCTTTCCAGTCTTTTAATTTTAATGGTATTTACCACCTTTTCTATTTCCTAGGTAGTATTACTTTTGATAGTGAGTACTTTCCTTTTTAAAATGGTAGTCCTTTTTTGTGTGTGTGTTTTTGAGACATGAGTGAAAATCACTTGGAATTTTTCAACATTTAAAGAGAAACTTCCAGTGGGAACTCCTTGTTCCCATCTGATGAAGCAGCTGGGAAAAAAACCCACACGAACAACTGCCTAAAAGCCATTGGAGTGTTGGTAGCAATTTTCGTGATCATATTTCCAGAAGAAAATTCAAGATAGTAATCTTCATTTTGATTTTTAGCCATATCAAACTCTTTGTATGAGTGATTACTTATCATATTGTCGAATCTGCATAAAAAATTTAGAGGTCACAGTAGACTTAACACTTGGTCATGTCAATAAGGTACACTTTAGTCACCTTTTCTTCCTTTTCATAGAATGTCATTCTTCACACAGCAATTCAGGGAGTGAGTTTTTGTAGTGCTATTATACAGACATACTGTTACAGCAGCAAAGTACTGAAGAGAAAAACACAATGATCTCTGGAAACTAAGAAAGAAATTAATTTTTTTTTTAATTATTATTAGGAAAATTGGAGGGTGGCGTTTACAGGAGAAGGAAAACAGCGAATATTGATATTTGGTCCAGCAAAATGTTTCCTAGTAGTTTATGGTCTAAGTAAAGGGTAGAATGCCACTTGGTTCTGAAGGCTGAAAATGACAGCCTGAAATCTGATTTCTGAATTAGTCAATCTACTTTCATCTCTGACATTTGCAGATTTAGCAGCCTATATCTAGCTGTTGATTCTGGTAATTTTACTAGGAGTACAGTTATCTAACGATACCTGTTGGTTACATCTGCTGGAAAAGAAATTGAAAATTGACTGTTTCCTAAGAAGTGTTGCACGCTTTCCTCTGCTGTACTCGGTGGATGTGAGAAAATGCAAAATGAAAAAGAGAGGAAGGAAAATGCCCTGTGTTTGCATAGGGTCTTGGTGAGTTGTCAGTACATCCCGTACAGTAGGTTCCCATAAGTGACACAGGAGTAAGTCTGTCTGGCTTTTAGGCAGAGGATGTGGTTGAGCATGAGGTGTGTGATCCCACTCCAAACATGGCAACGGTTATAGCTGCTCTTGGCAACACAAAGTCTCCTTCTGTAAAGTGAACCTCTTCACCAGCGTCTGAGTTACACTTGACTCTTACTGAAGTGCCACTACTAGGAGAGAAGACCTTGTATATAGCTTATTTTCAGATTGTTACATGGCAAAACACTTAGCTCTCAAGTTGAGTGACAGAAGGATGTTTTGCCTACTGCTTTGTGGCTGTTAACCCAGGATAGAGTTCCTATTAAATTCTTAAAAGTTAAATTGAGGGAAGTTTGGGGAAGCTTTTTCATTAGGTAAAATTCCAGAGTTTTCACTACTTTTGAGATGCTGATTTCTTTAAGAAGAATATGCATTCATACAGGCTGCAGAGTAAGATGTCATCTAAAGGCATTTAATAAAAGAGCAAATGGGTTGCTTCAGGAATCTGAAAATAAATCTTGGTTGCACTGCAAGTATGAAAATTCTAAAAGATTTAAGAAAATTACTGCTTTTTTTTTTTAAAGCTGCTGATCAAAGATTTTGGTAAAGAGTAATTACAACAAAAATGGAGTTAGTTTGAAACAAACTGTTAGCACACTCTGCTATTAAAATTGAGAATTAAAAGCAGAATCCAAATGGGGGGGGGCTTACATTTAATTAGGCTTGCTTTGGTCCTTTCGGTTGGAAGTACACGGCATCAGAAGGCGAAAGCTGTCTGGTTTCATTTTCACCTAACTGTGGGGCAGCATGATCCTCTTTGCACAGAGGAGTGTAGATCACCTTGGGAGCTGGTCTGGGCAGTGCTCTTTGATCTGTCAAAATTCTTGACATGTTTCGCTTCTCAGTAAGAGTTAACCAGTTGCTGAGAAAATCCTACGGCTGTTTTAAGGCTCTTCAAACACAGTATGTGCAGACTTTGAAAATGTTGCGTTTTCGGGGGGGTTTATTTCCCGAATACTTGTTAGCACGTTTCTACAAACCTGAACGCCTTACTTAAGGCACCCTGAGAGCCTGTATCAGTTGTGCTCTGGAAACCTTTAAAAAGCTGACTGTTACCAGTTTCCCAAGTTATTTGAAGGCAATATTAGTGTTTACCTGGAAAGATGTGTTGTTTGGGGTTTTTTAATGTACTTACTGGAAAGGAATAATTACTTTCAGATTTTGGATGCAACTGGTGACATTCGCATGATATTTACACTTTTTGGTTTTTTTAAGAGCAAATTTGAAAATTGTTCATCTGCATTTATAGTGGTGTTAGAGAGGAGGTGGTTTTTCTTACAGCTTTTCCTTGATTGTAAGAAGGACTTTAAATATGTGAAGGACTTCTGGTTGACTTCTGGAGGAAGAGGCAAACTTACTATTGCTGGCTCTGAGGAAGAAACTTAATGAGAAGTTCTACTGTGAACAGCTCCGATTTTTTAAGTACTTTTTGATTGAGTGTTTAGCTGCACAACTTCTAAAGTGATCACATAACTTGGAATTAAAACTTGATTAAAAGCTTTGGAATAGGAAAGGTACAATCTTAATCACTTGTGAAGTACGATCCTTTGAAAAGCTTTTAATTGTGTCTGTCAATTTCAGTTGCTACAATTCTTGCAAAATAAAATGCAAGTGACATGAATTTCCTGAAAGGACTGGCAAGTAACTCTGTTTTTCATTTGACAGTACTTAACAACCGTCATTCCTTATGAGAAGAAAAATGGACCCCCGTCAGTGGAAGATCTTCAAACGTTAACCAAAAGTGAGCATATGAAGTTCCCCCCACTGATTCTTTCCTCTTTATATTTCCAACTGTGGTTCCTTAAAACCAATGAATCCGCAATTATCCCCTCCCCCTTACCCTACGGCATGTATGTAAAGGTGCATGATTTTTAATGATGCATTTTGGCCAGTTTTTACTTGTTTCTAGAGCCTTCACAGTACATTTTTTAGCGGTTCTCTGAAACCTTGAAGGCTAGAAACTTGCATGTATCAGAAAGTAAATGTTCTCACATTATTTCAACAGGTGGGCCTTATGGAAAGTACTGCATGCCATGGAATTTGGCAGTGCTGTCTTATAGTAACTGATACACCCTTGTTTGTTAAAACTTGCAGTGCTTTGAGGTTATTGTAATGACTTTCAGAAAATGGAATGGATGTTGGGACACTTACGAGTAGTTGTATGGTCATTGCACTTGATTGCCTTTAAAATAGCCTGACTTTTGACAGTGCTTTAAATTCCCCTTTCTTCGCATCTTTTTAGGCCAGATCCTCAAAGTTTTTTATGAGTCCTCTAGTTTGTTAGTTTTTGAAAAATTCTAATTTGCATGAAAAATAAGGTTGTGTTTTTAAAATTTTAATTATTAAGGTGGTTAATACAGTAGAGCATCTCTGGGAGTCAGTGGCATCTTCATTTGAGGTTTATAGGAACAGTTTAAAAATAGATGATAGAGTACATCAATGTGTTTGATCAGATATCAGGACTTTGGATTTAACTGTGTCTTAAGGTGCTTTCCAGCAGCACAGGTCTGTGATTCTGCAGGTGGCTGAAAGGGTTCACTGGCTGTTTCTTGGAAAGAGGAAATAAATGTTGTATAAATTCTGGAGTAAATTAAACGTGTAAGCAGGAATTAAATTTCCTTTATTTTTTCAAAGTAGGTACCCTTAGCTGGTAATTCAAACTAATTCTGTGACAAATCAGTTTTTCATTTCATGTTTACTCCTTACTCATGCAAATAAATCTTATCCTCTTGCCATATTTAAATTTCACTTGAAAATATTCTCAAAAATTAAATATTAACCAGGGGGAGCTTAAAGCCTCCTGGAAATGTTTTTTGGTGCATGACGGCTTATTAACAAAATGTCTTGTACAAATGCACTGTAAAGTGTTAACAGTATTGCCTTCTGTGGGCTGGTTGGAGCTTCATCCTGTGCCTCAGCCGCAGATTTCTGACTCTCTGCTGTTAAGGCAGACAGTAAAGCAGGTGTCTGGAGTTGTTTGTTTTTTCTTTCAAAGCTGTGTTACTTTGTAGTTATGAACACTGATGTTTTCCTTCAACATCAAAATTGAAATAAAACGCTTGTTATGTTTCGAGTTCAGAGTCACATATGAGGAATTGGGAGTTTATTAAATCCTGCTATTCAGTATCATTCTGTACTTTTGATTCTTTCAATTGTGTCCAGAGAACTTCCTAAGGGATTGTCCTTGGTGCAGCTAGGCCAGATGTTTTTCCTTCTTTAGAAATATGCAAGGCTGGACAATTTTGACTTGATATAAGTCACAAAAACGGCATTTTGGCATTATTTTAAGTTAATGCCAAGTTCAGTAATGAATTTAAGAGTTTTCTAAGCTACAGCTGCTAACGTGCACCATTTCAGGGACATCCCCCCCCCCCTCCCCGACATTTCCATCAGGTCATTCACAGCAGTGTTTCTCCAGAAAAATGTCATTATTTCATGATTTGGGATGACAGTCAAGGAAATAAGTAATGAAGCGTACTATTTGCCTAAGATTTCCAACCTTCCAGTAGTTGTAAGAACATTTTAGTTTTGGATGAGGTGACTTTCTTTTTTGAGAGATTCTTTTTTATAGGGAAGAGGTTCATTCCTTGTTGTTATGACTGATGACATTTTACTGTAATAATTAACCACATAAAATGGGTCTGTTGAATCCACCTACTGTGGCCTTCAGTGAGAGTTACACAAGTGAAAGGTGGTGATACGATGTATTCCATTGTATTTTCTCATATTCCAGTGAAGGGTTTTCTTACTAATCTGGTAGTATATCCCTATATGTAGTTGAAACAGCTTTTGACAGTGTTTCTTTTGACAGTGTTGTCTTTGATTTATGACTAAATATCTGATATTTTTTTTTCACACTTTAGTCCTGCATGCCATGAAAGAGGATAGTGAGAAAGTGCCAAGCTTGTTAACAGACTATATTTTAAAGGGTGAGTATGTTTCTTAGCAGGGGTGGTTTTTTTATTCTAAATTAACTTTATGTACGTACACGGTGTATTTGAAGAGAGTAGTCCTGTGGCATTCATGAACTATGTTGCTTTTCTATCAAACACAGTTCTCACTTGTCCAAGGTTTCTGAGCATATAGTTCATAAATAAAACTTATTTATTTTGTGATAGTATAGTACAGCAAAGGGTGCAGTGTACATTCAGGTAGCTGAAGGACATCAGCAGGAGCAGAGCAGTCTGGCTTACAGAGTTAAATGGGTATAATTAAAAACTTGTGTTGTACAGGTTTTTCAGAATCAGAATTCAAACTGCCTATGGTAATAATGCATTTGCTAGACGAAGTGCCTATACCTTCATTATAAGTGTTGCCTTCTGGTCAATAGTAAAAATGATTTTACATTTACTTGTTATGCTTTCTTCACATTTTATTTGAAAGGTTTGCGTGAGAGTCATTTATTTTCCAGTCTTACACATTGTATTAATAGAATGTCAGACACTGAAAATCAAGGTTTGCTTTAGCTTTAAGAAGTTGTTCCAGGTAGTTTCCAGGTTGATAAATTTCTTTTTATAAATTTTTCTTCTGGCTGCGTTTCTGCTTAGATCTTACTAATGCTTATGTTCTTACTTCTCAGCATATAAATGGTACAGTCTTCTTCAGTGTTTGAAGTTTAGCATATGCATCAAATTCCCAAGATCTGACAAGCAGGTGTACAAAAGAATAGTGGATGCCTTTTTATTTGGCACACAAACATATCTTGTGTTCTGCTTCATGTTCGTATGCTGCAATTTTTTTCTTTTCTTTTGATACCATGCTTTCCAAGTCTCAGTTATTTCCCTCCATTTGATTTTTAAAGGGTTTTGTATTTCTTACACAGACTTCTAATCACTCATCTCACAGAGATTCGAAAGTGCTTTCAGATTAGATTTGTGTTTGAAATTTAGTGTGCTGTTGCTTCAGAAGATCTGAAGAGAGCACCATGCAGTATTGTAGAAGCTCCAACAGGCTTTCTGTTGGAAGAGGCTCATTTCTGAGTTTTGTGTAGGGTTGCAGAGCTACCACATACAGTAAGAATGCAGAGATCTTTCAGTTGATTCCTTTGATTTCTCCATTGTTTACTTACCCTTTTTGAAAATCCTTCTGAAATTAGACAGATGTATTTGCTTGTGAGCTTAGAGCCATTTAGGCTCAAGATCAAGGTTTTTCTTAATGGTGATGGCACTAAACTTTATTTAGTTTGGTGAGGCAGAATCTTTGACCCAAGAGGATGAACTGTTGTCAATAATTAAAGCTGCTGGCTCTTCATCAAACATCTGTTAGAAACTGATGGGAATGCTTTTTATAGTGTCTGCTTTTATTTTCAGACATAGCTGTCCAGAAAAGCTTTCAGCTTAGTAGATACTGAGAAGAAACTGGCTGCCTAGGGAAATGACAAAATCTTCTGCAGAAAAGGCTTATGAAAGTATATTAGCTGAACATATGACAGGATGATCTAGTAAGCTTGAAGCTGAGGTTCCCTCCTACCTGTGCATGCTTGTGCCTTTAAAATCACCAGGGATGTTCTACTGACTAGATGTGACCATTACAAAAACTTCATACTCACATTAAATGTGTTGGATCAAACAGGTCGTCATATACAAGCACTGTTGTCTCTAAATAAAATACAAGTGACGGGAGTATGAAGAGTGATCACTTACTTGCGTCACTGACACTGACATTTCCCCTCAGCTACCATTTCAGTACTGAACAGAACTAAGTCTTTCTTGATTTCTCTGGGTCCTTGCACAACAGCAAGCAGTCATACAAGCTCGTGAGCACAGGTTTCTACTCTTTCTTTCAATGTAGCCCCAACTAGGATTCATATTGCTATGTTTAGAATATGTTAAATATTTATAGCTGGGCTGGCAGTGTTATGTTGTAATGTAGATTTATTCTGTGGAACAGGCAAAGCCTTCCAATTGTTTCTGAATTTGTAATCCGTTTCTCTTTTTCTGCTACTGAAACTTCTGGCCTGAAGCTTCAGTGAGGCTTCATACATGGTACAAAATACCTCCAGCCACTTGCCTATTGTCTGGAAATTATTTTTAAAGCTTCTTAAAGGGAGATTAGATGATTCCATACAATCACTTAAAGCAACCTTCAGTTCAGCTTCTGTATGTGAAATTCCAACATCCTCCTTGAATTTCAGAATAGAAGGAGTGACCTACATTTTGAAGAGTCTGCTCTCTTCACTGGAAAGAATAAGAATGTCTTGGCAAGGTGAAAATGATATGAGAATTTAGGTGTTTGAATTTGTTTCCCAAAAGAAGCCAGAGGATAACAAATTCTGGACCCAGTAATAATCATCCGTATGGTATAGTGATAATTGTGTTCATTTTACATTTGTTTACTCTCTGATCCAGCTATTGTCTTATACTGAATGGATGTAATTTCTTTTTATTAAGCTTTAATCAAGAAGTGAAATTTTGAAATGCGTCGTTTATATCACCAGAGGTACTTTGTTTTGTTAGAATAATAACTTCTTGATCCTTTGAGGATCATTCTTCCCAATCTTAAAGCAGAAAAAAAACCAGGCAGTGACTTATATGTGACTATAGGGTATGTGCAGCTTTATGGAAAACGTGGTTAGTGTGGCACTTGGTAACACAGGTAAAACCTTGTTTCTAGCTCTATATTCCATTTTACTGAGCAAAGAAGAAAAAAAAATCTTAAAGTCAGTCCTTTTTTTTTTTTTTTAAGCAGCACTGTTTTTATTCCATGGTATTTAAAAAATTAGAACATGCAGTCTTATGTGGGTGTTATGGCTGTGCACAGAATTAGTAATAAACTTACCCACATATTGTTAGTTACTATTGAAAAGTTATTTAGATTGTTTAGAAGCAAAATCTAAAGAAAAAATATCAGGATAAAAGTGATAATAATTGCCCTAGTATTGTTGGCATAATGTAATGGGGCAAATAAATTAAGAACACTGTGAACTTGGAAGAGTTAATGCAACCATACAATTGAGCAGTAACTGTTGATTTAACAAGAAGTCTTGCCAAATCCACTGGTGTTCTGATTAAAAATAAAAGACAGTGAAATAAGTTTATATTTTCTCTGGATTTCCTAGTGGTTTTGTATGTGTCACCATCTTGAATATCTTTAACTAGATGACAAAATACTTCTGAAATTTATGAAGGACTAAAATTGAATCATGTAGGAAGACACACACAGACCCCCTCTGTGATGTCATCCAATACTTGTTATCTTCAATACTTGATTGAGTAAATTTGTTCTGGCAAGGCAGTTTGGGCAAGAGCTGGAGTACAGGACTGGAACTTGACTGAGGTTCTGCAACCACTTCAGCTATTGACTGCCATTGTTAACATGGATTATTCTGGCACTTTGTTTCATAGCCAGCTAATGCTGAAATGCTGCAAGTAGAAATCCTCAGAACTCAGAACATGGGGTGTGCAAATCTGGTATAATACAGGAGCAAAAAAGGCCAATGCAGCTCAGTCCATTTCATGTTAGGGGGAAAAATAAAACAACTTCCATATGCATTTTTGTGTAGGATTATTAGTTTTGAAATTATTTCTGGTGTTTGCCTTTTTTAGAGCATCCTCTTTTCCCAATTTCTACCGCCCCCTTGTGTCTCCCAAAATACTAAAAACACCATTTTGACCTCCCTTTGATCAGTTAGTTCTTCCCTGGAGCTATTCCCTAGGGAGTACCTACTCGGAGGTAAGTATCTCAAAGCCAGGCTATGTACATATTCTATGTAGAGTCTTGTACAATCCAGTAACTTACCTTCTCTTGTTCATGTTACTCCTGATTATTACTACATTATTTTAAAGGGGACTTTTTTCCCTATATGGGTTTTCAGGTCTATTTTTACTTTTCCGTGAACATTTCCATCCTGAAGTTAGTAATAATGAAAGGGACTTCGTGATCTTTGCAAGTAAATCGTAGTTCTCCCACCAGCATATGATTCATATCAATATTTTGTAGATTTAGAATGTAGATGGGAATGTGAAATCAGTAAGCATTTGCAATTTTGCTAATTTTTTTTTCTGAATATGTTTAATATATTGTTACTGTGTTTTATCACTAGGGGTCATGAAACAGAAACTGAAATTTGGAAGAGGGTGGGGGAATGCATTTGCTGACAGGGCAAGAAATACCAAGCCAACACTGAAATTCTTGATCTTAGTAAGCACACTTTTGGGCTGAAGCTGGCAGCTTAGTAAGCTCATTGTGTTTAAATGCTGTTTGTGCTGATCTTTCTAGTGATCTTTTTTCATGGTTTAACAAATATAGCATGCTTTGAAAATATTGTATTATTTTCTGTTGAAAGACCTACATAAGCAAGTAAGCAGCAAAGTTTCTTGTGCACAAGTTAAGCTGTGAAGCAGGGAGCACAGATGGAGATATTTTTGTCATATCTTGTGGTTGCATTGGTTTTAGGTGTCGCAACAAGAATTGGTACCGTATCCCTAAGTGAGAGCATGTTTCTTTTAACTATACCCATGGAATTTTATTTTTTTTTACAGAAACTTTCAGTCTTTCTTCTTGCGTGTATAACATAATTATTTTCTGCATTATGATATATTTGCCAAGTACAATAATGAACAAGTAGTAGCATCTGTAATCTTCTAGGTATGCAAGTTTAGGTTCCTTTCAGAAGAAAATGCCTCTGCAGTCATGTCTATCTCTTCAGCCTTGAATAATAATGTCAGTTTCAACCCCACAAGGCAGAAAAAAGGTTTGTGGGAATAACTGCATTTCACAAATACTGTGGGGAACTGCATCGAGGTGGGAGGACTGAAACCGCTGTTTCCATTGAGCTAAAGGCTGGTGGCTTTGAAAAGCCAACATCCAGCTGGCCAGATAGCTTTTATGTATTCACATACCAGTGAATGCACTTACAATAGCTCCTATCACTTTGGGGTGTGAGGACAGAGGAACAACATGGGGAAGACCTGCTGGGATGCAGTTCGTAGCAAATTTAAAGTAGAAGCTGAGGAAGGCATTGTGGGCAGTGGAATTACCTGGTTTTATTGTTATGAGGGTAAAGAGGAATATCTGAGGAAATCTGCTGGAAGCAAGTGTTCCTTAATATAGCTACTTACTGAACAAATCAGTATTACGTATGAAATGTAAGCCTGTAGATGTACACAGAATCAAGATACTAGGGATAGGTTGTCTGGTATCACATTTAGACACTTTTTTTTTCTTCCTTAAGTCGAGAACACATGTAAGCATAAATAATTGTGACATTCTTAAAACATAAGTATTATATATGATAATATATAAGTAGGTATTTATAGCTGAAATAAATACCTTTGAAGTCAGATGTGTCCTTACAGTAAACCATTCTAAGATGTATTTATTGCCATTTTGTATTCTTTTCCAGTTGTCCTTAAACAGTAATTGTGACAATAATACACAGTGCTAAAAATAATATGCTACACATTACTACTGAGTAAAATGCATGGAATATGTCTAATAGTATTTTCTTTTAGGCTTTTTTTCTGAATGTAGGTGTCATGAAAGCAGAATCATTTTCATTCTTTCAGCTTGTTTTGTTATTTCATATCTGATTTTTCAAGCTTCTAGTAAAGGCTTAAAAAAACACAACTAGTTTTTTGTTTTAATAAAGCAAGAATTTACACCTTGTTCTATTTTAAATTATGCAAGTATTTCAAGTAAGAACATCTGTTTTCTTGCCTTTGAAGTTTTTGTGTCATTGTTACACCTGACTTCTTTATTTGCTTTTGTGTTGTGCTAGCATTGGTTTGAAAGCTGGATTGCTCTTGAGGTTTGTGTCTTACATGTGAAACAGGAATGAGAAACACATGAAGGGCATGTCTTATCGTTCCACTGTGTGATTCAAGTACAGGCACCAGAAGTAGAAAGAGCTAGAATCTTAAATTGTCAGTGCATATTTTTTAAATAAAACTGCATGCGTCACCTTTTACTTAATGTTCTCTTTGCTAATAGAACACTTCAAAAAGCACTGTTTAAGACATGACCTTTAGTTAACTCATTTCTGGATAATATTAGATAAAGATAGTGGGTTGTGTCACTTAATTATCTTTTGAGAAGAGGATGATATCTTAATTGCCGGTTTCAATTGATTTCTAGATTTTACTGTGTTACTAATAGGGTAGAATTCAACATTTAATTATTTTAGTATATACATTATATTTTTATACATATTAACTTCACTGATGTTTATCAAGATGTATTTGTGGTTCTTTCGCAGTTCTGTGTCCTACATGAAGAGGGCTGCCTTTCAGAATTAGCCAGGCTCCTTCCTGTGATGAGAAGCTTTCTGTGAATATAACTCATAGTATTTTTTCATTTGGCACTACACCTAAACCAGTATGCATTTACCTCCTCTGTGTGTGCGTGGATTTTCTGATCCTACAGTAAGTCTTCTGGGCATGACAACTTCTCCATTTTAAATTAATAGTGCAATGAACTGGAGCAGGGAACAAACATTGTACAGTTTTACTCACATTGTTCTGGCTTTTTAAAGTCTATTTTTACATTGTATAGCATGTAGTAAATCCTCCTGCACATTTTGTTGTTGGAAGGAAAAGCAGTCTTTGAATAGTGTAAATAAAATAAGCCTAGTTTTAAGGAATCCATATTTAAAAGCATCCTCAGTTCCTATAGCAAAGAAGTAAGAAGGATCATAGTCAGGCTTGGACTAAAAGATGAAATGAGTTCTCCAGGAAGCACTCCAGAACAGTGCTGGGGGGGGTCGGCACTGAACACTTAAATTTGGTAACTTTGAACTATACAACAGTATTGTTCATACAGTGAACGGATCCAGAGTCTTTGATGGTTTGGCATAAGTATTGGTGTGTTACTTAGCCTTGTTATTTAACACAAACATCTGAGTATTGTAATATTTCATACTTGGTTTTATTTTAATTATTAATGTTCATGTGGCTTAGATATTCTCCCATATTGCTGCTATAACTTTACTGGTTTTAGTAAGTGTTTGATCTTAATGAAAATGCTTCAATATAAAAACATTTTTAAAAGGCTGTATCTTTTTAAAAATACATGTACAGTTTGAAAAACTTGCATCTGAGTTCCAAGTTAGTATTACATTGAGACATTTGTTGTTGTGTGTCTCTAAATTTTGCTACAAATCTCTTGTAAATTATATGCACGGTCTCCTCTGTGATGATGTATCTGCATTCAACAGATGGGAATGTATTTTACAAATCCTGTAAAAGAAACGTACCCGATAATCTCAACAGTAAATACTTGTCACAAATAAATTTGCCAATCTTAAAGATTAGATTGAAATGTAAGGAGTACTAATAAAAATAAAGGAACTATTTTCTAGCTTGAGTTCCTATTGATTCTACACCTAGATTTATATACTGTATATGGGAAGGCACTGAACGATAAGGTTCTAAAGAGATAAACATGTCTTTTCTTCAATTTTTTTCTATTTAAAGTCATCAGTCTTTTTGTTGAAGAGAAATTTGCTCCTGAATACCTTGTCACTTCTTTAATACTCAATTTTATCATCACCAAAAAACCCATTTTGATCAGTAAAATACATCCAGTTTTAAAATAGTTCCCATAATGCTTTCTTTCTCTTCCCCCCCTCCCCCCCCCCCAATTTTTGTCTTTTGTGCCTTTTTCAGTCGATAAAGTTTTCAGCTTAAAATTCTTTCCTCCTCCTTCTCCCCCTCATGATGACCAATGTATACTCATCAGCTTGCTCAGGAATAAATAGGCCCTCTGTATAAGTGTCATATGTGAGGAAGTGTTTTTGTTGCTTTATTCTGCTTTGTTTGTGGTTTTTCTAACAAGAAAGCTGCTGTTTATTTTTTTAGTCGATGTGTAATGAACTCATTATGGCATGCTTTTTCTATAGAAATGCTTGATGTTGACTGTTGATGCCTGGAAATTGGCAAAGGGGGTGACCCTGCTTTGCTTAGTGTTTGTTTTTTTTTTAAAAAAAAAAGATGCACATGTTGGGAAACACACCATGTCTCCAAATAAGATTTGTTCAGAATGTTTCAGTCTACTCTTGAGGCTTGAGGTGAAAAGGTAGAACAAAAAAAGGAGATAAGTAAGGGAAGAATAAAAAAAAAATAAAAAAATTTTTTTACAAAGTTTGTGTTGTAAGTTGTAGCAAATCTTGGATGACTTGAAGTCACAGAATACTAAAAGTAGTAAAACTTGAAAGAAAACCCAGCTGTAGTGAACTAGGCATCTTCTTGGGTATATCATGCCCTTCATCAGACTAAACAAGATTTAATTATGAAAAGTACCTGTTTTCATTGTATGTAGAATCCTGGCATAAAGAACAGCTGCCAAAGATGGCAAGTATGTTTGTTTATATATATATACACACACACCCCTATATATGTACATTTAAAAAAAAAAGTATCTCAAAACTTTTGAACAAAAACCATGCAAATCTGTTTTTCTGTTGAGTTCTATGTACTTCATATTCCCTATTATGCGTCCTTTTTTCCAGATGCATTTTTGAACCTTGCATTTTTTCAGGGAGCTGGATTTTTGTTATTCTGTTTAGTTTCAGCATGTGATAATTGTAAATGGCCACCCAAGAAAGCAGCTGACAAATACCCTAGAAGAGATTTGATAAAAATATATTTCTACCAAAATCAGTTCCTTTTTTAATTTGAAGAGGCCTGGAAGCAAAGTCTCCCTAAATTAATTGAATTTAAAGTTACTTAAACTTAGGTTATTTGTATCACTTGCTTTAATAGCGGGCGTGGGGGGGTGTCCTCTTTTTTCCCACTTTTTTTTTTTTTTTATCCAACTCTTTCTGGGTTTCAACAATTTTGATACAATCTTACTCGTTTCCTGGCTAGAGTCAGGTTCTGAGTCAGGAAGTGTCTGCTCAGTATGTCAGAGGTAGGCAAGAATCCTAGAATTTCTTGGTTAAGGAAAGAAACTTGAAAACAATGTCAGTTCCCTTCGGGTGAAAGGTCATGATTTAGGTGGGCTCATGGCTGGTGTAGGTACTTGGTGATGAAGAGCATCTGCTGTTGGCTGTGCGTTGTATTGTGCTACAGTGGGTAATTGTAGCCTTTAACTTGGAATGGTTTATGGCAGTTCGCATTGCTGTTGCTTCCAGGCTGGATCACCCTGGTATTTTCCCTGCATGCAGGGCACGGGGAAGCTGCAGCTAGCCGGGAAAGGGCGCTCCGTGAGCTTGGCAACAGCGCCGATAACCCAGTGTGTATCTGCACAGTGTCTTGTGCAGCAGCTGCCTCCTTGTTCCCAAGGGGACAGTTTAAGATAGAGGTTGCAGCTGCTACAGCTGTGGATGGTGCAGGCCCTGGGTAGCGGGCTTCCCGCTTCTCCAGCTCTGGCAGTAGCAGGCAGTGGAGGTGAGCAGCTTCCGTCATGTCAAACAGCACCTACCCAGTTCAGCTGGGAAGGGCCTAGAAGCAAAGCTTTCTGGTAGGTGTTCTCTGCTCTGGTGCACCCAAGCCTGCACTTACTGACTCGTCTCATCATTCTGCAAAGTGCATCTTTTTTGAGGGTGTTGGGACTGTGTTGTAACAGAATCCACGTGGGTTTTGGAACTGTTTTCTGATTCAGATGGCAATCCTAATTTTTAGAACTTCTCATGAACCTCCAAGTTATCCCTAGATAGAAAGTCACTCCAGAAACCGTAAGAACTGACATCCGTTAAAAATGGAAGTACCAGAACAAAATGGGTCTTGAATCGTGTTGGGTGAATGCAGTGTTCTGCTTCTCTCGGGGGCACGGCAGTGTTTATTTTAAGCCTAAAAAGAAATGCTGATTGTAATACAGACAATCTACCTGTTCTAACACTAAGATAATACAATTTCTTTTCAAGATGTCTACAATTTAGCAGGTAGTAGTGAGTGCTGGGAGGGGTTTATAGGGCACATCTAACAATGGAGAAGTGCTAGGTACCTTCCTTGCAGAGAGTTTCTTACCACAGAGGAATTACAAGGAATGTTTTCGGGTTTTAGGTGCTTTGTCCTAACTGGTAAAATGAAGTGTCTTGTTCCCTTGCTAAGTTTCTTTTGGTCAAGACCTGACTCAGGACTTCTTGCATTTTTGTTGGAATGTATCGATCAGCGATGGCTCTCTGGATTAGCTGATCAGTGTCCAGTTCTAACAATAATTGTTGACCAGACTGTACGGGTGTACTAGTTACCGAATTTTGTCACTGCATTTTGTTTTTCTCTCCTTTATAATCTGCAAAAGTTGGATAGAAGCCTGTCTTTGCACTGAATGCTAATTTAAGCAGGGCTCATAGTTTTGTTGTTGATCTTCCAAACGGTCTCTGTGTTTGTGTTTTATGTTAACTTTATGTAATAAATACTGATTTTAATTTTCTGTATCATTGCATGCAAATTTATGAATTCAAGTACATGTTTCCTGGAAACAACATGTTATAACTTAGACTGAATACAATGGGATGAAAACTCAGCAAAGAAGGTAAAGTGTTTGGATTTTATTGGTCAGGAAAACGCTTGGAGAATGCCCCAGGCTTTTTTTTCAGAACTATGGAAAGCAAATTCTGGTCCTACATCTTTTTCTGTTGATACACAGTCCTGTTCAGCACTATGGCTTGATGATATTCAGGGGTCTGACCAGTTCAAAGGAATCCACATTTTACTACTGACTGCATTTTTGGCCTTCAGGAATATTCCATTGCCCAGCTCAAGCAGGCTGGTGTACAGAAAGTCTTCAGAGTGGAATGGCAGCATTGTTGTTAACACGTCAGTTCATTTTTATCTGTAGACAAATCATTGGCAGCTCCTAGGAATGTTTCTCCTTCTGCTTGTGTTGCCTTCACAGGAAAATGGATGTTGTAGAGTAAGCCCTGTACAGACCATGCTGCATATCTGCCTATTTTGGAATCTGGGGTTGGAAGATTCCTGAATTAGCATGGAAGTCCCTCAGAACACGTCACAGCTATTTCATCACGAAAAAATGTCTCCACAGTATTACCTGCATTCACTTCTTTCTAACCTGAGGGATAGAAATTGCTGTTGAAATAAATTTGAAAATGACAACTGCAGAACCTCTCACTTGCAGTTCAAGAAGCAGCTGATGTCTGCTACGGATAGCATGGAAATAGTTGAGTAGAGCGCTGCTCCCTCTGTGAGCATCTGCCACTGATGCATGGAGGGAGGGAGCAGCCCTATCAGCCTGCTCTAAACCTCATCGTCACCAGAACCACCGAGCTTTTGCCTAAAACGGAACGATTGCTCCCCGGAAATGCGTGTCGGAGATAACAGGTTGAGCCCTAGAAGGCTTCACTTTGCGTTTGGTGCGGTGAGCAATCCCCGTGAGCGTTCTGGCCATGGTGTCACTGCAGTTGCCTGTTAACGCTGAACACAGCAGGAGAGCAAGCTGTGCTGCGGAGGCACTGGGTGCTGGAGGAGCGTTGTGTCACTTACAGCAGTGACAGCTTCAGTAGCACAGGGCCATTGCCGTCCTTGAGATTTCTGACAGGGCATTGCATCCATGAAGGATGGACAGGGAGGTCTTTTTTCCTCTTTTCTGTGGGCATTGCTTTTCCAGCGCCTCGTTAAATTTTTGTACTGTTTCAGACTGATTTATGAAGTTGGAATTAAGTATGACTTGCTGGCTTAGAATAGTAAGTGTTGAAATTTGGGGTAAAAATCAAGTAAAAATCCTATAGTCTTCAGGGTAATTTTGAGAGCCCTGTATCTAATCGTGCATGTTTGGGTTAGCAAACTATTAGTGATCATTCTTTGTCATGTACCCTTCAACATGAACTGGTAGTGACATTTTCTTTTGAAATGTTGATCAACAGCTCTGTTGGCTGCCTACATATAATTCTGCTCTCTTACAAATAGCTCCCAGAACAAAGTTTACTGATGTAGCCAAAATGTTTTTCAAAGAAGAGTTCTGTTTTGAAAAGCCTATTTAAATAAACAAGTGTATGAAGAACACAGAATGGTTTTTAATGGACTTTCCATTAGTATTGTCCCTAAACAACTTAGAGCCTGTTTCAGCAGCTAGAGCAGTACCAGGAACGTGAGATGAGAACATAACCACACAGGCCATACCTTTGGCATTCTTACGTAAAAACTTTATTCCCTGGAACTGAGAAACAGTCCCCTTCTCACAGCTGAAAGCAATCATAGCTGAGGTATCACAAGGTCTTGGAAGATCAGGAGACAGCTGTGTTCTTTGCCACTACGGAAGAGCTCAGGAGCAAGTGATCACCTTCAGACGGGTGGACCTCCAAAGGTAAGACCAGATCCTCAGTGTTGCTGACAGCAGTGACTTATGACTCTGGAGGTGAAACAGCAGGACCAGCCGGAAGGTCTTCATGGCTTCCTTCTGGCCTGTGTTTCCTGTTCAGAGCCCAGTTCCACAGTGGCCAACTTTCCCTGCCTCTGCCCAGGTTCCTTTCCAGGTGGCCCTCACCGCCCTTTCCCTTGTTTGTGGTCCTTCCTATGCCACCTCCTTCCCATGTGTCCGTGGCAGCCTTTGTGGTAACCCTTGCTCCTTGCCCCAGTAAGAGGAACATGATGGGCCCACTATCCTCCCCCTACTACTCCAAACCAATGGTTTTTTTCTTTTCCCCCTTTCCCAACCTGGAGCCTCTTCATTTGCGTCACCAGCTGTAAGCCCCTTCTCCCTTTTAAGTACCCCATGGAGCCTAAGTGGGTAGGACTTGTATCTTTGAAGAGGGGATGCTCCTGAGGGAGCTGGGCGTTGGGGAAATTCTGTCGAGTAATCAAAGGAGCACCTCAAACAGCAAGTACGTGTTGGGGGACGCTGGCAACGCTGAGGGCGAGCGAGGAGCTGCAGGGGTGGTGGGCTGCCGGCAGAGAGGCACTGCTGGGCTGTGAGGCCGATGGGCAGAAACACGGGCTGCTGCTGGCTGCTGAGCGCCGAGCCTGGAAGAAAGGCGGTTCTGAGTGGGAGAGAGGAGGGAGTCAGTGTGTGACCCAGGGGGCAAGAGGGAGCGTGCCGGGAGGCTGAGACTCCCACTTGGTGTGCGCTGGTGTAGGCTGGTGGGTGTCTGAAGGCTGTTATGGTCTAGTTCTCAGTCGGCTGCGTGTGGAGGGACCCCACAGTTTTTCTGCCTGCTCTGTCATCATGTGCTAAAGGGAGAAGAAGGCTGGGCTGCATGCGCACCTGTGGGGCACAATCCTGCTGTGGTCTGTAATGACTTCTCATCCTCTTTGCGCAGACGTCCCAGTTCAGAGATGATGCACGTCATATCAACCTTCCTGGTGTCTACCTGTCTTTTAGGTTTAGCGGTCTAGCTGAATGCATGTTCTCCTGAGGTGCTGGGCAGTACAGGTGAAGTTAGCAGGAGGTAAGTGGTATTTATTCTGCTGTGAATTGAACTTGGACCCCCCACAGAACCTCATATCTGCAGGCTGGAAGAGACTCTTCCCTCACTCTTGGAAACTGGAGCATTCACAATCTGGCATCGAAGGCAGGACCGACCGGTACAGGCAGCCCTGGTGCTTGTGAAGTGTTGCCGGTGGTGTCCGAGGGCTTGTTTTACAAAAGGGTGGGAGCCCGTCCGGTTGCAGGCTGTGTAGGAGTCCTGCAAAGGTTACTAGATAGTGGTGTGGATCCTTCAGCGTGCTGTTTCACGGCTTCTTCAAGTGCATAGGATACGATTTTGCCTGTGAGGGACACGTGAGTGTGGGGAGTGCCTTGCTGGGGGAGGCTGTGCGTGGGCGACCAGCTGCAAAGTCTCCTGGGGTCGGCTCTGTGGCCGGGCCCGTGCCAAGGACGCAGCGCAGCAGCCTTGCACAGGACACCAGCTTGTTTCTGGTCCCTGTGAAGCCTTCGGCTCTCTATCAAGAATACAGTTCCAGAAATCTGGGTCTCGACTGTGGCCACATTTGTCAGGGCCTGCGGTGTCTTGAGGACTCTCTGTTTCTCTTCGTTCCAGTCAGGTTTGGTGTCTCAGTCCCACATCACATTTTAGTCTTGGTCAAAGGTGAGGTTTAAGCGCCACACCTCAACCTTTCTGGTCTTTTCAGCAAACTGTAGCTCCTCCAGGACTCTGTGATCACCGTACTGTTGCAGGGCAGGGGGTGAGTTTTGTTTAGGCTGGGATCTCTTAAGCCTTCAGTTTGTCTGCTTCTGGAGTCTCCAGCTCATCTGGAGTTAAAAAGCGTGTTGTTAGTCTGCAAGTTCTCATGTGTGTTCCCAGGTGCCTGGGTCTCACAGCCATGTTACAGAAAACTGTTTCTGAAAGAGTAGAAGTGGCGACAAGATGTGAGAAATATATTCTTGGAAAGTAACATCCCATTGCTCATCGACTAATTGATTTATACCTACACACCCCCCACCCCACCTTTAGATTCAGTGCTAGGAATGATGCTGTTGTGTTGGTCCTAGCAGAGGGCTTGTGTGATCTGAGCCATCCGACGGCTTTTCTGGTTGAGGACACCGGCTGAGTTACCACCAGAAACAGGGACATCCTTGAATTTATATATGTTCTGGAAGTGGCAGGCTGGTAGGGTTAGGGTGAGAGCTGGGTTATGGTTAGCATCCTTTCTGGAGTTAGACCACTAAATACTGCAATACCTCTCCATTTAAAAGGGGGACATGAGCCCCTCCTCATCTGGTCCTTACTTTCCGTTGGGGAGAGCCATTTCTGCTAGGATCGCTGTAATGGCCCGTGTCTTTCCAAGAGCTGAAGGCTGCCGTTTGCAGATGACTAGCTTTCCTTCTGTGGCATTTAAGAATGAGTTAGTAAGAGTTCTTTCTAGAATAATACCTTTAAGGGAGGGCTTTCTTTCTGCCAAGTGTCAGCCTGCAATACATGTGCCTGCCACAGGATGGCAGCAGTCGGTCACCTTTGAAGCATCCTCGTTCAGTTGAGTTACATTTCAGGATGGAAGTCCAAAGATAGACGATTCACACTAGATCACTCTGTGAAGATGATACGGCAAGCACAGGAAAGCCTTCGTGTATTTTTTATTCGTTATTAATGATTAAAATGTTTTACAAAGTTTATTACAATATGATAATTTGCTTCACTACAAAAGCTGGCCCAGGGGATGAGCTCTGAATACCTTATCGTATAGTAGTTTGTATGGGAGTTCGTTCTTTGAGGGATTAAATGCTGAGGGTGAGGTATGTAATCTCTTTTTAATGCTCCCCCAGTGAGTATATATTTAATTCTTACCAAAATCTGAGGGGGTTCTACCATTAGACCTGGGTTTCCAATGCCTAAGGTCTCCTAAAGGATCCATCACCGCAGTGTGATGGGGTCTCTGCAGTGTGATGCCCAGCTGATATACCTTCAGTTTCCCTGGAATTCAGTGCCTGTTTGAAGGCATTCAGTGCCTGGAACCAGTCATTAGTGTGTTAATGTTTATGCACATTTACTTACGGCTAGTTTGCTGTCACCTTATTGAAACAATAGATTAATTATTACATCCAGGTTTCTTTTAAGTCACTCATAGCGGTCCCCGGCTGGTTCTGTGGTCACTGTCAGCTGTAATCAGTGATCTGCCCCAGCGCTGACAGGTAAAAGCACTGTATTCAGGAAGACACTGTGAAAGCTGAAGAGGATTTACAGACCATGTACAGGCTTCTGTGAAATGAAATTGTTCTTTGAAAGTCCTACTTTGTGGAAGCTGAGCCTTTTTGTTAGAAAATACGGTTTTAAAAATCAAAAAGTGCAGGCATAAAACACGGTTTATAGCCAGCACGCTCTCTGCTGTGGCAGACTGTACGTCCTGCTGCCTTCTGCCAGGGGTGCCCATCTCCGTCTGTGCCACCCCAGCACCGGCGTGAAGGGCCAGGCTCTCTTCCAAGGCACTAAGGTTTACAAATGTGAATCATGCTAATCAGGGTGGTGCTGCTAAAGAGGTGCTTCAGCCGTTCACAGAACCTGGGGGTGAAACAGCCAGAGCTTCAGCCTCTCTTCTTACCAGTCTGGGTATCTGCGCTGTGAGTCACAGGTTAACTCAGCCTCTTCTCTCCTTTGGTCGGGGTGTGTTCATAAGCCTACCTTTTTCACTTAGAACACCACCACCCCCTTTACCTTGGAATATTTGGAGGGCCTTAGGTGCAGCCCCTCCGCGTGGGGTCAGAAAGGCAGGGTGCGTGTCAGTGGGCAGAGCGCAGGAGGGTGCAGCACGCGTGGTGGCATGCCCGAGGTGAGGCAGCCACAGCTGGGAACCGCAAAACAACAGGAGATGTGTGTGTGCTCTGGGAAGAAGGAGGCTACCTTATGTCTCTGGAGCACCAGAGACCAGAAACGTTCCCAACAGGGCATAAAACCAGGGGTGAGGCAGTCGGCATGGTGGCTGGTGTGAAAAGGGGTTTGAGGAAGGCAAGTGACAAAGCTCTGGGCTTCAGGAGAACAGACTTGGGCTCCTTCAAGTAGCTTGTAGATGGGGTGCCCAGCTTCACAATGACAGAGGTAGCAAAGTAGAAGAGTAGCACAAAGGAAAATCTCTGCCTGACAATGAGCAAAAAAAGGGTGCTATAAATTTCAAATGTCTTGCTAAAATAATAAGCTCGGTGTGGAGAGCCTAGTACCGGGCAAGACACGAGACTCTCTCAAAGCTATTAATAGCACTCTGCAGGTAGACTTCCCTGGCTGCCTCTGCTAGCCCACAGACCAATGTATTAATTGCTCTTCTGCAGCAGTCCGCCAAAAATATGCTTGGTTTTGTCCATTCTTTTCCCTACGCAGGTGATGGCAAGTGTCTTCCCAGCTGTTTAACATCATGTCCCTTTGGAGTCTGAGAAGTAATTTTTGGTATTTGAAGGAAAATATCCCGAGACGATATAATACTGGGATGACACATTTCTGTATGACAGAGGTGGATAATCTGAGGCTGTGCCAGAAATAGTACAAGAACCGCTTCTGCTCCTCTTTACTGCAGAACCCTTTTTCCCATGGTGTGGGAGACGGGCTTCTTCCCAGTGCCAGCTGTGCATGATGGGGGTAAGCTGGGGCACATCCACATCTAAAATGAGAGAAAGCATACTCTCTGGTGACTGGTGTAGAGGTGCTTGCCATCAGAAACCAAAGCCACATGTGGAAAGCCCCGAGAGGGGTAAAAAAGGCACAGCCCAGATCTACCATCATCGAAGGTGTCAGGCCAGAGGTAGGATCGAGGACTTGTTTAACAAAGCTTATCTCCTGCTCATCCCTGAGATTTTAGCAAGTGTACATAAGGAGAGGGAACAACTGAGCCATTTGGCAAGACCGGTATGATCTCATATGGGATGCAGATTTAGGTTATAGATTGAAAGATTTAGGAGGATAATTCTGAATTAGGTGTGTTCAGTCAGAGCTCTTCGCTTGTCATTCCTGCAGTGCCCGTGCAGGCTTCTGAGCTGTGTGCTGCAGCACGGGGATGGCGTCGAGGAAGCGTGGTTTCCCTCTGCTGTTCACGCAGCCCAGAAGATTTTCATTCTTAGCTAACAACTGGTTGCAGTCTTTGTATTCATCCAGTCTCAGTCTCCTGCTGGCAGCAACTTTTCTTCCCAGAAGTCCCAAACAGGGTGAAAACCACAGCATTTCTTCAGAGAGCCGTCTCGGCTGCCGTGCTGTGGATGACTTGCCTGGCTGTTCTGCTGGGGGAAGAGAAGGAACCTCTTGGAAAACAGAGGTGCGACCTTCTGCCTAAGACCAAGTGCTATCATATTTTGTGAGTTTGTCACTTGGAATAACCTGGATGTCTTCCAGTGTGACTTTGTCTTGCCCCAAGTGGAAGAGAGCATTCAGTCGTAGTACTGACACAGTATGGATAACTCTAGCAGCTCCTCTTTCCAGCCAGGCTGTTAAAGGCTCAGTTTTTGTAGCCTTTTAAAGAAAACTCTCAATAGCCTTGAGCTCTACAGTTCTCCTTCTCAAACCACACGATATGATTGAAAAAATTATGAGGGAACAAATACATTTGATCACTGGCCTAGCACTAGAAAAGATCCATAAAACTCGCCACGGGTGCAAACAAGGCTCAAATCACTTAGCTGGTATGTGACCAAGCCCTGAGCTTGGCAGGTAGCTGTTGGGTTTCCCTGGGCAAATAAAATGTCCTTTGTGGAAAGCCTTGGCACCCTAATGGTGAAAAGTGCTATTTAAATTTTAGGCTTTATTTTTCCAGTTTGCATTGGTTAAGCGACCTGAGGACTTGCTGACAGTGTTTTGAAAGCTCACTTTTTGTGTGTCCATGAACAGTGATGGTCTCTGTTTTCCCCTCAGCAGATACAGCCCTGGCTGACCTGCTCAAAGGATTATGAGCGAAAGCAGTCAGCGTGGTGCAGTACCTGACTCCTTGGCCATGTTGTCAAGCTGCACAGTTTTGATGTGAGTAACTTCTCACCTCTTCTGACCTCACTTGGTAGCATGTGCTCTTGCCCAAACAAGCAGCTCATTTACTTATACACCAAGCAAACAACCCTGAAAAGCTGATACTGCGCCTTTTGAAGTGCTGAAGAACTTTGCCGTTCATTTGCAAGGTCAGAGAGGCTATATTTTTCAGGCAAGCCACTCTGAAATCCCTGCTGGAGTTGTTTGTTCCTGTTTCTTCTCTGAGGTTATCTGCTTCCATCCTTTCCCTAAGGTGCTGTCAGAGCAGAGTCCCTGCAAACAGTACCGGTGGTTTAAAACTTTCCAGGTAAAGAAGGGGTGATGTTTTCTCTTCTGTAGGGCTTGTGTTGTGCCGAATCTTTTTTCTTGTGTAGGGGTGCTGCATTCAGTGACATGGAAAGTCATTTGTAGCTCCGTTCTTCAGTGGAAGCTACTGACACTTATTACCTCTCCATTGCTGTCAGCCTTTTGATTTAAAGTTGCAGTGTCAGTGTCGTTTTGTAAAGTTATCAACTTAGAAATGTGAAATGCTTGAAAGTTTTAAAAATAAAAAAAGTAGTAATATTTTTGTCTCTAGATATGTCTTGCATCAGTGTTTACCATGAGAAAGGCTGGCACCTATAGCCTCTTTTTGTACCACCGTGGCAGCCTGCAGACTGCTGAGGTGATGGTATCTCTGTCTTATGTAAAACTGATAATCCCAGCCTTGCAGTGGGGACACAGACAGATACCACTGTTGCCCTTTCATAACATCCTTTTAACACAAGAGGTTAGGAAAGCATGTTAGTAACTCTCACTTGGTATTATTAAAGGCTGAGGAAGCTTTTCCTGAAATGTAATCCATGCGTCTGAAACTACTTCTCTGTTGCAGGCGGTTGGGACTGGCACATAGCTTAAAAAGTGCCAGGGAGGAGCAGGCTGACAGAGTAATGGCATGCATGCTTTTTCTTTAGGAAATGATGGTGAAAAGCAGTCAGCTTCAAAAAAAAACCACCAAAGTGAGAGACTCTACTTCTGGTTTTGTACAAGTCCTTGGTTTTGGATGGGAAAGAAAATACATGAGCACTTCATCTCCATGAAATCCTTATAGAAAGGACTGCAAGGAGAATCAGCCTTTCCCTATACACAAAAGGTTTGGGAAGAGAGAGTGGGATGGGCAGCGGTGATGGGGGGAGGTACGGGATGAAGTGCTGCCACAGGCACAGACATCTGCCTCTGTGCCCTCATCGTCCCTTTCAGATTCCTGCCTGGAACTTTGTTTTAGCTGGTTTAGCTGTGACAGCTATTTTATTATTATTATTATTATCAGGTGACTATTTCCTGTTTTATTTATTTCACTTTTTAATAATCATGGCATATAACCACAATTTTTGTACAGCCAGAAGCAGCAAGTAGTTATTCTGTGTAGAACAAAATCTTTATGACACCATGTTAATGTTGCGATGTAGGAGAATGTGGACCTGGCCTGGCAGTGGGGGGCCTGCCCATGGCAAAGGTGAGAGGAAGGCAGACATGGTGGGATAAGAGGAGAGGGCACAGGATGGCAGTTCAGCAGCAAACAGTTAATGTAAGCCTGGGAGCACAGCAAAACCAGCTGACAGGTAGCAGAGAAAATAGATAAGAACTACACAACGTATTTAAGACATTTTTTTATATAGAACATTCAGACATAATGTGGAGTTGCAGACCAAATAAAAAGAGCAAGTTGTAAAGCACAGAAAATGTGCAAAAATAGCCCCAAGACGGACCTTAGAAAGAGAAGGAAGAAAGCAGCAGCTTCAACATCATGCTCCTCCCAGCAAAGAAAAGGAAGAAACCTCTAGCACCACCATCAGACTCCCTCCCAGCAAAAACCTAGGAAAACTGATGACTACCTGTAACCATCCCCTCCTCCTGACTGAAGACAACAGCCCAAAGACTTTCATGAGCAGTGGAAGGGAGAAGGGTAGATGCTAGGAAGTGTGTGCTTTATTGAATTATTGAGACTTTTTCCCACGTTAGTATTCTTTATTTCTTTTCTTTTGCCATAAATTAAATACATTTTTATATGCTTTGTTTGCCTTTTTTTTTTTTCCTGTATAATTCCTAATTTGCCTAATTTGCAGTAGCTTGCTTATTGCCTAGAATGCAACTTTAAGATTGCCCTGATGTTAAAGTCTTGCTGATGCATGAAATGCTGGGGGTTTTCTTCTGCCTTTTCTGCAGAGTGATTTCCTCACATGAGTCGAAGTGACAGTTCATTTGGTGCACCTGCCTCTTACAGCGTACTTCAGAGTTTGGTAAGTACGTTTTGCCTTTTTGAACCAACAACTAAAGAAAAAATTTCACATCATCAAAAAAAAAAGAAAGACATTTGTTCACAATAATCTGTAATGAAATGTCATTTACAATTAGCAACAAGCAAGCATGCCCTGTACTGAATATATCTGAGTGTGAAGGGTAGCTCGGGTTTTGATCTTGTTTGTAGGGATCAGTTTTCATGGCTCACAATATTTGCAATGTCCATAAATTCTGCAAGAGATTGCAGGCATGTGATATGCAAGCCCGTATTTGGAGAAAATGAGACTGGATTCTGACTCAGCCGGGGCACAGAAGTGCTGCTGCAACACAGATGGTAGAAGTGCCCCAGTGACAGAACACCGAGTCAGCCACTGCTTTGAAGTAGGTTAGTCGAAACCTGTACTATAATGAGCTCACCAAGGATGACTGGAAGGCTTTTAAAGCCCAAAAGCCAAGTTTTGCTAGAGCAAGAACTACAGTAACATTTTTTTCAATACAAAAGTGTCAGTTTGGAAATAAAAGTGCTCAAATCTTGAACTCTGGCGTGCCACGAAAAAACTCCTGCCTTCCAGCCACATTTCCACCCTTTCTCAGTAGTTGCTGAGAGTTTCTTGTCCCTCTTTTCCTTAGTAAACTCTTTCTGTTGTCCCAGAAGCAGGACTTTGCGCTCTTCATTGTGGTCTCTCATCACCAAATTCAGCTGCCCAGAGGGGTTTAGTTCTCTTTGGCATCGCCTAACCTACTCAGCACAAGTTCAGCTCAGAGCATGGAGTTTAAATAATAGAAAGCCTCAGCCACCTAATCTGCACAAGGCACTCTTCCCTTCTCCCAAATCATCTTTCAGTATGAAAGTAGCATATATTTGAAGCTGCAAGATAGTTTGTTTTCATATTAACATCAATCTAAACACAGCATTCCCTGAGAAATTGTTAATTTTGAACTGTATACTGCAGTAATAAGCACTAACCAAGCATTTTTTCTGACAGGTAATTTTCTAGATCTGTCGCAAGCTACAGAACACAATTCCTCAGAGAAATGTTAGCTTTCAGGATTAATGACACTAAGAGTAAATTATGAAGCAGAGTAGGCTAAACTCCATTAAAATCATGGCAGAAACATGGATTTTACAATATATTAATTATACGATCTAATAATTTTCATAACTGAATTTGGCAACTAACTTAACACAGGAGCTGAAATGTGGTTTTGGATATTCAACCGGAGAATGCAGCGAGCGCATTTGTTTTCATGCTGAAATATCACAGCAAGGGGACAGCATAGGGTTAAAGAGGCATGTTTTGAAACATAAATGGCAAGCCTGTTTCACATTATGATCACTTTTCAATTTAAATCTTTCAGGCATGTTTTTCTGCTACAAAGTTGGAGGTGCGTATGTTGCCATCAGTTGAACCTTGGCAATGGAAGAGCAGATTCAGGGCAGCTTTCTTACAGGTGAGCTCCCTAACTGGCATGCAGCTAGCACAGTCATTCCCATCCATCCGTTGCCACACTTTAAGCACCACTGACTCGACCTGTTTATAGGTGTTTCTTCTTTCAGTTCAGCGGATGCTAGGAAAGATCCTGTGCACATAATTTCAACAAGTGTATTTTCTTGGAAGCAGTGAACGAATACGTGATCAGATTTTGGAAAAATCATCTGTTACTGATGTGAAATGCATTTTCTGACTGCCTCAGTGAAATCCATAGGCATAACTGATCACTGCATGATTATTCGTTGCAAGACTAAGTGATGTCTTGTTGGATATTGGCAGCTTTTTTTCACTTTATAGTCTAACGAAAAATGTGAAGTAGAAAGGAAAATAATTTCTTTTTTTAAAAAAATAGTAGAGATTTTCCTACTAATATACCATTGGATTTTCCCTGAAACCCCCCTGATTATTTCTGTAAAATTTCACAAAATTTTATGCCTTCCAGAGACAAAACTGTGTTTTTATTCCACAGAGGCAATTTCTATCTGCTTATGGTTTACTTTAACCCATCCTTTCTGCATATTTTTCCTTCTGCCTCCTTGCTCTCTTGTCCCTTTCTTTAATCCATGTGTAACAGGTATCATGCAAAAATAGTGCTGTGAGGATTTACGCTAGCATTCTGACAACACAATTCCTTTGGCAACTACAAAGTTCTCAGTGCTCCTCGAGGAAAACAGGTGTTTGTTAGGAACATACTTCATGTGTTTTCTGTCACATTCAAGTTTTAATTCCTAGGGCTTTTCAAGTAGGATGTAGTGGAAACAGTCCGTAGCTCGGACTCTAACGTAACTAGGGTGAGTACCTCAGGCCAGCTAATGCTGCTGTGATGCTTGCCGCCTTATGCTGGTATGTTATGTCACTTGAAAGCGTTTAGAGAGGTAGACAGGGATTAAAAGGCTGTAGCACATTTTTAGCAGCCCAAATAGGAGCTACCTGCTGGCTTATATCCGCTCTAAATTGGCTTTGCCTGCCGCCTCGGAGGCCATTGGTGGGCTTGGAGCGTCCATAAAGTGGCCTCTATCAGCCTCTTGTGCCGTAACCCGTCATTTCATCACTTGCCTTAATCGGGTACCCTGAGGTATTGATGGTTTCAGAGGGTTCCTTCCTTCTTTAACCTTCCAGTAACAGCTGCGTTAAACCCTCAAGCGCAGCCATGAGTATTAATTTCTTACATTCTTGTATATGTAGCGTAGAAGTTTCAGCTTCTGTTAGACTTGAAAAGGTGGCTTGTTGGTCTTACAATCCACATTCTGCTGTTACTGGCACGGGTGAGGCCGTTAGTTTCAGCCGGCAGGGTGGTGCGCAGGGCGCTCTGCTCGAGGGGCTGTGCAGCCCCCTCCCCGACGGCCTGTGGGGGCTGGCGGGAGGGCTGAGGTGCCAGCGGGGCAGGGCTGGCGCCTCCCGGGCCGCCTCGGCCGCCATGGCTGGGCGCTTGCAGCCTCCCTCCAGCAACGGTCCCTGATTTTTCCCACCCCCTGCCACGCCGGGCAGGCAGGTCACAGTGGGGGGAGCACACGCGTGTGAGGTTTGGGGGGCAGCGGGAGCCCACGGCGGGGGCCATGGCACCACTCTCCCAAGGCGCGCTTGCATTGCTTCTGCCCCTGCTGCGGAGCCGGCCTGTAGCTCCTACCTGCTGCGGAAAGGAGCCCTTTGGGGTCCTTTCAGGTCCACATCAGGTTTTTCCACATGCCTTCCCACAGCCATAGCTGTGTTCAACACAGTAATTTCTCCGTACCACCACACTGGTCTAGTTTTCTCCTTTTTATAGAACTCCCTGCCGTGCGTACTGCTCTAATCTTTCCAAGCAGAGGTGCCCAGGGGTAATCTCTGTGAGGCCAGTGAACTGGTCACCACCACAGTGCACGAAACGAGGCGGCTCTGACCTGCAGAGGGAGAGCCCTCCTCTTGTTTGGAGGTACAGCAGCCTGCAGACACATGAAAAAAAACACAAGGGTCTGCAAAGCCTCTGTCCTTTGTTGAAGGATGCCATTGGAGGGAGTAAGGAGAAAACGCAAGCCGGCCAAGATATTAGTCACTTGGTGTAGTGTGTGAAGACCAGTGATGGGGAGGGAATCATCAAAAGTGATGCTTGAACATGGAAAACAGTTCACCCCGATTTCTCTTTTCTCCTTGGTATCAAAAGTATTTTTGTTGTGACTTTTGGGTTGTTTTTTTGATCTCATTATTATTGCAAGGTGCAAGGTCTGGCAGAAGACTTTCTCATTGAAATGGAAAGTTTCACTGAAGTGTCCATGGAGCTGCAGTATTTATATGAAGCCAAATGAAACTCGCAGCTGGGAAGTCAAAATTCAGGTTCAGGATATCAAGGCAAATAGTATGATTTTCCTTTTATTGTAGCAAACAGGAAATAATGATCATTGTTACTTTATTACCTTTTAAAGTTCTTACACCTAAAGAGGCCACATGCCTGTAAATCATACCGTTTCCTTTGAACGGCTTGCATGAAAAATACTCCCTGCTGGTTGTCCCTGTCCCTAGTTAATCAAAGTCATGGGCACTGGCTTATGTGTGACAACAGATGCTGAACTCAGACTTGAAAGTCCAGGCCTGTGCCAAACACCACGGAAAAACTGCTTGTGCATGAAGGGAAGTGGTCAGCAAGTATGTTCGGCCACCTCAGCGCTGCCTGTGGCACGCAGATCAGCAGGCCCTATGCTTGCTGTGAGCATGGCTTCCTGCCAGGGGGACACCAACACCCAGTTCCAGGGTACCAGGTCCTGGCTGCACAGCAGGAGTGACAGCAGGAGGTAAGATGTGCCTCATCGCAGAAGAAAACTTGTCAAGGAGCTGTTATCTTCCCTGTCACAAGGCTGAGGGATTTTGCCCAGAGGCCCTGGACTTGTCCTGCAAGCAGGCTGCTGGGTGACTGATTTGTTTTCCACAAGTAAAGGGAGCTTGAATCAGGTCAATGTTTTTTGCCCAATGTAAAGTGTCACCCTTTTCCACATCTTTCTCTTTGTAGTTGATGAAATACACTCCAATGAAGATATGAACGTCCAAGGACAGAGGCTTTGTGATGGGCTCTCAGCTGAGGACCTCTTCTTCGACCCAAGTTCCTTGTCCTGAAGAGCAGGTGATTTTGCTGGGCTTTGTTGTGGGCCTTCTTGAACACCTATGACTGTCCCTGAGCACTGCTTTCAGGCACTCCTCCATCCCAACCCTCCCGCTGAACAGCGACCCACTGACAGATGGGCAGGTAACCAGCTAGGAGCGGCTGACGTAGCTCAATGCTGAAAAGCTGTGATTGTGTGCGTATCCTCTGTGAAAACTGGAGCGTGTCCAGGGCTTTGCTGGGGACTGCAGGATGCTTAAATGGCAACCTCAGAGAGCAGCACCATGGCAGAGGAAAGGCTGCGTGTGCCGGGCGTGCCAGACAGCCTTGTGAGGGGTGTGCACATGGCCAAGCGATGCTCAAAGCCAAGGTGGTGGTGGGAATATTGGGGGCAGCCTGGGACTGTTGCAGGAGCACAGCAGTGAAGGACTTTGGCCTTGAGAGCGCTTCTAGGGCCCTTTTTAATTACAGGTCACTCTGTCACAGTCTGCTAAGCAGGGTGTTTTAGGAGGCTTGTCATGGTTAAATTCCAGCTGTCTATAGACAGACTTAGGAAAAGTCTCTCCAAAAAATCAGTAGGTGGGCTGTGGCTAGCAGTTGGGAAAATCAGGCCACTTGGCTGCTTGAATAGGATCTGCAGGAACGGCCAAACCCATGCTGCAGACTGTAAGTTGGAGAAAGCACAGCATTCCAGCAACTGGTACAAGAGCGAGGTGGCTGGGGCCAAGTTAAAGCCTAGCAAGAGACTTCAGCAAAGCAAGTGTGTGGGTCACTGTCCTCACCATCAGCAGGAAGGTAGGAGGCTTCTATCTTTCACCACAGTGTGGCTTCTCCTCCATTCTTACTGTGAAGGACTCCTCCTCCCCTTTTATTCTCATCACATTGCCTTTATTCCCCTCTCTCACAGTAAGACTGTCATAACAAACTCAGGAAAAGCTTGACAGGAGCAATCAATCTGCCTTGGGAGGGACAAAACCCACCCGTGGACAGTGGAGGTTCCCAGTGAGGTTCTTTGCTTGCTTCGGCATGGGTACCAGCACCTTTGCTGCTTCAGATGAATGCATTCAGACTCAGATTTTTTTAATTATGCCTACAACCTGATTGGTAGGAGGAGCCATACCTGAAATACAATCATCAATACCTCAGTAAAGACTAAAAACGCTCCAGCCTGACTGACTTAAACCACGTGTAACGTGTCGCTTCAACAAGACAAGATCACATTTTTCAACAGTGTGGGAAAATCCAACTATACTTGAAGTGTACTAGGCTAGAGGGTACTTAGCAGTCTAAAAATATGATTCAGAGGACTTAATTTTATTTTCAACCTCTACTGGAAATTATCTTCCTTTCTTTTAAAATTAGCAACTATCCTGCTGGTAAAGTAACTTCATAGCTGATTTCTTCTGCTCTGTTAACATCACATTCTCAGGTGGTGACACCTCCCTGTTGCTTTTTACTCTGCCTTTTTTTGTTTGTTGAGGGGTTTTGGGGGTTTTTGATGCGTGTTTGGTTTTTTTTAGAGCTGTATGAGATTTTTCCTCAGTTTCATTTAAATTAAAATGATGTTTGTGGGTATGCCTGTGAGCCTGTAGGTTATGTGGTATCACCCTATTTTAAAGGAATTTGTCTGTTTGAGAGACACACACTCTTCATTAAAGGTTTCTGCAGGTAGCAGTAATAAGGATATGAGGAAATCTGCCGTCTTGTGCTGGCTGCAGATTCACAGGCTGTATTAATAGATAGGATTACTGAAGAAGAACAGGTCAGAAGGCTGCAAAGCTCCTGTCCCTTGGGATTTCCTTCTTTAGATCGTTAGTCTTGTTGAAGAGCTCCCTTGAATACAGGGAGCAGAAACTGAGGAAAAGGCTGGAACCATTTTATTTTTCTGGGACACACTGAGGGAAGTGCAATTTCTGGGTCATAAGCTCCGCTGAAAATGCCTGGTCAGTCTTCTTCACAGGCACCTTGGAGGAACAACAACATCAGTTTTCTGAGCAGGGAGGCAGCTGTAACAGAGCAAGGAGAGACTATCATAGGTTTCTACCTACTGGCTTTAGGTATGTATTCAGCTGGGATGTGAAAAGACACTCCTAAGTAGAGTTTGGTATAAAGTTCAAAGTGATGCATTTGGATTTCAACCCTAATGGAACAGGATGTTTGTTAGAAAACACAACTTTTTTCTGCAGCTATTACAAGATCAGAGGTACAGCTTTCATTTGTTAAAAAGAGATTAATAATCAATGCAGGCATCTCGAGGAAAAAAAAATAGTCAAGCCTGTAAATTTTTAACTAATGTTCACTATACTTAATATGTGAGAAGAGAAAAAAGTACCTTATCAGAAGTACATAATACTTGTGTATCTTCTTGTTTTCTGGTAGCACTAAATGAATGTTCTGTGATTTCCAGCGTTTTGGCTGCTGGCAGTCAGTTGGCATCCTACAATTACCTCCTGCAGAGACAGAAAATACAGTTCTGTAGTTTTAAACATTTTTTTTTTTAACTCTTTGTACTGCTCTTGCTTTAAACATTTGACGCAATAGAAATAAACTTCTTCAAACAGGACCTATGAAAGATCTAAGCAATAGAACATTATCTTGTGTTAGCAGTCACAGTACCATGTGTTTATTTTGGTTCTGCTGCAAGACAGCTATTTTCAGTGTATAATAAGGTTTGAAAATGGCACCCAATATGAATTCACTTCGATTTCAGAGCGCTTTCGGTTTGTTTGTTCAAATATTGTCTATTTGTGGCAGGCTCATTACAGGATACAAGGAAACTTTATGGAACTTCGAAGAGTGCAGGTTTGTTAGGTAATCAAAATTTCCAACCATAAAACCTCACAGGAAAATGCAAGAAAACGTAACTTTTATTAAATCTGTTCTTATAAACAGCATATACAAAAACGTTTCTGTTTTAAATGATTGCTCTAAACAGATTTTTTTTCTTTTTCTAAGCTTATTATGTATTTCAAGTAGCTTAGTAGCCCTCAGCTTATGCTTGAGAAAGATCTGTAGAAGTTACAATGTAAAATGCTAAGTATTTCAATATGTTTACACGAGACTTTCTTTTCTTACCTATAAAAACCAGGGAGGAAAAAGTTGTGTTTAGAATGAAAACAGGGATTCTAGCAGTAAAATGTATGGCTTCTATCTTAGAAGACTTTTAGAAGAGTGCCCATAAGGTAAATCAGAATTGTTTCAATTTATCCCCAGTCTGTTCACATCTGCCTGTCCCTTTATGAAGGGCTGGGAAATGGCTGCACCATCAGCTAATGAAGTTGCACTTAAGACTACAAAAGAACACGTTAGGTCAGCTAGGCCAGCCCCCTGCTGTGACAATATGTAATCTCATTTACGAAGCTATCATGCTTGCTCATATAACTGTCCAGGGTTTTTTTGGTGTTTCTACTGCTCTTCCAGTTGACGGCCCGTTCCTGATTTTGTTTCTCTGTTGCTTAGCAGCCTTTCCCCAAGTTCTTAGCTACAGTGATCATACTAACTTTATATATTTTTTGTCACTGCTTTTAATTTATTTATTTATTTATTTATTTCCCTGCTGTTAACATCCTATGTCCAGTCTGTGTTCCTGAAGGAGCAATCATACCCTGTGGTATGTTTGTACCTTTGTACTCCTATACTAAGCAAGTGTGTGGCAGGGGGGTGTTTGGTTGGTTTTGGTTTGTTTGTTTGTTTGTTTTTTAATTTGAATTTATTCATCTCCTATCGTAATATCCTTTCCCTTGTCATTCCAGCATATCATCCTAGCAGCCTTTTACACTGCTTTTTTTAGCCTGGCCATTTTTTTATTTTTTTTTTAAACTTATAGCCAAGACTGAATACAGCATCCCAGCAAGATCTTGTCGTTGCCATTCACATTAATATTTACACTTTCCCACCTCTACTGATCCCCCTAGTGTTGCCTTTGTATCACGCTGGTGGTTCAAACTTCCATCAATTGACCAACAGAGGTGTTTTCCTCTGCTTCTTCTTAATGGTGACCCCACATCTTCTAGCAAATACTTTCTTCAAGTACTTAGGTGCTTGAACTTTTTGGTTGCACATCCGTTGGTTTTTGACTGCTCCAGATCTTTCTGCCAAGCTTACAAGTGCTTGGTATGTCATAGCTGCTATTCTTGAAGCTTAGCTCCAGATTCAAAACTTAAGTTGCATTTCTTGCAGAGTATATATAACCAGTAATAGCATTACTCCAAGTTGTGTAGCGTGGATCTGATTAAAATGTAATGAGGTAGGTATACCTTTATGCAATAAGAACTTCTTAAAAAAATTGTTAGTAATACATAAATCAGAAAAGTCCTCATGTCTTTTTCTCCTCAGAAGTTGACTACTGCACTTCTGCAAGCAGCAACCATAACAATTTATAGCTCTTAGGTTTATGTACACCAATAACTTGGTCTATCTGGGGAGCAGTGATGCAGCAGAACAAAGTATTCTGTTATGCAGACACCCTCTTGCCCTTCTGGCAGCAGAGGACAAAGGCCAGTCCATGCATTACCTTCCTGTACCTGCCTTTCTTTAGGGGTTTGGAAAGACAATCTGCATTTGCGGAAGTCTGTGGATACTTCCTTACAGAAAGACCCAAAGATGTTTGTATTTCATGCTTTTGGTTTTTTGAAGCCTTGGAAAACAGCTGCAGTGATTACACTTTGTGATTGCTACATGTTGTCTTCTCTTTCGAATCTAAGTATACCAGTGAAGCTTTTTGTGAATGCTGACATACATTTCCAACACCAAAGGAATGTATTTGATTGGTGTTAGAACTTACCCGGAAGATGGGGTTCCTCGGAATATCTTCCTCTTTGCAAGATAAAGTCCAAAAAAACGATCTTTGGCTAAGCTTTCCCACAGTCCCACATCTTGACGTGAATATCAAAGAACCACCATCTAACACTTTTTGCTGAGATGAGTCCTCTTTGCATGTCCCCTTCTGGAAATTCTCTTGTCACAGGTTGCAGATGTCATATGTGACAGACAGGACACTAATGTGCGTGTTGTACATCATACGTCAGCCAGGCTGTATCAGATCCAGACAGAGGGGTGCTCAGCACACTGCCTAGAAGCTGAGCTCAAAGCCTGCACTGGAATAGGTATTGCATGCTAGCATCACAGGCAAACCAGCATCAAAGTGCACGAATGCATTTTGCAGATGCTGAGGGATTTTGAGATCACTGCACTGCTGCTTGGCGTCCGAGTCACCATTCCATCATTTTCCTTGCTAATGCTTTGGCCAGGGGACAGGCAAAGTGGGGGCAAAATGCAGTGCCAATCCCATAGCAGTGAGCCACCGTAGCATGCTTGGAGGGACTATCTGCAGGTGATAGCAGCCACTGCGTTACCTTTCGTTAGGTCAGCTGCGTCAGCATCCCCTTTCTGAAGGCAGCACTGTTTCCATCCTTCCTTGCAGGAGCTCAGAACTGTCTTTGACAGACAGGTGGGAGCTTGTCCTGTTGCTAGCATGACATCTGACCCCTTTTTGCCTGTGCCTTAAGTGGTATAGTACTGTGGATAGTCCTTGTATAGTTTAAATTATTAGGTGCAGTTTAAAAGTACTGTCCACAGCTGCTAGCTCAGTCAAACAGACTCGGGGGGGAGCGGAATAAAGCATTTTTTTCTTCATGATTATTACTTTGAATTCTTAAGTAAATTGTTCTTTTCTGCATTTCTACCAAATCTGTTCTGTCCTCATTTTCCCTAGTTTCACAGTTAACTGGGGCTGTTAAAGTGAATGCTTAGCAGAAACGGAAATCTTAAATCAGTAGGAGAGAATATTTGCTAGAGAACAAATTCTGACTTTGTGTGAGTGTTTAAATCAGAAAGGCATGCTGAGAGCTTTACCAATCCCATCAAAAAAATGGAACAGACCACAAAACCCAAACATGCCTTTAAGTGGCACACATTTCTGAATGGTAATAGTACACTTATTTGACAAGTGACAGAATGAGTGTAATTTTGGGACACTGTTTGACAAATAAATCTGAGAAGGTGGGAAAGGAAGTAAGCTATTCACAAAACATTCATCCGCAAAATGATCGCGTTTATGAACAAATAATCTCTCCACACGTTGTCAAGTCTAAAACATGATGACTCTTCTCCTTCATGCCAAAACTGGCAATGTGCCCTGGATATGGTATCGTGTATGCATAATTAGCAGCAAAGACTAAAATCAAAGCAGGGTCACTTCACAGTTGCAATAGTTAATGACAGCTTTCCAAATTCTCTAGGTTTTAATAATGTTTTAAATGAAGTTTTCAGGTCTGAAAACCTTTTACAGCAAACCTCTTCAGATAGGCATTTATGCTTTTGTATAGGTAGCTGAATCAGTAATTGACTTCACTCATGCCTGCTCTATAGCTAGATGCTCAGTCCAATTTCTGTCTTGGAGATAAGGTTATTTTGCTCAGGGAAAAGCGTAGCTTGTCTTACGACACTGCCTTCAACTTTTGCTCTCATTTCTTCAATTCATCTACTTAAGGTTCCATGTATATTTTAAACTGCAGATGGGTGAGGTGTAACACCCATTTTTCTAATTCATTCTTGTCAGATTTTACAAGTAAAAGCCATGCAACAATGTCTCATAAGAACAAGTTTAGGTATAAAGCATAATAAGCTATCTTAGCTGGGCACAGATGCAGTCATCTATTGGAAATGTGGATGATCAGCTCAGAGCTATCAATTCCCTCATACCAAATTTAACTCTGCAAAAACATAAATTGAATGTTAACAATGAAACTGCCTGCAGCCTCAGGTGTTTACTGCTTGTTCAAAGGCAATCTCAGGTACATGAGAGAAAAACAGAGTATATCTGGGTGCTCTAGGCTTGAGTGATTTGGCAGAAATCTGTGTAAAATTGTTGTGCTCCCTTTTAGCTAGTCCAAGAGTTAAACAATCTGTTTTCAGCAGTGAGATTTTCAATATCCTGAGTCACTCTGGCTGGCTGCTTTTTGGTGGTTACTGTGCGCAGGCTGGCAGGCAGCACGCTGATGCAGGACTTTGTCAACAGGGTTTCGGTCCCTGACCACCACCAGCTTGCTTGGCAGCCTTCCTGTGCCTCCCCCAGAAATCATGGATAACACCACCAGCCTCCTTTGTGGAGCACTTTAGCAACCGTGGATTAAAATGCTCTATTAGGGGGTATTACTACAGGGGATGGCTTATTAGTGAATAATATAAGGGCAACACAACATTTTTAATATTGCTGTCCATCCTATTCCTCCGACCCCCCAATGTCTGCAAATGTGGTACCAAGTACTTTCCTGTGGGTATCTGAGGGGGTAAAGGTGACTCTTAGCTGTTCAGTATTTAGCATTTATCCATAGTCATTTAACCTGTACTACTCTGATACTGCCAGTCTCACGGCACCTGCTCTCAGTCCTGCCCTGTGTTAATGAACTTCAGTAATTGGATGTTATCTGTGTATTTTGCCGCTTGAAAAGGGCCAGCACCTCTTGTTGACAAGCAGCCCATATCAGACAGCCTTACAGCTTAGGGGAGGAAATGTGGTGATTCCTCTCTGAACCTTATGTCGGGTGAAAGTACTCAGTTTCTTCCAATTTGCTATTTTTCCCTCTTTCAGCCACGTTTTGATCTCATTTGGAACCTGGCCTTCCTCACCAGGATTACCTTAAGGTGCTGGGGCTGGATTTTGGGTTGGTTGGGTTGGGTTTTCCCCCATATGCTCTTATGAGTGAATATTGCTGGCAGCTTGCAAAATATGAAACTAGTTCTCTCGGTTGTTTTTCTGTGTTGCTGAGATGCCACCTGGTGACACCAAGGTCTTACAGCACCTCGAAGTTCAGAGGTTTCTTTGTGGGCTCTTGATCCACCTGTGATCTGAGGCGCACACTGCAGCTGAGGAGATCCCTGCCCTGGCTGAGCGTCAGAGCTACTGCTGTGCTTCCTCGCCTTGCAGCTTCAGCCTTCGTCCTTGTGCTGTCAGGCTCTGGGGGAAGGCAGGCAGGGAGGTTGTTTGGTTCGAGGTGTTCTTTTGGTTGGCGTGGTTTGCTTTTTGGTAGTTTTTTTGTATCGTGGTTTTGTTTTTTAAAAAATATTCAGTCAATATAGTCAGCAACGGCAGACCAGCACATCAGTCTGGTGGCGCAGAGATCTGGTGTCCCATAGTCACTGCTCCAGCTGATAGCACTTTTATGTGACCCTGGTTTGTAGCTCCATGATTTACTGAGAATTGTGTTCCTCCAGGTTTTTTATCACAGTATTAATACGGTCTACTACCCAGACAGATCAGACATTTTAGGGGCTGGATATGCCAGCACAGGTTCTCCGCTTGCTTTGGTTAAACGGAATGGGCCTACATGCAGAAGTCGTACCCACTCTGTCACCTTATGTCCCTCAATGCTCCCCTCATGCGCACCCTCAGTGTGTGAATGTAGGTCTAAAAAATGATCACAATTACTGTGTCTCTGTCATCTCCATCTAAAATGCGTATAGTTATTTTACATGTTTTGCTCAATTTTTTTCCTTAAGATACTTTAACTGAAAACTCCCTTTTCCTCCAGGCTAGGTGAGGAATTTGCTCTGTACGTTCCCAGAAAGTGCGAGTCCGACACCTCGGGGGTAGCCCTCCTATCCACTACACTGTATTGGCAAATCTTTGCTATTTACAACAGAGGTGCCATTTTATTTTCTCTGCCATTTTAGCACTTCATAGTGACAGGGAAAACATTTCTGTGCCTTCTATCTTGAAAACTATCTTACCTTACAGAAGATAGAACTGATGTACGCAAACAACTACTAGGCTTGCACTGCAGACTATCCTGATGCATTCCCAAAGCCCTGCTCCTCCAGTGCCCTGTTGTGCCTGTTTATGTATAATACCTAGACTCAGACAAAAGCCAGAAACAATTCCTGACTTAAACTGCGTGCAGCTGTTGGGAACGAGACTTGATTAAGAAACATTGTCACCTAGTGGCCAGAATAAGATGTATTTATTATTATTGATCTTATCCTTATAACGAGATATATCTAAAATATATGTATGTATCTTAGTGTATCTTTGCACCAGTGACTATTTCTGGTTAATACCATATGCCAACGTGTCAGCTCTTCCTGGTTCAAAAGCTCTTTAGTAAACCATGTGTATTTGCTAAGCAAGCCAGAGCAGCAGCAGCTTGGCAGTTTTGCAGAGAAAAGTTATTTAAAGGAAATTGCTCCACAGAAAACGCAGTTCATCATGGCATACACGGACTGCCCCATCAGCCACCTCCCCTCCCACTCCAGACTACCCAGAGCACCTCACCAGGCGGTAAGTACCCAGCCTCTCTGTTTGGAGAACAAGCACTTTGTTCATTGGTGTTTCAGCTTGTGATGCTCCCAGATGGCCTGGAGGTTCAGAGGCAATTTCCTCCCCTCCCTTTCTAGCCAAGGCAGCCCAGCAGTGAAGTGCTGGGTTCCAGACATATGGGGTTGTTGACGCTTCCCGAAGGAAGACAGCTGTTCCTCTTGCTACAACATTAAATGTATCAGCCGCCTTTCATCTCGTGAACTCCTCTGAATATCCACAGGTGCTGTGCAACACCATCGTGTCATGTCCCTCTTCAGTGCACGTATTCACCTCTTACTGTGTCGACATACAGCACCCTTGCCTGGGAAAATCTACTGCTTGTGCCTGGATAGATGTCACGAACGAGTGGTTTAGGTTAGGTCACTTGAAGAGCGGCCCAGGGGAGAGGATGAGATGCACCACTACAACAGAGAGCTGTGGATCCCTGTTGTACCCTGGCATCAACTGTGGGGAACAAAACTATCAGCTGCTGGGCTCCTAAACCTGTCCTAGGCTTCAGGTATGCAAAAGAGGTGATGTTTGGCTCCACATTGCCGAGGTGAAGAGAGGTCACCTATTTTGGCAGTGGCAGAGCTGGTTTTGGGGGTGCAAACGGGAGCCACCAACATGGAGCCAGGTGCTGCCCAACCTGCTGCGCAGCCCTGCTGCAGCAGCCACCCTGAAGCCATCCCACGTACTGACTAAGCCCCATTTTCAATACTGAGCCCAACACTTATGAGTAAACATTTTGTTAAAACTCATTTGTTTCTATGTCTATGTCATTCCAAAAAGCAGGATGCAACCTACCAGGGTCTTGCACTGATGGGTGAAGCAATAGCCATGCACTTCTGGAAACTCTAGGTCTCTCCAGCTGAGTAAGCGGCTGGTTTTCACCGGATTTACACTCATCTCCCTTGTGTTTTCCTCATGTAATTAGAGTCAGGCATTTCTGTTCCTGGAGAGTTAAGAGAGAACACAATTGTCTAAAAATAAATTTTAAAGCCTTGAAAGCTTCTGAAAGGTCAGTTTAAATGTTCTCTTCATACAGATTATCAGGTGTATTACTGAAAAATGTTCCCACCTGGGACAGGCTTTGCCGCAAGGAGATCTTAGACTGCTCCGAGAGAAGAAATGTAATCGTATTAGCTGCACGTCTCAGGAGAGGACTGGTAAAGCAGCTCTCCAGCTATGTGTGTGAACTTCCCATATCCATTATTCTATACAACATACCTAAACAGCTGCAGCTTTTGGCAGATTGTTTCTAGTCTCTGCTATACTCTACCACTCTTTCCCCTTTCCTTTTTTTCCCAGGTGTTGCATTTCAAGAATTTCATCTGTCCACTTAGGGGAAAAAAAAAATCTCTAGGCCTTTAAACCGTGGATCTTCAGTAGATGCAGCAGCAGCTCTTTGTGTTTGTTCTGTTTTACCGCCGGAGTTATTCACTTGTTCCTGCTTCTGAAATGTACCCAGCTACTTAAAAAGGCTTTGTGCATAGGCTTTCCAGTGGATACTCTGGTTGAATAAGTTTCTAATTGAACAAAAGGGTAATTTTGGAAGAGACATCACACATTTACATACCAAACTACTTCTTGCTTTATGTGTTTTTTGATTTAATGGATTTAATTATTTTTTTTTTTTCCAGGCTGGCTGTCTTGGTTTGGAAACAGTATTGTGATTTTTGTCCTGTATAAACAAAGACATGTTCTGCAGCCCACCGACTACCTCACATTTAACTTGGCTGTATCAGATGCTAGTATCTCTGTGTTTGGTTATTCACGGGGGATCATTGAAATCTTCAACGTCTTCAGGGATGATGGATTCATTATCACATCAATATGGACTTGCCAGGTAAGACTGGATTAAGCTTAATTAGACAAAATAGGTGCACCTATTTCTATGTATATGCTATATATAAATAACCAGAGAGGCTCAAAAGAGTGAAAAGAAATACTGACTGACCTTCCAAAAGGACAGCGTTCTTTTGTTACATCTATAAATCCATGCTTTTGATCAGGTTTGACCAATTTTCAGTGATTTTTTTCTCTCTATTTGCAATAGTTGCTGCTAGTTTGGGCATTTTACTTCATGTCATAGTTCCCACTCGTGTTGGAAAGCTATGGTGTAGGCTCTGCTTGTCTTCAGCTCCCCTGGTCAACCTGGTTGTTGGCACTTTAACATTTGACTTAAAGCAATGTAGACTCTTACTTGGCAAGGTGTGTAGAGCAAAACCTCCACATAGCACTTGGATATACCCATATATTTTAGCATACAACTTCTTGTACTAAATCCATCGTAACTCTTCAATCTTACACCTAAATTCTTGGTTGGTTCATAGCCTGTGGTAGGTTGTGTGGCTTAATTTTATGGCACAGTCATCCCTGTACTTGGAGACAGCTTTTCGTTGGAGAACTTGAAAAAAGTTGTTATTGTTAATTCTCAGACATACTTATGTAGACAGAATATAAATACATCGCATGGTTAGATAGGCACAAGCCTGACTCCCTGGTGTTTTCGGTAACATCTGTGAGAAAGATTATACTTAGTGTGTCTGTTTCATGAGGGAATCAAAAATCTGAAAATGACAGGATAGCCTGCGGCAAGGTGTAAGAAAGATCATGATGAAGGAAAAGGGAGAGAGAAATAATCCTCTCTTCTTGGGTTGTGGTGGTGGTGTTGTTGTTGAGGTTTTTTTATTTTTTTTTTTTTTTAAGAGAGGAAGTTGAACTATTGTGCACATAGATGAAAGCACTTTTACAGCCCATGCCCCCTCCTTTTCAATACAAAAGTTCAGTTTACCCAGAGGGGAAGACTTCCCACAGAAGACTCTGAACATAGAAGCTGTAGATTTATCAAAAAAATGATTGTTTTCTTGTTTAAAATGTGTGTTGATAGCCATTTGCCAGAAAATTATTTATCAACATGAAGCTCATTATTTCCTTAGCAAAAATCCCACTATTTATTTCTCCAATGAAAATACCTACAATTGCAGTCTAAGGTCTGTTAAGGAGAAACTCTGAGGAAGCTTCTTCAATTATTTTTTTTAATTAATGGAAACCTTTGAAATCATCAGATAAAGACATACCTGCAAAACGTAAAATTCACACCTACACTTGGAATTAAACAGACTCCCATTTTCCCTGTATCAGGGAAGACTGGAGCTATGATTAGGAAAGGAGAGGTGAAATCTGGATCTCCAGGTCCAGTTCTAGCTTTGCTGCAGACTTCCTATGTGAGACAGGATAAGCCATTCAGTGTAAAATCCTGAAGCAGGATCCGTGGCATAACTTAACATTTACAACCCAGCAGGCTGAAAGTGGTAACAGTAAATGACCATTTTGCCTCCCCAGCCCAAGTTCTTCCAAGCCCAGTCTGTGCTGTGGCTCCTATTTTGGGCTGTAAACAGCAGCACAGGTAGGAATCAAGGCAGCATGGCACACTGGGTCTGTACCTCTTGATTTGCATGGGAGTCTTCTGTCAGCAGCCTCACAGCTTTCTTCCCTGATGGCTCTGCCTGGAAGTCCCTCTGTGATTGACTTTGAGCTATTTGGAGTCTTGTTATCATGATTTGGTGCTTTTTATTTTCTTTCTTTCTTTCTTTCTTTTTTTTTTTTAAGGTGTGAAAAGACTGGGATAGAGGTGTGCTTGAACTTAATGTGTGGTGGTGTGCTTAATCTTGCTGTGCTTGAACTGCCTTTACAAAGAGAGAAGTGGTCCATAAAGTTCTGGGGGTACCCAGATAGTTTGTTGGTCAAGGTGTGTTAAGTAATCTTATCTGGATCTCCTGGTTTTAAGCAGCATTCATTTGTAAAGCAAGGATATCAGGCAAAGTTTTAAGGTATTGGGATCCAAAAATTTTGTTCAGGATATTAATAATCCATTGGCTTTTCTAAACAGTCTGATTTGCAAAGTATTAAGGTTTCTGCTTTGGTAATCCTCTGTAGGCTCTAAAAGTTGACATTTATTATTTCAAATAGGAACTGATACTGTATAAATGCTAACTAAAAAGTCATGGTAACCTGGAGAAGTCAGTTTGTACTCTGAATAGTTTGAATTGGTTGTGACGTCGAGTGGTTGAGCTGGTTGTGGCTTGTTGAGAGAAAATCATGTAGGATTTCTGTTTCCATCAAGATTTTGTTCTGTGTTGGGAGGGTCTCAGAAACATGTGTAAACCCTGACATCCATTTTCTTGATTATTGAGCTTGACAAAACAAAAGCCAGCGATGAAAAAGTGACTTTTGGAAGTAGAGTGGCTGTTGTTTAGGAAGAATATTGTGCAGAAATAGCAGGAAGCTTCTGCACATAAAAAAGATGTGAACATTTCCGCGTGTGTGTGGACAGCCAGCCCAAAGATCATTCTCAAAATGTGCAATGTTGAACAGCAGTAGAGGTTTGATTGCTTTTTTTTTAGTGTTTATAAAACTTGATACATTTGTAGTCTGACCAGAATGGGTTTCACATCTGGAACATGAGGACTGAGGAGCTTGGTGCCAGGAAGGTAAAGCCCATGCTTTTGTCGTGGCTCTCCGAAGCTGGTGTCTTGTTCTCACTGCACTCAAGCTCCTCTGCAAGTAGCTGGGATGACAGTTTGGGCGGTTGCACACGTGAATGTGGATTTTTCCTTAGTATGGCCTGTGTGTTTTCCCTTACTTGGTTTGTTTTGCTGAGTCCAGAGGAGAGCCTTACTTGGCTTTTTGTCATTGTCTGTTTCACTAAACATTTGCTCCAATTTGATCAGTCAGCTTCTGCTGTCAGGTATGCTTAGGGAAAATTTATTTTCCCAAGATAGCCTGTCATTTCTGTTTATGAAGACATTTCATGAGCTCATCTCATTTAATCCACTTAACTATTTTCCTTTCCTCTGACTCAGGCCTCCTTTTGTGCCCTCAGGTAGTATTTTTCCAAATTAAGGTTCACCATTCCTGGCTGCCCCGGTTAGAGGGAGCGAGGAGAAGACAGGCAGATACTACTTCTCTTTCAAAACAGCCTAGTCTGTGAAAACTCTCTGCAAGAAAAGATGCATCACCATCTAAAAGGACCATCTCATGGCATACCTGCTGAAGGGGACATACATGCGTGCCCCTGTTCTCCTCCTTTGTATGGAAGAAATACCACTATCCTTTCCCCATGCCAAATATTATTTTTCTTTTTGGAGGTCTGACAGAGCTCTCCTGTCAGGAGTGAGGTTGCATGGTAGGTCTGTATCCAGTTGATGCCCCTGATGTATGCTGTGTATGGATATGGTTTTCCAAAGGTGGCTTTTGGACTTTGCTTTCATTTCTTGTTTATCCCTTCCCTGCTCTACCACTAGGTCTTAGTCCTGATCTGGGCAGAGGGAGGACAGTCAGTCTCTAGCACATTCAGTTTTAGCCTCTGGTAATATCACCAGTAAGTAAACAAGTTCGTATAGTAAAGCTGAGGTCAGGGAATGTAAGCCAGTGACCAAGAGCCATCTATTCCCCCATTGACCATATTTCTAGTAAAAAGCTACCTCGAGGTCCTTCCCGTACGTTTTTTATTGGTATGGTTTTCTGAATTAGAAGTTGCTCAGAAACTTGTAAATAACATTGCATGCAAATGTTCTTACATGTAGGAAGTACAGAAATATTAATTCTGTACAGGTAAACACCGCACTTTCCTCTGAACCTTATTAATCAACTAACAGAAAGTTTTCCCACCAAGGGCCAGCCTGGAAGGACCTGCCTTCCCCCTCTTTTGCTAAAGCTGCTTTGCACAGTGCAGAATAATAAAGCCATGGAGGGAAGCAGGAGAGAGAGAGAGAAATTACTGTCTCACCCTGTGGTTGGGTTTACTACATAGTTTGAATCCTGCACAGCTTGATGCTTTGATGCTTTATGCAGCACTTCTGTATTTCTGTCTGGCATACCCTGGACAGAAACAACTGGCAGTGTAGTGAGCAGCAGTAAGCCCCACTTTGCATGCAGGTGTTGTTTTAGTCTGTTGTTACCCCCAATACATTTGTGCACAGTTTGCCTGCCAGCACCAGACCTATGGCATATGTGCATCCAAAAGGGCATGGTGTAGCCAGGAAGTCCAAAATTTTCTAGGAGTGTCAGGCTTAGTGTGCAGGCATTGAGGAGTATGTGACCCACGGAAAACTCTGGGATTTCTTGCACTTTAGCAGACTTTTCCAAGTTGCGGTGGTGTAGCTGATCAAGTTGCAGTGGTGTAGCTGATCAAGTTGCCAGCTGAAATCCGAGATAAACGGGGTTCTCTAAAAAAACCTAATTAGATGTGCAATAGTCCTGCTTTATCAGTGCTGCTGTTGGGCAAGGAGGGTTCCCCACTTTCCGACGGGTGTCTCACCACTCATGTAGGGAGCTTCTCATTGTCTCTGGCCACACTATTTGTTTGCTGTAAGGACAGTAGAGCATCCCCACATGACTAATAGCCTTGGGGATTACGTTCCAAGGAATGTGGATCTGAGCACCTTTGGATGAAGAAAAGTGAATCAGTCTCTCCTACACTCTCTGTGGGGGAAAAGGGGGAACAGATCAGAAAACTCTCTGCTTTTCACAGTGACACTGCTTAATTTTTGAAAGGTCTTGCACAGTTAAGGGAAGGATATGGGTGAATACCACGAAATTCCAATCTTTTGCAGCCTGGAGTAAGGCATTAAAAAAATCAAAAGGGGGTTGAGATATGGCCCTTGCCTTGTTCTGTTGACTACTTTAAGAGCCTCATTTGTTCACCAGCTTTTGCCACATGTAATCTAGGAGTGAAGCTTAAAGCCACAACCTGCCTTGCACCAGGCAAGCGACCAGAGCCTGCAAAGCTGAGCTTTTGTAGATTCAGCTTCCAGTCACTGCTTTTTACTAGCACTTAAAAAATGCAGTATTTTTGGCGTTATGAAATGTTTAGAGGTCTAGTATGACATTCCTAGGAAGAAATAATGTCCATCTTCTGTAAAATCTAGAGGTGGGGATCTGAAATACCAAAAGGAAAATGCAAAAGTAGGAAATTCTGAGATCAGTAAGATGAAAATATATGCGCTTTTTTCAGAAATTCTTGAGGGGAGGGCAGACTTGTTATCTTGAATAAATTATTTTATATTTTATTGATGGCATTTGCTTTCTCAGAACATGCCTTTATCTCTTTTCCTATACACGGATTGTAAAATATTGCTAAATCTTGTCTAAGGAGGAAACAGAAGATTAATATCTTCTTCTTTTAACAAAATGTTCTATAAATTGTCTGATAAATCAAAACACCTAAAGGCATTTATGTTCTTTTATAAATAGAGTAGATTTGAAGAACATTGATTTCTGTCCATTTAATACAACTGATAAAACTAACCAGTTGTTGATTTAGCTAGACAGACTATTGACTCTCTTGTCTCCATTTGTGATTTTTTGCACTTATAAATATGAAGACAGTGTTTACGCGTTACCGTCTGGGGTGCGGCATTCCCTCACGTTCCGGGTGAGGTGATCGATCAGTGGTAGCTCAGCAGTCAGTGTGACCAGGTAATAAAAGCAATGTCAGATGGAAACAACCACAATGAAACCTCACAGGCTTCTTTTCTCCTACCTTCCCAGTACTTGGAAAATTACTGAAGAAAATGGCAGACAGCATTGCTGCTGCTGCCCAGTATCTGTATGCATTCTTCATCAAACTTCTTCCAGCATAACCATGTCATGTTGCTCCGTCATCAATTCATTTTCTCCTTCACCAAATCATCCTGTTTTCAATGCATTCCATATGTAGCAAGCACTCTTTGCGTACGTCTCAGCCCCACCTCTGCCGAGAGGTTCTCCCCAGCAGCTATCCATGTGAGTACCCTCCTCACCACAGAGTTCTTGCTCGTAAACCCCAGACAAATCCACAAGCTGTTCATCTTTACCCTAGCAACATCTGTTGAGGTGGATAAAGGTTTGCTTTCGCTCACCGCCCCTCCCAGCTAGCGACGGGGAGATGTAGTGATGGTTGCTGTAACTGTCCTTGTTTGCATTGAGAGTACTTGAATGTTCTTCCATGGTTTTCCTCCTCTCCCTGTGAGGAATGCTCTGTGCAGACACTGGTCCTCACGCACAGTGGAGCCAGATCGCATGTTGCAGAAGTACCTTCATCCTCAGCACGGCTTTCTTCAGCAGGCTAACTTTGGTGAAGGTTTCCCATCCAAAGACTGAGTTAACTCGGCCTTGCTTGCTGTAAAAAATCTTGCAATATCACTGTATGTCCCAGTGTCCAAGCATGAAGCTCTAAGGTTGAGGCCGGGCTGGAAGAAAACAGATTTTTTTTCTCTAATTGTAATAGTGCAGGAATGTCTGCTTAGCTGAAAAATGTTCAGCTACCTATCTATAAGATGTAAAAAGAAATTAAACCAAATATAAAAAGGGAGTCAAAAATATTTGATAGTTATTGACTATCCTAGCACAATACTGTGGTGTGATATTTCTGGGATTTTACTTATATATAGCTTATCATTCCTGACATTTCAGTAAGATGAAAATAACCCAAAGTCAAATCATGGAACTGGCACTAAGAGCATTAACAGATAAAACAGGTGTTAAAAGGTGCTGAAGAAAAGCTGTGTAACATTAGCTCTGTATTCAGCTCACCTTAGCACGCTGATTCACTGTGAAAGGTAGGATGTGGAGACTGATCTATAAAGCAAATTCAAAAAAAGTGTGCCCTTTACTTTGGCTGTGCTGTGCTACAAAAAATCTTCCTCTCCCAGATATGTTTTTCTGAAAAAAAAAAAAAAATCTCAAATACGAACACAGAATGTATCCTATTCTTGTTTCCTTGCATAACTGAGATTTGGATACTGGAAAAAAAGTATTGTGGAGCTATTAGTCTTCCCTATTTATTTATTTCTGGTCCATCTTAATATTATCTGATGAGTTTGTACGTTGCAGTCAAAGAGGTAAAAGCAACTCATGTAGACATCTGTGAGCTAAATTTTAATGAGAAAAACACTTCATCTGCAGGGAAGGGGGGAAAAACTGTGCCTTTGCACAAACAGAATCATTAGCAACATAAAAGATCATTTCAGTATAACTAATGCGCCTGCAGGGAAGTTATGCCAGTTTTTATTAGTCATGAATTCTCCTCATTTTCCTGTAAATTATTATTTCTGCAGCCAATTGTGACAAATTAGGGAAGTTACATATTTGGTACTTGAAAAATTATGGATGTTCAAACTATCTGTTTTCTTGTTTGCTAAGTCTGATGTATCCCCTTCCATGCCACCCAAGCACTGCATCAAACCACACACCGATGCCTGGAAAAGGGCATTTCTTGCCCGATAGTGATCCTACAGAACCAGGAATTTCCAAAGCCTAAACCTTGATTCCTGCACTAGCTTTTCCTCTCAGAGGACATTCAAACATCCTTTTCCTGTTCCCTTATGTGGAAAATAGTAGCCTTCCTCATTCTTCTGTGCTTATGTATGTTTCTAAGAGAAAAATGTCATCTCAAAAAATGCTGTCCATCACTTACCTTCATCGTTCAAGATCTCCTCACCGGGCTAAACAATTTGTGTTGTTCTGGCACCTCCCTGTGTGCCACATCTTCTCACTGACTTTTAAGCAAAATTTCATATGAAACTTAATCACTCTGATAATATCTGCAAGTATCTTAAATAGTCCTACCTCACATTTAGTCATCTTCTATTTGACAGATATATTCCATTAAGTCAACAGACTGCTTGTGTGTAGGAAGCGGTTTGGGTCCTGACCCGGATTCTGTGCTGACTGAACCAATGACAAGATGACTGTTGCTTGCAATAGGCTGTATATGACATGACAGCCAGTATTTCCACACCACTGTCCCTGCAGAAAGGATGATGTGCATCTGGTGGCTTTCCAGATAGCTCTTTAAGGCTAAGGATAACCTGTATCTTTTGCGCTTCCTTCCGGGCTTTCCCTGGGCTACTAGGACTCCTTGGCAATGCACGTGACTCTCCTGTTAGGAGCTGTCAGGTCCAGTTTATCATACACAATAGTGATGTGAAGACCCTTCCAGACCATCCCCTTTTTAGGACTATAAGTGTTTTCTTGGGAAAAATCAGTTATCTTCTGTTTCTCTGGTTATTTTGGTACAGGACCAAGAGAAGACAAGAATATCAACCTAAGAGGAGATTCTCCTAGTAGCCATATAGATTTTTCAGGCTTTCAGGGATGTAGCATGTTCTTGTCTCAGCCACTTAATGGCCCAGTCGGTACCATCACTAACTTGCCATCTGGTAACATCACTAACCTGCCCTCCCTGATGCCTAGGAGCTTTATGAGAAGAATAAATTCACTGGTAGGCATTCAGCCAGCAACCAGAGATGACCTTGTATTAACCTAATGGCAGCTCTGTAAGCAGATTCCAACTTGCTGGGAACAGCACAGACAAGTGTACTTTGGAGAACATGGAGGGTCACTTGTAATCTCTTGAGTTCTCCTGACAGAGCCCATAAACAGTCTGTGGGACCTCTGATTCTCTTGAGACATATAAGCCTCCTGAAACCTTTAACATGAAATTCTGAAAAGGCAAAGATAGTATTTCTTTACTTTGAAAATAAAAGCACAACTTCAATTGACTTAATGAATCTCAGTTGTTGGGGTAGGATCACCACAAGCCACAAAACCAGGCCTTGCTTTCTGTGGCAATGTAAAGATGAGATGGGTGACTCACAAGGCTGTTTTCTTTCTGTGTAGTTCCTTGTTTATAGTAATGATGCTGCAAACAATAAACAAGTAAGCTCTGAATTAACATCGCCAAAGTGGGGAGGAGTTTTGGCTCAGGCTCAGTAAAGAGCGTTTCACACAGTGTAGCATGGATGTTTCCAGAGGGCAATGCTAGACTTTCCCATCTAGTGCTTCTTAATTTCCTGGCACAATAATTCACAGGACAATGGCAGTGCGGCATTTAACCTGAAGATGGGAATTTTTCCGCTGTATCTGGATCATTGGGTGGTATGAGCTACATGTTTGGTTGCTTCCTCCCCACTCATTCTTCATGGGTGGACAGGACAGACATAAAACCTGCTATGGTCCCACAGAATCAACCCAGAGCTAGAAAGCAGGTGCTCCCAAGCATGTGGAGATGGAGTACTTGAAGTAAGATTATAATCTGATGAGGCTGTGTAAGGAAATTCTGAAAGAAATGTATATCTATTTGTTAAATGATGTGCACTTGGTGGGGCTGCTACATTCATAATGGTGCTCGTTGATGGGGGCATATGCTAGGAGTATAAATTATGACCTAAGAGGGCTACAACTCTAATAGCAAAAAGTCAGCCCAAAATAAGTATACATTGAATCTCATTTGATTAACCCGGTATATAAACCTAAAATAACTACAAGCAAACAAGTAGATTGATTCTGGATTCCCTAACATTGCTAAAACCAAAGCCTTACCTGCATATACTAACAGCTTGTACTAAATGTACATTTAACTATATAGTATAGTTAGTATAATTACTTATCTGTACACATAATTGTATAGCCTAAACATTGCATTCCTATTTTTTCCTATCTTTAAAATATATGCCATCAATAGAAAGGTCTAATCACTTGCTGAATGCAAAATACCGAGTGTCTGATGCTCTCACTTAATGGTTTGAACTATCTCACCCCGTAACGTATCAGTTCTCATTGTCTATTAGTAAATGAAGTGCCATTTGTGTCAGAGACCTATAATGGCTTAGGTTAATGCAATCACCTCTAAGAAGAGCTACCCTTGAAGCTTGCTGAGACATTTTAAGGGGCAGAATGCAACCACAGCAATGCCACATGAGCAAAAAACATTGTGGAAATTGTGGTAAATGGCAGGTCTCTTTCACTTCTTGTATTGTAGGAAATAGTAAAGAAACAATTTGAGTGCTTTAGGAACACTATGCATTGGGAGCTTTAAGTAGTCTCCTGTGAATACGGATTCTGATTATGAACCTTGGTAGTTCTTCCATTTGACAGAGTTACTATAGTCTGGCTGACACATTAATGATATATTGGAGGGATGGGAGAATTATGTTGTCATTAGACTCAAATGGAATATTTTCTCACTGCAAACTTTAAGAACTTGTTAAATTTTAAAGCATACTCTATCCAAAGGTACCTACAATTATTTTTTTTTCCAAATGTATTTCTTGAAGATTGATTTAGGGCTTTCTTGTCTCTTGTGGTTGAAGGAGGTTTATTGCCATTATCTATTTGCATTATGATCTTGTAATAATCTGATTTGTATTTAAAAAATATATTCTGAGAGGGCTTATTGCGATAACTGTAAACGGGGCTTATTTATCCATTGCATATAAACATTTAAAGTTTATATTTTTCTTTACATATTCATTATCTCAAGAGAAAGACAGAACATTGTGGTTCTGAAGGGAAACAAATGGACGTCAGGGAATTGCAACACATTCTGCAGTTGCCCAGAGGAGGGAGCAACGCAGCCTTTCCGGCTGGTGAGATCAACGTTTCAGCCCAGATGGAAACGTAATAGCTATGCTGTCAATCTGCTTTTGCGCCATTAAACCTTGATTAATCCAATAAGAAGAACAATAGGTTATACTTTACTCTGCTTTAAATGAAGAAAACCCTTATGAATTCAGTAGGGATGCGTAAGTATTAAAGACAGTAGAAGCACACCCAAACTTATAGCTAAAAATTGGATAGTGCACTGGGGATTCCCGACTCCCCCTGTGTTGAAGCAAAGCTTAAGAAAAGAATTTGCATGCGGTAGGAGCTTTTTGTATTGTGGGTTGTAAATAGAACACCAAGAACATTAGGAAGATTTAAAATCAGGCACAAGTACAAAGCAGAAAAAACACAGCCTTTTCTGCAGCTGTGTCTTAGCTTCCAGGCAGCATAAAGATAATGAGCAAGTTCTGTGAGTATCTATATACTATACCCAAGAGAATAACGCCGGTATAGCACGGAGAGAAAAGCTTTTAAAACTGCAATCTACTCCTGTTTCTAAATGGCTAAGAAGAAAAGCCGGTGCATCAGAATTACCATTACCAGAACTTCATGTCGATGTCAAAATTCACATTGCCTATTAACACTGTTGCTCTTTGGTCATAATTAATAACAAGGAGGACAAAATTGCATTACACAAAAATGAAGGAAATATTATGACTGTGTAAGGAAGGAGCTGGCTGCGGGGTAGGATAAAAGAAAAGAAAAAACGGAACTGGGGAAGGGGAAAAGCATCAATATTTGAAAGTAATTAAATGTTATCTACTGTTCTAGTATTTCTTTGGCTGTCATTGCATATATCTTTAAAGATGCAGAAAACTGGGAATATCATGTATTTTTGTTACCTACATATGTTAATAACTCTGCCTATAGAAATCAGGACTACGCTAAATCAGTTTTTCTATTGCTAACTCCTTTGGGTTCCAAGCAGTCACTTTGGTTGCTACCTACAGTCAGTGTTGTCTGTTCAGGAGCAGAAAAAGTAGCAGAGATCTTTCTTCCATATACAGTAGGTGTGTGCTTGAAGAAGGCTGGCTACAGCTAGAGTAAATTCTCTCATTTTCTTCTGAAGGCATATATCTAAGTGATACCAATATAAAAGTGCTGCAGAATCAATAGGCTTGCTGGGAAATGGCAGATGTGTAGCTAGGCTCAAGAGCTAACTCCTTGCCAATGGAAGTCTGGCAGGGACAATATTGGCTTGAGGCTCCTGCACCCAAAGCAGCCCTAATCCTGTTGGATGCTCTCTTGTGTTTTAATGTTCTGGATCCCATGGCTTCTGCCTGGGCTGCTCTGCAGCTTAAGAACTATCTCATTTACGTCCTTTATTAATTTCATCCTGGCACTCTTGTCATCCCCAGAGCTCACTCTCCTCCTTGGCATTTCACCATGTTACCTATTCAAAACCACTGAGCCTGTGGCTAGCATGGCATCCCTGGGAGATTGCTGCCACTTTAGCCACTTACTAGCCATATGGCCCTGGTCAAATCTCTGGTGACAATCTCCCAGACTAGCAGAAGCAACAGTATTTTGATCTGCTGAAATGCTGTTATGAAATAGTATGAAAATGAGATGTGGTGCTGACAATGGCTTGGTCCTGTGAACTATGTTGATTTAGGTAAAACTGTATGTTTTCAGCAAGACACCATTCCAAAAAAAAAAAAACAAAAAACCAAAAAAAACAAAAACAAACACTTGGCTTGATCTTTCTTTCATCTTAAATGGTAAAGGGCAAGAGTATTTTTAGACCCACTTCTCTTCTAAGCATGCTCAAAGGCTGTTTGAACTGATCACTTAATATAATTGTCTCTCTTTGGTCTGCATCAGGGAAGGGGGTGGGAGGATAACGGTCGCATCTGCAGGTGATAAGACATACAGTAATGTATTTCAGAAAAACTCAACCAGCTTCAGCATAGAAGGGCTATGATACACACTAAGAACCTTGTCTTTCTACTTTAGTATTCAATCTCATAGCACTTTATACTTAATTTCAAAGAGTTTATTTGCATCCCTGCTGAAATACTGCTTCCTTTCCAGTCTAATAACTAATGTTACGCATCCTAGTTTCTCAGTAGTCCTTGGCCATGCTGTTTTCCCTGTCTATGAAGCATTGTTAGAGCAAACGGAGACGCAGCAGCTGTTTGCATCAATAAGGCTAATGGAATGCGGAACACATTTGCATATCCAGGTACTTACACCAATCTCCACAGCACACAGAAGGCCAAATTCAGCCAAGTGTAGCTTTCAGCAAGTATCCAAAACACACAAGGAAGTCTGTTTCCTGGTGTAAACATGGTTGCGTTTATACACTAAATATGATCTGACTGTAGGCAGAGCACAGGTGGGTGTAGACTGTTGTAGTAGCAAATCTGGCATGCATTGAAAATGTGGTGGATCTGTAAAAGTTGCCATTAAGTACAGCATCAATATAAAGATATTGGTAGCAAGAAAGACTGACAGTGAAAGAAATGACGAAGCAGCCCTTTCCTAACCCTTCACCCAATTTAATTTATACAATCTGCCATGGTCTCAGCTTTAAGCCTGGATTAAAGCCCCAGATTCAAGGCTGGGATAAACAGAATTCCACGGGATGTGTGCCCATTCGCACAGAGTTGGTTCACCGTAGAATAATGATGTGCCTTTCCACTGATAATTTTACCACTTGAATGCCAAGTTACAGTCCAGAGACACTTGCTTAATATTCCTGCTTCACTTGGTGTAAAACTGGCACCTCCAAGAGCTCCTCTGCTCTGGCCTGTTTGGTGTATCATTGCAAGCTTTCAAAAAAAAAGGACTGCCTTCAGCGTTTTGCCTGGATCATTTCCCAGTCGTATAGTGCTCCCGAGCAGATGGCTACATCCATCTCCACTACCGTCAGCAGCAACTTCCTTCCTAAGCCCTAAGTGCAGCTAGCAGAGTTGTAGCCACCCTGTGCACGTACTGCTGAGACACTGACGTCAGCGGGAGCCTACACAGCCGTATGGCTCTGCCTGCGTCAGTCAGAGGTGGTGAGGATCAGTGATTAATAAATAGCAGGCAATGAGGAGTACCAACACTGAGGCTCAATCTATTGGAACCATTTAGCTTTGGATGGGTTTACTTATTTTTTTTAAACAGCTTTTCTCAGCCAAGCCCATTACCTCCTACGTTCTTTCCTCTTTGGCCTAAATTTCATGGGTTCAGTTTGCATGGTTGTTCTGCCTAAGTGGGGCAGCTGCATCCAGTGCATTTTTGCCTATTCAGGGCTTTTCTTCTTTTCAGTTCAGCCTTTTTCTCCTTCATTTGGCAAGTTATTTCAGGGAAGCATAGATGTAAGGGAATCTTTGCTTGTTTATTTTATGTACATGACAGAACACTTATATAATTTCTGAACATTTACTTGCTCACTGATCCTATAGAAGATAACTGCACCTGACATTTTACACTTCCCTGCTAGTTGGGTTTCTGGAAAAACTTTTGAGAGCATGAACATGAAAATGACAGGAGCAATCCCTGTGGTTCTTTTCTGCTTCAGCTCTCTGTAGTAAAAGAACATCCTGCACTGCTTTGTTTTTCAGGTTGATGGCTTCCTGACACTTCTTTTTGGCCTGGCTAGTATTAATACCCTTACAGTAATCAGCGTGACTCGCTACATCAAGGGCTGCCATCCTGAAAGAGGTAAGGAATAAAGGCAAGTCCAGTTCTGCCTTCACTGAACCTGGTGCAAATCTGTATTTCTTTCAGTCATGGGCTATATCAAATATAAATTAGATATAATGGAAACCAAAACGTAATGCACTCATTTACATTACAAACATGTTTGCATAGAATCTTTCAAAGGTAACCCTAATAAGAGCAAAATTATTACTAGTACACTTTGGTCACCATGGGTTATATTCACCCTTGTGCCAAAGATACCACAGGTCCTGCTGACCCCTCTATATTCTTCAAAATGCAACTTAAACGGCTTCTAAGTGATACATACATTGTTGTCTGGATCTCACTGTAAACAACAAATTTCATATTCTGTGAGATTATGTTTGGGAAGAGTCCAGTTGTTGATAAGATCCTTGGTTTGGAAGGCTGCCCTACCTACAAACATTTTTACTCTTCAGGGTGTTTTGCCAGGGTTTGTGCACAGCAGGCATCACGGGCTGCTTTAGATAGCGCTGGGAACATTCAGTCTGTGCATCCTGCCTCCAGCTTTTGTAGCACTGCACAGCCTGCCAGCCCCACGTACCTCTCTGGCCTCTCCTCAGCTAACAGTTTCACACCATGGGAGATGAAAACTACTCCTACCACCCCCAGAACTGACCGTGACTCAACTCTACCTAGACAATCCCTGTCTCCCACCTCTCTCCCAGATCTGCAAAGCATCATCACCACAACCTCACACCCACACTTCTTCCTTTTCTCATGCCCTGTTGATCTGTAACCTGAATATCTCAAACCACCACTGTTCATTACTCTCTCCAGTGCTAGAAACCTTTTACTAACCACTCCTGTTTTTTTCAATTTCATTTTTTTATTAAGCTTCGGTATAAATGCCTCTGTAAAGACATATGAGTGTCCTGCTGTGCAAATCTGGTCTGAAATCTTTTACGTGTTTCCTGCCCTGTGAAGCCTTCATTAGCAAGTCTGTATGAACATGCCATCATCTCCCCTTTTTGTATCACCACACTCACCCGAGGAGCAGAAACCTTTCCTTACCATTCATCCTGGACCTCCTGAAAACCCTGGATTCCACTGAAAGCCTTATGCTTTATACCTACACCTTCTATAAATCCTCCCTAGTCTTCCTTTCACCCATCCTTAGGTAGTGCATTATCAATTTTCATGCCTTTGTAATGACTGGTTTACACCATCTTTTGGGCAGGAACCTATTAATACCCGCAGGTGAAGCATGCATAAATAGCCTGGAGTCATCATATGAGTTTTTCTCTCTAATAGCATGAAGGGAAAGAACTTCTGCAGGGAGGTCTTTTTTCCACAGGAAGTTCTTCCATAGTTTGTTGTAATGATAGACTAATTGAAATTAATTTTCAGCACAAACTGCTGTTGGAGCTGCTAGAATTTGGCTGTGACATATTCTACATCTTATATTCATTGTGTATTATGAAGTCATACTTAAAACACATTTCTCTTTTGCAAGACTGCATCACGTGTTCATCTGAGGGTGTACACCATTTATGTTTGCGTCTTGAGGAAATCAGAACAAGCAGCCAGTATAACTTTACAGAAATGTTGGGGAACAGAAACTGGTGGATGCATGGATATTTCCTACGTAAATAAAGAAATAACCACTATGTATGGCAACAGCAAGACAGATTACATAATTTGTATTGAATGGCTAATGTAGTTTGAGCATCTAATGTGTTTTCTCCTTTTTAACAGGGAAAACCTTCAAATTGATAAGAAAATCCTCTTAATTTAGATTTATCTTGGGGTTTTTCTACATAAAAATGGAAAACTAGCTGTCTTCTACTCGTTGCAAAATTGCAAAACCTAAGTCTAATGTAGAACTTGCTAATTCTGCAGTGCTCAATAGACACATTGTCTCCCGCTCAAAAGCCATTCGTTTCCACTGTTCACAAATGGTCTTGAACACAAGCCCAACCAATGCTTTCAAATTTAAGCTTTTCTTAGGAATATGCAGGGGGGTTTCTTAATATTTTTTTAAATAGCTGTGTTTTCCTTATCAGCTGTTGGTACAGGAGTGCATTTAGATTTCAGAGATATGTCTGCCTTTCTAGATACTGTTTGCTGACTAAACCATGCCATTGCAGGTCACTGCATCAGCAACAGCAACATGACAGTGGCTCTGGTCCTCATCTGGATAGCAGCTTTCTTCTGGTCAGCAGCTCCATTACTTGGCTGGGGCAGTTATACAGGTAACAGGTAGCTTTCAGTTGTACTTATTTGGCACCTCTCCACTTAACTGAACAAAGATACTTGCCTGCCTTTCTTGCTGTTTATGATAAACCAGACTGATTATCAGTGGAACTGAGAAAATCATTCACCATGCATGACGTACGCTCAGAGTGTTGCCTGCTTTGGTATCAGCTATAAAGAGATTTTATGGAAGATATCACAGGAAAGTCTTGGATGAAGTGCATATTATTTATGAAAAAAGAGAGGCCAGAAATATTTGGCATGGCTAAGCAATGAGATAAAGGAAACTATCAAAAGACATACTTCAAAACCTGTCAAGATTAGGAAGCTAGAAAAGAACACAAGTTACAGCAAGTTAAACTTGAAACTATAATAAGGCAAGCCAGAAAGATCTGGTGAAACAGTTCATTGAAAATATGAAAACTAACAGCAGGAGAAGAAAAAGATGTCAGAAAGTTTGCAAGTCCAAGAAGCGATTTAGGTGCAAGATAAGGTCATAGCAAAAAAAAAAAAAAAAGAGGGGGGGGAAATCTGAGTAGTGAACACTGAGGTAATTCAATGGCTAAGGGATATTCCCACACCAGAAAATTTCTTCAAGGGGATAAGTTGGAGAAATTGGCTCAAGTCTCTAAAAATTCAACAAAGCAAATCTCTATGAACAAATGGTAATGCTATAGAAGTCCTAGCAACCGAAATCATGTGACTGAATTTGTCCAGCAGTTACCTGCCTGGATCCTGTAGGCACTTGCATCCTTTGAGAAGTCATGAAATCTATGAAGCTTCTGAAAGCAGCTATGTGAACATAGCCTCTTACTTACTAAATACATAAGCTTTGAGGTATCCCTGGACTCCTGAAGTACGGGTGTGAGAAAAACTTCCATTTCTATGATTGGTTAAATCTTCTATCCTTCCCAAACCAAAACGTTACCAAGATGTACGGCTCAATTGTAGAATCATAAAATCATTTAGATTGGAAAAGACTTTTAAGAACATTGAGTTCAACTGTTAACCTAACACTGCCAAGTCTGCCACTAAACCACATCCCTAAGTGCCGCAACTACAGGTCTTTTAAACACCCCCAGGGATGGCGACTCCACCACCTCCCCGCCTGACCACCCTTTCAGGGAAGAACTTTTTCCTACCATCCCATCCAAACCTCCCCTGGGGCAGCTTGAGGCCGTTCCCTCCTGTCCTGTCCCCCATCACCTGGGAGAAGGGACCGACCCCCCTGCCCACAGCCCCTGCCAGGAGCTGCAGAGAGCGATAAGGTCCCCCCTGAGCCGCCCCCTCTCCAGGCCAACCGCCCCCCGTGAGCCTGGTGCCCCAGCCCTGTCCCCAGTCCCGCTGCCTGTCTCATCAATACCACTTCTAGGACCACTTTTCCCTACTGCAAATCCCGGTGGTTTCAGGTTCCTGGAGTATCTGACTCACAGCACGTTTCCACTGAGGACACCCACGGAGTTGTGGGAGCCCAGCAATGGCAAGTCCAGCAGCGGAGCAAGTGGCCCACAGCATATCACACCTGGCCACCTTGGGTGTCTCACTTCTCCACAGCAGGGGTCCCCAGGACTCCGCTGATTTTTAGAAATGCCACTTGCCAGTGTCTCTACAGAAGGGGAGGAACACAGCTCTGAATTCTGACTTGCAGAAAATGGACAGGTTTTTTTTCTTTCATGTCACCTGGAGGCTGCTTTCATTTTTCAGTCAAAAGCTTTCTCAAACCAGAAATCTGAAATTAAACCAGACTTCATGGTTATCTTTCGGATCTTGAGGACTACCGATGAAAAAGGCAAAGGAGACAAAAACCTATTTCTATTACTGAACACAACCAGACAGCAACACCTAGAGGTTTTGGTGATGGAAATACCAAGCTCTTTTTGATGAGACTCATAAAAGAGATTTAATCTTTTGCTCCTTTAAATTCATCCTGTCTAAACCTCCTGTTACCTGTGAGGAATTAAGGGATTAATGTTTTCCTTCAGAATTATCACTGGATTTCAGGGAGAGATCTATGTTGCTAAATCATGCAGGCTTCACCTGTGTTGTATCTCCAGGACTTGTTAATGCTTGACTTTACATAATTTTGGTTCATGCTTCATTTATTTGTAAACCAATTTTCTGCCATAGCTGTCAGAAAAAACCAGCTTTTTTTCCACTTACAAAGAAAAATCAACAATCCACAATCTACAGAACACCTGTAATGCTATCAGACTCTACTTTTCTAGGCGCATTGGCAAATACATCAGAGGGTCTAAAGTCAACTGTTATTCATAGAAATGTTTAAGCAGAGACGGCACCTTATTCCCACCACCTTTCCCTTAAGCACTGGATCAGTCAGCGTCCTTTCATAAATTCCACTAGCTGCAGACCCTGCAGTCTGCCTGACTTCATTTTTAAGAGCCTGCAGCTCCTTTGTAGTTGCAGAAGTGTACGCTTCCCATGTAGCAAAATGATCTCATATCTTTCTATTTATGTTACATCTTCCCCTAATCTTTATCATTAGCTATATCAGTGTGCTTTCCTGGCTGTCGCTACAGCCAAAATTTCATTGCCTTTTTGTTTCTATTAAAAAAAAAAAAATCTCAAAAATTTTACTTCCTACTTCTCTATGTAAATAATGACTTTTTACATTTGAGGTATTGTGTCTTTACAATCGCTTGTTATGCTGTTACCATGTTCATCTTAGGAAGTTACTACATAGAAGATTATGACAAATAAGAGTCGGTAGCACTCAAGAATATCAAACCTACTGAATTATTACCTTTTTTTTCTTTTCTAATGAAGTATCACAATTTCCCATCCTGAAACAACAGTTTGTGCATTATGGATTTGTATTTGAGATCTAAACCAGATAGAATGATAGTACACATTAAAAGTTGTTATGGTCTAGCTAGTCTTGAAAATGGTTCATGTAGGAAACTGTGTCAACAGCTCATTAAATCAGAAAGATCAATCCGTTCTTTAGTGCTTAAAAGAAGAAAAATACAGCATTTCAACTGGTAAATTAATTGCTCAAAAGCAAATACATGTTCTAAAAATGCTAACCAATTTACTTTTGCTTTCCAGATCGCATGTATGGCACATGTGAGATAGACTGGGCAAAAGCCAACTTCTCTACAATCTACAAGTCCTACATTGTCTCCATTTTTATCTGCTGTTTTTTCCTACCTGTCAGTGTCATGGTCTTTTCATATGTGTCAATTATCAACACTGTCAAGCTAAGCCATGCATTAACAGGACTTGGTGATCCCACAGACAGACAGAGGAGAATAGAGAGGAATGTCACCCGGGTGAGTTTGGGTTTCATGCTGGGTGGGATTTATCTCAATGAAACCTGTCTTTCCAAAAACTGCTCTCAACTAGAACAGAAGAGAGCAAAACCAATCACTTGCATTTCATTTCTCTATAATCTCTAGTGGCAGAGTCTGAACTCAGTGAAGAATATGAGGTTTGTTTAAAACCCCTATCCCATCAGCTGGCTAATATTGATGCTACATCACATGTGAAAAAGAATCTAAATGTATTGGAATAGGTTATAAAACCAAACCCAGAAATTTGGTTTGCATACGCTCTTTTCTTTCAGAAGTTACATTACTTCTGAGCATACACAGAAACTACAGTGAAGCTTTCCATTTACTTATCGTTGACTTAAGTCTGCCCGAAACTTTCTGAATTCATAAAAACATCCAGAGGACTGTAGCTATTTTCATTCCATTAGAAGAGGCATTGCTCAAGCACACCACCATGCCAAAAGTTGATATATAGCTTCTAGGTCTGCCTGGCTCCATCAAAGCAAACCTTTTGCTTGCCTGTATTCTCCTGTGAGCCATACCCTCAGGACAACATGAATGTTGTCCTTCCAGCCAAGTGTCCAAGCTACTGTTTCCAGCATATTGCTTCCCTGATGTAGTCTTCCAGAATAAATCTAAGACTATTCTTCTTCTGTCTTTTAGGTTTCTATCGTCATTTGCACAGCCTTTATTATTGCATGGTCACCATATGCCGTCATCTCTATATGGTCTGCCTATGGTTACGCTGTGCCCAATCTTACCAGCATCCTTGCCAGTTTGTTTGCCAAGTCTGCCAGCTTCTACAATCCCATTATCTACTTTGGAATGAGCTCCAAATTTCGGAGGGACATTTTCATCTTGTTCCATTGTGCCAAGGAAGTCAAAGACCCTGTGAAGCTCAAACGTTTCAAAAACCTCAAGCAAAAACAACAAGAGCCCTCTCAGAAAGCAGAGAAGTATGCTGGAGAAATGTACCCCGCTCCAAGCCCTGATTCTGGGGTGGGAAGTCCAACCAACACCCCACCTCCAGCAAACAGGGAAGTATATTTTGGTATTTTGGATACGCCATCTAATAACCCTGATATTGAATGTGATAGACTGTAAGTTTTGCAGCCACTTAACACATGCACCCATTTTATGTTCAGGAAGACCCTCTTCAGATCAGTGCTCAAGTGATTTCCTTATTCCTGGTCTGTTTCTTGCTGTAGCACTGAAGACTATACAACTCAAGCAAATCAGATGGTGAAGTGGTATTTTCCTTCTACTTAGGTACAAAGCCCTACGAAGCACATTACAATACAGGCAGCACACCCAGTGCCAGAAATATTCAATTTTCACATGCATGCAGGAAAAAGAAGACTGACTTGTGAAGAGCAGGCATTAGCTACCAAAAATAACTATTATGTTCCCATCCAAATTTTATCAATGAAGGGATCACATTTCCAAATATGTTTTTTGCTGTTCAACAGGCCCAGCCGTAGAGGGTTGGTTTAGCTCTGTGGTGCAGCACAGCCCAGGCTGTAGAAGATGGGCCCTGCCGAGATGGCTGCGGAGCTGCTGCAACCCCAGTGGCTGGGAGCTGGTAGGCAAAGCCACGCGCTCCCTGGGGGGCACCGGGGCTGCCAGGCCCTGGGCATACACAGGTGCGTGTCCCATCGCCTGTGCCTGGCTCTGTGCATCTATGCAAGTGCTAGGAGTCATAGATCTTTGCGTTCTCTGGTCACTGTAGTCTGAACAGTGGCATCATACTTGTCCTCATTGGTCTACAGAATTATTTTTACCTTCCCTGACCTTCCCAGTGAGAAGAGCCTGTGTGTAGCATTCACAATCGAGAAAGCTGGCCTTTAATTTTGCTGATCTGTCTCCAAACTGGTTGTTATTAAGGAGAAAGAGATGTACAGGCAACAAAACCCAAAACGACACTAAGGTTTTAAGACTGCTGATGAAGTGTGGCATCAGAGCTATTTGTAAAGTATAATCCAACACTTCGCTGCTGCTTCTAAAGAAAGTTTTTGTACCTGCCTACACGTAAAAAATGACTTTTAGGTAAACATAACCAAGTAGCAATTAAGGATAGTGATTTCAATAGCTAAGCTGTAGGCTTTAATCAGTAGCAAGACTATCAGATGTTATAATATCCAATTATTCCACCAAGTTTATCTTACAGATTCAAAATGAGGGGGTATAGCTTCATAATTCCTCATCTTGGAAATTAACTACAGACTCTGAGACTTCTGTAAAAAGGCCTCTGTATTAGCTGTGGAAATTGTGGGTTCATTTAGTGCCGTTTGCAAGTTAAACAAGGGGAAAAAAAGAAGAAAACCACCCTCACAACATTGGTTGCTAACCTCACTGCTATTTATGGCTTTTTGGAATCTCACTGTCCGCATCTGCTAAAATGTAGTTGTTTTGCAACAGTATGCTTTTCCAGATGTGTTTCTTGGGAAAGTTACAAAGAGATCCTGCCTTCATTTCCCCCATTACTCTATTTGTTTTGAGAAAATCACCTCTGTTTTGAAGTTAAAAACAAATAAACATTATAAGCAACAGTAGGGAACTGTGTTTTCATTCATGGCCACAGACCTGAACTACAAGAGCATTCATTTTCGTGGAAAATTTTGAGATATGGGTACTATTTCATTACCATAAATAATTAAAAGCAAATAAGTAAATACTTCGCTTCCAGATAAACACGCCTGTCATAGATGTAGAAATAGATGAAATAATTTCAGGGAAAATCCTGTCACAGCTAGATGAAGCCAGGCTGGGCTAGCCAAAGCTAGCACATAGTTTTGAAAGCTTCTAGGTGTAGCACAAAATCCACCTCGGTAATATTGCTAGACTGAGCCTTCTCACTGCTGAAAGAGCTTGGGTTTTCCTCCAGAGAAAGAGGAGGGCTACACATCCCCATCAGATGTGGTTCCTGGAGGTACCAGCAGCTGCAGCTGTGCCAGACACCTGCCTGTAGAGCCTCCATGGCCAGAGATGCCATGCTAGCTTTTTAATCTGTATTTCTGCTGATTTACAGATAACTAGGGAAAATTCTTGTCCTGCTGCATTGTAGCAATGCTGTTGATCTGCAGGATTCAGACTCTGACATAGAAAGACATGAAAAGGGGAAGGCAGAGCAACAAAGCCATTTCCAAGAGTGCCACTAAACTCCAGCTGAAATCTCTACTAGTTCATACGCCACTGAGCATGTACAGTGAGGCTAGACTGGGGAGGGGGTGAGGAGGCAGCAGTAAAAATGAGCCAGAATAGGAGCAGAACGGAGGAAAAATGTGAGGAGGAGAATGAGAAAAGCAGGAGAGCAAGGGGCCAGGAGCCAAAGGTTGTATGTATACCTGCTGAAAGACAACTATAAACAGCTACACATAAAAAAATCTTGACTGGACTGTGACAGAAACCCCTCCTGCAAGGCCTGTGGCTACAGTCCTTTGTGGATATAGGGTAATAGCATAAGACTGCATACCCATAGAGCAGAATATCTGGTTTTGCAGGTTACACACGGGAAAAGAGGATGGATGCCTTTGCAGGCACCAACCTGTGCTCCAGGTTCAGGAACAGCAGGAGCACACTTGTCACTGAAGTCACTCAGGTTAAAAAACTTCCAACCCTAAAGCACCAGTGCCCTGTAGCTGCACCCGTGACACCAGCAAGTGGCTGAATTCAGAAAAAAGGTCCAGAATCTCTTACCACCCTAGTGCAGTTAAGGGAATGCACTTCAGCATTTCAAACACATGAACCAACACAACGCCATTTGTCAAACACTTCACCTGCATCCTGCATTTCCTCCCTTGTCTCTGGTGTCACAAGTGCTCTGACAAGACTGTCCCCAACTGCTGCCCTCCACAGATGGGGTCCAGGGACAAGCAAAGAGCTCAGGAGCTTGAAACAGTCAACAAGGACAGACACAGTCTAGATACACTGACGGAGGATGATGGGGGTTTGTGCTTTCTACTTAGCAAGAATGAAGTACAGTGCAAACAGCATAGAGAGTCCTGGAGCAAAATTATTCCTCCCCATACCCTTGCTGCACCCCACAACCTTGGATTTTATTTTACAGTGGGTAAGTTTTAGCAGCAGAGATGCAAGAAGGCTGTTCTCCTGACTGATACTCCGATGACAAGGATGTTTTCCTGGGAAACCACATCTTTGAATGCTTTCTGTCTGAGACAGTCTTAAAAGGGAGGTCCCACTTGCCTTGGCAAAGCTAAGGGCTACCTGCTTCCAATGCTTTCTCTTTAGAAACACGCTATATTTTTACATTTGTTTCATGCAAAAAGCTAATGGATGTGCCAAAGGCAGGGCCAGATGTCATATCTGTGAGATAGGGCATCCCATCCTAGTTCTGCCACTTCACCTTGTGTGAAGGCACACAGCAGACAGGTGGCATGAGCTTGCTAATAGGATCTGCTTCTTCCAGTACCCCTACCAGGGGCCTTTTTCAATGTGTTTTGTACTGAATGGATGAGTGCCAGCCTGCACTAACGAGATCTCATGACTATTGCTGGTATCCAAATGGTGTCTTGTCATGAGGCAAGAGAACAATATTCAGATCTTCCTCCATTTGGCACAGAAGTTCTGGCATGTATGCTCCTTGTGCCTCTCTTGCTTAGCCCCAGATATTACTGTGAGATTTTGTAATTGCTGGGGTTGGTTTCATGTATGACACACTAAAACCAAGTAGCATCATCTGGCAGAAGGCAGTAGGCCAAGCAATTCTACAATTTCCAAACAATGCTGTCAGCATTTGCTGGCTTGTTCCAGCAGGATCTGAGACAGAGGTTAGCCTTCTTTTACCCTAGATGCAAGAAACCCAGCCAAAACCCCTTGCTAGCTGTTCATTATCCATTTTTGAACGCACAGCCCTGTTGCCACGTTAAAGCACTCCAGCAAAAATGACGTGCCTGAGCATAATAAAATGACTCTGCAAAATGCTCGAAGCCCTTAAGCTACCTTTTAAAATATGCCTTTAGGTACTCTACATATTCAAACATTTCCCAGCTGTTTTGATTAGCTATTGATTAGTGTAGTCATTAAAAACTCTCCTGCTGAGTGTACAATTCGTATGTTTACATGTGTACCAAAATCTCATCAGCTATTACTTGATTATTTATTTTCAGTATTGTTCATAATTATCAACATATCAGTGTTATACTATAATCACTGCCGTTACTAATCGTGAAGTATAGTTATTAATACTCATATCTACAACTTGGCCTTGCAGGTGTATTACCAGCATCCCTGTCACTGACCCAACACTTTCACTTGGGCTACACAGTTTGAACGATCAAGTTAACCCAAGATTACTTCTGTTCAATTTCTACATTTAAAAATAACCTCCTCTTGGTTGGGGGTGGGGGGTGTAGTAGTAATCATTTGTTGATTTATGCCAAGAAAACCTTTTGGGCCCACATTCACCCTGCTGGCATTTTTGCCAAGCTGATATTCCTTTAGGGTGTCAGCACATTGAAATACATAACAACATTTCTTAATAGCTTTGACATTTCTGACAGTAGCATGAATAAACTGAGTGTGTAGTTGGAGGGCGCGGGATAGCCTACTGCAGTCCAGTCCCTCTTCTCAGTGCTATTGTGCCTTTTTATCTAATGACTCACGTAGAAGTATTTATTGTAGCAGAGACCAGAAAAAACAAGAAATACCCCTCCACCCTGCTTAAGACAGTGACTTTATTACAGTACGAACTTCTCAGGCTTGCACCCCCTTGCATGCTCTCTCTCCACCCTTATAAATCCTTCATTCTTTGCTGCACAGACTGACAAGGTAGAAGAGATAGAGAGTGTGCCCGTCCAAGCATGGCCTGTGGTTTGGCACTCCTCAAGAGTGAGAGATGGAGGCAAAATCCCTTCCCGAGGGTAGGGCTGGACAAGAACATAGTTCTGCTGCTGCCCTGGTGAATGCTCTCACCCCAGGCAACAATGAAAAAGGCGGGTAATGCTACCACATCTGTATGTTCAACTATCCCACAGATAAACCAGCCCGGCAAAACATGTTCTCTTGCAATGCTACGTGTCCCCCCTGCCTACCTCTCAAATTGCTGAAGGCTTAGGAGCCTGAACCTTCTCAGTACATCCACAAACTCAAAGGATCTTTGCAAGCACTTCAGGAACTCCGCAGACCAAAGCAAAGGTGCTTGCAGGGTCAAATGGGTCTGTGTCTAGTATGTGGTCTAATTCCTGTCTGCAGCAAAGACTCCATAGTAGCTGGCCCCTAATCCCTTCCTGCACTGATGATCTAGGAATATGGAATGCTACAACACTGTGCAACTGGAAGAGAAAAAGAAAAAAACAAACCTCCAAGGTCTTCATAGGCAGCACATATTCCTGCTTTCTGGGAGACAGCAATTAGGTGATTCCAGATGAAGCAGGCTAAAACATGAAAATAGGACCTTCTTCAGAAGAGTAATGGTACTAATGGATACACATATACACAAGGTCCTGCAAAAAGCTTTGTGCCTGGAAGACTCTCATAAAACTTCATATACCCACACACAGACTAAGAGAGGTAGCTAAATGAGTTGCACTGACTGCAGGAGCGAACAGCAGCCTGTCATCTGGACCTATGTTTTTGTCTACAGCTTTGAATACACAAATGTGTATTTAATACATACTGAAAGCTTGTTTTCTGAGGTGGATTTTTCTTTAAAATCTGTCTATATAACAATAGCTCATCATAAAAGGGAAGAAAGACTGTCCTTCTTGATGTACAGGGGAAGTACAAGAATAAATTTAAGATTCAGATGATGTCCAACTACTACTGCAATAAGAACACAGAACAATAAGAAAATTACTGAATGGAAAGTAATAATCTCATTTCTAATACAAAAACCAGGGCCACACTGAATGATAAAAATAATAATAAAAAAAAGAACTACCAGCTGTCTGTGCCAATAACCATCATCTTCTGTGCTCATTGAATGAGACAAAAGCCCTTTGGGGACCACAGACACACAGCATTTAATTATGCAATAGGATGTAACCTAGTAAAACGGGAGCGGAAGGACTTACAGAAATCACTGCAATAAATGCCCTCCCTCACTGATATTTGACAGCCTCCAGTAGCCTTTGACACCGCACACCAGCCAGCCTAGCTGCTGGGAAGAAACACCTCTAGAGCAGAGCTGGGCTGGCCCTGGGGGTGCCCACGTGGCTGCGGGCACAGCTGCTGGCTCCAGCGCAAGGTCAGTGCCAGCTGCCTGGGCAGGAGGCACCCGTGTGTCACATCTGCTGCAGTATTTGCAAAAGGAAGTATGAAGTCAAGGATAATGTTTGGCAGCACAAATGAGAGTGCAAGCACCTCTTGGTGATGCGACCTGGCAAAGCCTTACCATACACTAAAGATAAATTTCAAATGGATTAGTATCTTACGGAGAAATGGGAGAAACTTAGTGACCTCAGGGCATGCTTCATGCCGTTGGTAAACTACTGTATGAAACAAACAAAACTAACTTCTCTGAGAACAAACCAGCCGATCCCTGGGGTAACATGTGGCCTATACATGTATTTAAAGGCAAAGGAAAATGGGCTTTAGCACATCCTTGACAATACCATGTTTCCTGACAAACCAGCCCTCAGCTTCCTTTGCTGAAAGGCAGTCATGTACAGCAGCGTTGTCATGTGTCCTATTAGAAAAAAAGTCTTTCCAGGCAAGCAACCAGTTCAAGAATTTGAAAGTTTAAGTCATAGCTCTGGAGATGAGACCCGTATCTCCCCACAATTTGGAGGAGATATTACCAGACCATTTTCCATCCTTGGAGTCCTAGCAAGGAAAAACACTTACTTTTGGAAAGCTGATACACTTTATTCTTTGAGAGATGCTATATGTTCTTGGAAATACACATTCTTGGAAAGATAATACACCTTAATGTGATGGCATGGAAAGGGAGTCCAAAGGAGGGAGGGTACAGCATCATGAAAGTCACTGATCACTGTCTGACTGTCCAAGCACAAGAACACCGTGGCAAGTCAAGAAAAAATCTGATCAGCCATGCAACATAGAAAAGGACAAAATGGGCTACCAGGACAATAAAATTGCTATGCTTCTCTCATATTTCACTTTTTCCTGGGATCACACAATCCAACAGAGGCATGCAAATATCTGCAAGGACCAGAGGTGTAGCGCGGTATATTTGCCCTGCACATTGCTTTTGTGGGTTGGCAGGCTGGGAGTGCAGGTTAGACCCGTGTCTGGGGAACTGTTTCCTATTTAGTGAGCTCCAGTACTGCTTGAACTGGTTATCTTTTCTCTAGGAGACAAATGTCACTGCTAGACCTTGGCTAAATTCACAAGAAGGTCTTAAATATTTCAGCTTCTGAAAGTCAGGGCTCTTACAGGAGGGAGAGCACATGTGCACAGAAAGTGTGGGAAAAGGTGACTCTCTCAGGCTAGCACTAGGATAACTGGTCAGGTACGTCTGTAAATAAAGCAGCTGAAAAGCTTGACATCACAACTTACAGTTGAGAAGTGCAAGGCTCTATCAGCTTCTGGGCTGCAGCAGTATTTAGCAGACTTGAGTCTTCCTCAAGTTAGTTTAGACCTCCCGTTTGCCTATGCCCCGTTCACTGCCTCTGTGCAATGGTTGCTCTGTTGATTCAGTGTGACCCAGAGGAGAAACAGCACTCCAGTTTCACATTTCCAGTCTAAAGAAATCCCATGTTTCCTGTTTGCAGCTTGTTTTATTGCCACATCCCTTATTATACCCAATATACGCTGTTGGTAGGTGCTTTGGGAGCAGGTAAGGAAGAGCACAGCCAACAACCAGAAACTTAGCATAGGTGAGTACAACACCAAAACACTTTCTAATAAAAATTCTTACTGCAAGGCAGGCACAATTGTTCCCACTTGCTTTTCTTCATCCAGCCTACTATGAAAATGGATCATCACCATAGCATAGTGAAATATGGGGAGTTCCCACAACGTTACCCCTTACCTGCTCTGCCCATAAAAAGCCCTTTAAGCATTTACCACACTAGCTAGCATATGCATCAAAAAAAACCACTACCAAGACTGATCTCCCTAAAGTCAGTCTCCTGCAAAGACAACATGGATTTGGGGCCATTCCCCCTTTGCAAGCACATGCAACAGAAATGAAGTTATTGTTAGTTATATTGCCACAATCTATACCTAGGATGATGCTTCCTGCCTCATAAAATTATGTTCTCCACTTAAGTCCCACTCAGTAAATCTGTTCAATAACCTAAAGGGTTTTCCCTAATGTCTCCATCTGCAAAATCTGGAATTGTACTTCACCCAGCAAGTTCAGTTGCAGTTCAGTGGGTACAGTCAGGTATAGGGTTGCTTAACATATGGTCTCTCAGCTGTAGATCCCAAGGTTTATAATGAGGATGACATGCCTCATCTGCCTCTAGTCCTGAAGAATCTGATCACTTTCTGAATAGCAGAATGCACCCAACACACTTCTGCCATGAAAAAAATAGGTTTATTTTATTTTTTAATATAAGAGCTTGCACAGTAAGCAAAGTAAATACTAGCTGTCATCTGGACACTTGTAGTCACTAACAGTGTTGAAATTATTTTCTCTACTTAATCACACAGCAGCTTTAGCTCATCTGTTGGTCTTGTGGACTTACAGCGTTTCACTGACCTACCTCATCTTCAAAGAGCAGAAGCGTCCTGCCATCCAAACCTACAGCTGACTATAGGAAGCCCCATTTTGAACTGGCCATTTTCGTTCCTTAGGGCAAGGACCACACAGCAAAGCGAGCTTTTCCAGACTCCCTACAAGAAAACCAGCTCGTCCCTATCCATCTGTAAATTCCTGTGCTAGCCTAGGTTACAAACATAGGACAAAAGACCCGACCATCAGGTAGCAAAGGGGCATGCTCACAGCCTTGGGCTGCCATTCAAACCCTTCCTTGACAGCTGGATAAACCCAGCAAGGATTAAGTACACTCAGCAGGGCCAGGAAACTAGCCTGGTCTGTGCGGCTGGTCTCCTCTTCAGTGCTGCTCTGACTTGGTCACAATTATTTCAGGCTTTGTTAACCAGGCGTGGGTCGATTTGACTTGCTCAGCAACAAGCTTAAAAAACAAATAATCCAATTAATGAAAGAAGCAGAGTGTAAAAGTGTTTGGAAAGGGTTAGGAAAACCAGGAGGAGCAGCTGGCACGTCCCTGGTGGGACGTCTCCCTCCAAACAAGGGCGCACAGAGGCCCCTTGTTAGCTCGGCGGGGACAGCAGCGTGGCTGCTCTTTGAACCCCGCAGTCCTCGGGACCGTGACATTTCACTGGGATTCAGAAAGCCAAGGCGGGGGGGACAAAGCCCCACACACCGTGCAGACATTGAGGCTTGCAGTTAAACAGACTCCAGAGACAAACGCTAACATTTGCAACTGCTGCCCACTTCCGACCCGATGACAAGGTCTCAGCAAGGGCTTATATAAAACTTCCCTCCAGCCCATCAACCCAGCCTTCTTTAGGCAACAATAAAGAAATGTCAGAAGTGATTTAAGAGTATATCTTTAGCCCTGAAATGAGTGTTTGTGCTTAGGCTGAGAGGGGAGAGTGGGAAGAGGAAGATCGAAGAGCGTTCACAATTATTCACACTGCAGCCGTGGAATATATGCGTAGGGCTATTCATTCAAAATGTTGTCGTTGATAATGGCATTCAGCTGCAGAAATCCCTAAATATCATTTAGAGAGAGAGAGGACGACTGCCCACCGGGAGTGATGAAAATTCAGGGCTTTGGCTCAAATTCCTTGCACCACTGCTCTACTCCTGGCCCTTGCTGTGTAAAACCTCGCAGGTAAGAAGCCGTGTGACTGCAACAAACCCCAGTCAATGCTCTCCTTCAGAAAGGGTCGTCACAAACGTTAACCTGTGCGAATGCAGGGTGAAATCCCCCCAGCCCTGAGTAATGGCTCAACTTTGGTGTTTGTGGCCACAGCAGTTTCGAGACATGGCCAGGTCTGTAAGGTTGGCTGTTGAGGCACCGAGGAGAACTCAAGGTCTCCCCCAACAACTACGTTTGTTCCTGCCAGACCCAAGCAGCCAGGATCATGCCTGCATGCTCCCTACAGTGCTGAGAGAAGAAGAAACAGAGGGCATCAGAGGGGAAACATCTCTCCTTTCTCCACCATGCCCTTGCTTAGGTGTTTGTCTGTCCCTTGGAGCAGGGGCAGAAAAGGTCATCCCTTTTTATCCTGGAGATGTGGGATAGAAATCCTATTCCCTTGCAAGCAACAGCAAACCGACTAATTGTAACTCACAAAGATTTCATCCACAGCACCTCAAGACAAGGCCATGTCACAGAACAAGCAAAACGTATAGAGACAGCAGGACATCAAGGCCAACGGCTCGGGCACTGCAGGATAAGGTTAGTCCTTCTTATCAAAATTCTTGTGCATAAAACTGTTCTCAGACTTTTTGCAGGTTTGTAAATTAGAAACAATAGCCACACTGACAGCAGTAAATCACATACTCCCCAACAACAATTTATGGTATACAAACTCATGAAATATACACACGCCGTCTCTGCCATCCCATCGATGGGGTCTCTGGGACCCCTCTTGCTCCAAACTGTTGATTTCCACCCTATACAATAATTGATGGCAGAAGCAATGATGTTGCATATCTTTTCTGAAATGCCAGACCAAGCACCAATATCTAGTTCCTAGGAACCATCTTTTTCATAGCAACTGACTCCATGGAGATTTGCTTGCACTGTCGGTTTCCTACAGACGGAACACCAAAGACATCATGGAACATTTTCAAAAACTCTTCCAAAAAAAAGAAAAATCAAGAGAGAGGTAAATGAAATCTAACACTTGTACGAGCTTCCTCAGTGCTGCTAAGTTCTAGATCACCCATTTTCTGAACACCGCTTGTTTGCATGTCATGGTTTGCACGCACTGCTCTTGCAGAGGAGCAGATGTAATGATGGAAAAAGCTGGTGTGCACAGGGACGTACTCAGTTTTCTTTAGAAATCCATTTATCCGTTGTCTTTCATTTCTTGGATCTCTCAGTGGGCATCAGCCTGAGTTTATGCCCCTGACTCTGTGACCTTCAGAAAGTCCAGCCTTGAAAACGTGAAATAAACTAAAGAGGGACTTTACTCAAAACTTCCTATAACCAGGCAGAGTTGTTTGGCAAACTGCATCCCCCACGGTAACACCAATTCCTTCCTCCCCAGCATGTGGAAAGAAACAAACAGAGCAACAGACTGAAAGCAAACAATGACCTCAAATAAACCAAATATATTACCTGAAAATCAGTACTTGTTTCAATTTTCTTACCTATTCTTGTAAACTGAATTTTTATTAGAAGATAAAAGTTACTCATGCATTGAAAGAAAAAAGAAAAAAAGAAAAAAATAAACCTTGTAAACCATTAATTTTGTGAAGATCAAAGAAGTTAATTTTACAGCACCAGAAGCTTTAAAAAGTAATTTCCCCCCAGATCACCGACTGGTTAGCTGGACAGAAACAATTACAGTTAGCACTTGCAGGTTTCTTTAGAGGCTTTCCCATGCAAGGCCACAGAGGAGACAAAGTGAGTTTCTGACGGCATCTTCTTGGGCTTCTGAGCTCCTTTAAGTATCAATGCAGAGTGTATCTACAAGCCACCCCAGCCCATGGCAAAGACAGCTCAATGGCAGAAAGCCTGTCAGCATGGTGGGAGGGGAGCTCAGCACACACAACAGGGGCTGACCAGGACCACTGCCTGAGGCACCCGGGGCCTCAACAGCCACGGCTCACACCTGGCCAGGGCTCCCAGCACCAGCCCCACCACACCACAGCGAACAGCCAAGGCAGGCAGTGAGCTGCAACACTGGGTGGCACCTAACGTTTAACAGCACAGCTGACCCACCGCGCTTACACGCTTCGCTAGCTCGCTCAGGAGGGGAACGCATCACTTCACACGGCATTTACATTACTTCTCTTACACTGGTGTGAATTAGGATCACCTCCTCAGTACTCCCTGCAAGCACGTTACACAAGCACAACACGCTGGACATGTTTCTCCCTGGTCATAAATATCTCTCAGTTTCTCCCTGGTCATAAATGCCTTTCGCTTTATGGTAAGGGACTCACAGAAACTACCAGCACTGAAGAGCATAAGACGAGCCCGGCACAGAGAGCTGAAAGCAGCTTTGGGCTCTCAGTGGAGACGCAGAAAGGGACCGGCATCCAGGCACACCAAAGCTGTAGCCGTAACTCCCCAAAATTAACACCACAGATGCCTACCTCAGCCTTCCCCTGACCTTAGTTATTCCCTGGCCTTCTGCCTGGGACTCCCAAAGCCCTCCCGGGACGTGACATAAACCATTAGGATTTTGCAAAACCGAGCACTGACCTTAGCAGGCGGCGTGGCGTTGCAGGGCGCCGGGTGCAGCAGCCAGGGACATTTCCCTCTCGCCTGGTCCTGAGCAGCTCCTGCCCCAGCACATACATCTTCGCAGCGTGTATCTGCAGAGCCCTGGGTGCCTCTAGGAGCCCTGAGGAACACAGGCATCCCTCAGCGGGCTGGGAAACCCACAGCCTGCCTGTCACATCTTTCTTGTGTTACTGGATTTGGAAAAGGTTATCGCCTCGTACGTCCCTGTCTCTTCTGCCAGAAGCCACCAGCTCTCCAAGCTGCTTGTGGAGCTGTTTACGGAACTCCATCAATGCAAAGGGAGGAGGCCAGGGCTGGCCAACAGCAGCTTGCTTTGCTCAGGCTGGGGGGTGGGCTGGCCGGGCCAGCTGTGGGTGATAATGGGCAGCCAGCTGGGGCCGGGGGTAGTCACCTCTCAGATGCCTTCTGTGGAGCAAGCCCTGGGAGACAGGCTCCTGGTCCTTCTACAGCCACGAGTCCTGTATGTTCAGTAACCCAAGTGACTTTTCAAAGCCGGTTCTGTGAGCTCTGTGTTTCTCAGCTTTCTTTTCTGCAAAAGCTGCTTTTCTTTCTTTTCTTCTGATACCTCACAAGAGCATGTGTGTAATTTAATTTTCATTGTTTGCCCTTCTTTGAAAAGAGCTTTGAGAACCTAAGGTGGAAAATGTCAATTATTAAAGTAGTTTGAAAGCATTTACAGTATTTTCCATAACATAAAACACCCTGAGGAGTTAGCAAGCATAAAATGTAGAGGCTTTCCTCTTACAATTCTTATGGAGATTTAATGCTGGCAATTATAAGAATACAAATGGTATTTCCAGCTTAACTGTGCTTGTGACTAAGCAATTTATTAGAAGTAATTTACTTAATTGGGGATCAAAATGCAGAGCTCACCTTATGATATATGGCTGTGGCACCGGAAGCAAGGGATAGAGCTTAAAGATTTATTTTTCTAATAAGATTTGAAGAGTTCTTCTTTTTTTTCTTTTAAATGTAACAAAATAGCAGCATTTCTTCTCGAGGTTTGATTTCAGAAAAGGATTTAAAATTGCACTGGATCTTCCTGTGGGCCTTCAAGGCATCACAGAAAAAAGATGGCTTTCCTTTGCTATTATATTTCTATATTACTGAGTTTATTTTTAATTGAATTGCTGAAGTGTGGAGTGATGTTTATGCATGGTCTGTTTTCTGCTTTTTAAAGTGGAAATGAATCCTGAGAAAGTATAGATACAGGCTACTGCACTGCAGAACCTTGTGTCTATATCTTTTGTCCCTTAGGGTACATCTCATTGCTCTGTATGGCTGGAAATGCCCCAGACAACTTGATGCTTGGATGAAATGGTGGAAATGAGGAGTAAAAATGGTCATAGCAGTTCTTCACAGCCTGCACCCCCCAACCCTGACCCATTTGCATGCGTATTCCAATAGAAGCTGAATCCCAGTTATCCTGAGCAGGAGGAAGGGGTGTGGGTGTCCTGCCTGCAGCCCTGCCCCGCAGTCCCCTGCAGTGGCACAGCTGCTGCCACCTCACTTGCCCTGGGTGGACAGCACTGTTTCCAACATCGGGCTGGCTCACACGCAGCAGAATTAAGTTTCTGAATGCCTTTTAGTGACTGACAGTAGCCTGGAGCTTCAATACTTTCACAGGACAATGGGCACCTTGGTGGCAACCAGCTGAACACCAGAAACACCATCTCTCCCATCCCACTGGAAGTGAGAGGAGGAGAGGGACAGGACAGGGATGAGGAGAAGAGCAAATGCCGGCATTTCTGCCAGTCCACTGGGGTCTGCGTGCCCAGGGAGGCCCTTGCACCACTCTACACCCTCCTTGTATCCACCTCACAGGGCTCACAGGTGCGCTCCCCAGCACCTTCCCCCTGCCCCATTCCTCCAGCAGCATCCCGATTTTCCTCTCCCGCTTCCTCACTGCCTTCCCCCACTCTGCCAGCCCCCAGCACCAGGACCCTACAGTCTCTCTCCTTTCCTTCTAACTAAACTCAACCTTGCTGAAACACGGGACAGTCCATCTCTGCAATGCATATCATCCTCCAAGGAAGGTGTTGCCAGCACCTGGATCCACACAAAGAGAGGTTTATACAGGTGCAGCACCACACAGGAGTTTGGGGGACCCTGTGTATTCCCACCCCATGCTGGGATCCCCCATTCCTACACAGGCACTTGGGTATGCAACTCCGTTCCCCCTCTACCAGCTGGATCCCTCCTGGAAATTTTGCCTCGCTGGAGGCACACGGGTCTCTACAGGAACAGTGGGCAAGGAGACCCTAAAGGGGGGCCAAGCCACCGCCACTTGACTGGGAGAGAGCAATGTAAGCCCTTACACGGTGAGCCTGTGCACAGGGGCACATGCAGGGAGGCTTTTCATGAACTCTGGCGAATACATTTTGAAAGATACATACCAGTAAAGAAAAAACATTAATCCACCCATTAAACGCACTGGTAGTTCTGGCCCCGCTGCATGTTTGGACACTTCTGCTTGCCAGAGCAGCACTCTGATTTCTGCGTGTTGCCTCCAGAAAAAACCTGCATTTTGAACAGACTTCAGTGCCGAGAGCCAAAGCTGGAGAAGACAAGGATAAGGGCACCACAGAGGGGATGCATTCAGTTGCTGGGAGGCAGCCATGAGGTCTCTACTGTGAAGTGGCTTTTACTGGCATCACCTACTTGCTCTGACACCTGATGCCCTACAGAGCATAAACAGAAAACACATCGGGAAAATAGTCAGGAAGAACAGACAGAAGGCTGTTACTGGGTTTACATTTTCCAGGCCTGATTTGCAGTGAATAGTTGAGCTTTACTGCCAATGTCAGGGGCACTGGGATCCAGAGTGAGACCCGGTATTCTTGGCAAACTGAATTCACAGTGGCAGTGATAGCACCTGGCTCACACTGGAAGTACGCAGATAGGGAAAGTATGCTGAAAAAGCCATTTGTATTTCCTGAAAGCTGTGGTCCTCAGCTGCAGATTTCAGCACTGAATCCAGCACTGCTGAAACTTTCAATTAACAAAGAGTACTTTCCTAAAAAGATGACTTTACTCCTCATACAAGGAGCTTTATGCTGATGAATCAATCAGGTTTTACATGAGGTCGTACAGCAATGAAATATATCCCACATCCTGGGAAGACTCAATCCCCACCTACACTGGATTCGAGAAGAACAAAATCCATATGCTGCGCTTCCTACAGACCCAGTTCTGTTCAGTCACCATTCATTCTTGTTTGCAATAACTGCAAGTTCTGCCAAAAACCAGTTCTTAAAATTGATTTCCATTGTGGCAGCCTCTTGGTTTCTGATAGTGGACTGGAGGGTTGCAAATGTCACAGTCCACCTCTATAACATCATAACTTTTAAAGCTGGTTACACTCCTTAAGATTCAAAGACCTGTGGCTATGAACAGAGCAAACTTCTCCCAAGCATCCACCCTTGTAATTTCCTCATCCCAAGTGTGACGGAGGCTGTTCCAGCCTTGCATTTACTGTTTGCTTAATTTATGTTTCAACACAGCATTTGTGGCAGCTCTGTTCTAAATCTGGCATCGGGAATATGGGGCATAGGAGATATGGGTAGATTCAGCCTCATGGCAAAAATAATGAGGACTTCCTGATGCCCATGATAGCTCGCTGTTGTATTTCAAGTGCAAGTGCATCCTCCATCTGTTTTCTTTTTTCCTACAGCAATGTATCTCGAAACAATTAGAGGAAAGCAATACCTGAGCATCGCTGCTTTCTGCTGCAGTCCAAGATCTATAAGAAAACCCAGATGACTTGTTGGCCCTAACTAGCATTGCCTGCATGCCCACAGCTAATGCACTACACATTGAATCGCTCTCAGAGTATACAAACACTCTTCATAGATACTAGTAACTTCTGAGTTTGCTCAAATGCCTTATTAGATTCTCTTCTCAAGCCTGAGTACACTTTTCTTTATGTCTTTTGATTATTATAGAGGCAGACGAGGTCAAAAGTTTCCAAAAGTGACTGCCCAGAACTTACAGAAAAAAACACAATTAAAATCCACTCGTTAAAATGGTCACTTCTCAGTGAAAGGCTCAAGCTCTCCATGTCTCAGTCACAGAAAAGGGTCTCTTTTCTCATTTCCCACTATGAACCCTCATTTTTGAGCCTGCCCAGCTGGGACAGCAGGCTCCCAGGCAGACCCCATTCCCACACCATACTCTGCAGGAGATCCAGGGCAAGGGGCTTATCAGCTCTCGCTTGAACATTGCCTCCTGGCAAACCTGAAAAGGCTTATTTTGTCACCTTTTATCCCTCTTTTCCCTGTGGGGAGAACAAATGAAACGGGGACTTGGGGCTTACTGACAAAGCCCAGCTTCTCTACAGTCTCAGGAAACATGGCCATTGCCATCTTCACTGAGAAACACCCAGTGGGTCAAATTTACACGGTGTAAGTTTGGTATCCATCCATTTAAGCCAAGCATGCCAGCATTATCCATTCATTTGGCCCATGAGGTCTCCTCATTCATAAAAAGAAAAAATAGATGCTTGGCTACCCAGTTGCTCTAATTATTTAAAGAAGTTTCTGATGCTGGCAACAGCTACAGCATACATAATTCAGCCTCCATACCTTTCTCGAACACAAGACAAACACATCAGTGTATTTTATATAAGCCTTCCAAGACATTGGTTATTTCATTTATATGAGGTCAATTTAGATGTAAGTGCTTTAAGCAGCCAAAGCCAAACAATGTTAACCCTCTCGTTGCCTTGCCACCCCAATTATACTTTAAACTTTCTACTGTGTTCTCAACATGCCTTGTTTTCTTCATGTATAAATTGTTTTCAAGCACAGATTACCTTAAGGTTAACAATACATAAGTTAATATTTGATTTCACAGAGTTTGCGAACGGCAGAAATTGAACTCCACTGCCACTTGTTAGGAGTTAACACTAACATGTGCAACCACACTGCCTTTGGACAGAGCCATGTTGGACTCTTACAACTTGAGGAAGATTTTGCTCTCTGATGCCTGTGCTAGTATTTGTTGGAAAAGGCTTGAGGGTAATTGAGAGCAGAAAACTCGTTCCTTTCTGTTTAAGCACTTGGATGGGATTAGATGTGACATAGCTACGTGTGATCTTGCAGAAATCACTTAATTTGTCTGCGCTTTCTGTCCTTATATGCAGAGTCAGGAGTTCATAGTACTGGCTTGCTAAGCCTGCGGTGGTCAGCTGAGAAGATACATTGAACAGTTTCTGGGTAATGATCACAAGCCAGTTAGCTCAGCCCTAGATCACTTTGATTCCTTATACATTTCCTACTTGCAACCTGCAGAGCAAATGATCTCATGGTTTTAAAAGCATGGCCCGCCGCCCCATGCCAGAAAAGCAGTGTCCACCTTGGGTCCCACGAGTGGGACAAAGACCCGGTGTGTGAGAGACACTGAGCTTTCCCCCTAAAGATCTCCCAGCCAAAGTTCAGATTTCTTTAAGTATTTTGCAGGCACATCTTGTTCTGTAACATAGAAGAAGATGACTTGCTTTGCCTATGCCTACACTGGCGGAGCCAGGAGTCAGTCCCTCCCAAGTGTTGAGGTGATGAGCAGGATGGGTTGTGCTGCAGCACACGTCTGGTCCACAGGACGTGTGTACCCATCATCACTTTGCACAGAAATTTACAGCCTTTGAAGCCACCACCTTCAGCTTTTCCTTAGACATTGACCTACTACGTGGTAAAAGCTTTCTCTTCTCCTTTTTCTACAAAAGTTTGGCCTATTCATGTAAATCACTACAGAAAGGCCAGCTAGCATCAAAAGATTATGGGCCAAGTCAGTAATGAACTTGGACTGAATTTGGATACCTGAGTAAACTACACCTACCTCTGATGGTGCTCTAACAGTTGTGTTCGGTCATGTCATTGCCTGCCCTCGGCGCAGGGGCCATGCCAGCTGGTGAGCATCACACTCAGAGCACCTGAATTTATTCGCCATTTCCAAAGAGATGAGGTTTCCTCTGTTTCATTTACTTGTGCATCACTGCATGCAGATGGAGGGAAACACAAGGGATCTTACATCTTTGTGTCGGCTGAAACATGTAAGCCCACTAGTTATATTATAAGCAAAAGCTTTGTTAAAAAATGTTGAATTCAGATTGTAATGAGGATTAGATCAAGTGTGGTGAGCTTCCTTTCAGTGAAGTCAGATTTTCAGCTGTTACCAACATAGCCTTTACCCTGCTGTTACCCAAGGCAATGTTTTTAAACAAAAACTGTGCCTTGAAAGTTCTGCATGACAGATGATCTCAAAATGAAGATTTATTTAAGGGTCTGTGACTAAGGTCCATCAGCAAGTGTCTGGTCTTCCAGGTCTGCTGCTAACTCTGTTTGAAAACACCAAACCTTCATACTGAGTCTTGGCCAGATTATCTCCTCTGTCTGTGCTGACATTGCTTACACATATAATATCTCCCTCTTTCTGCCCTTTTATCTTCAAGAGTGAAGGTAACATCCAAGTAGATCATAATTCAATGCAGTCTCTAAATTTTTCTCAAAAACGAAGAACCTTCTCAAACTCTCTTTGAAACGAAAGTGTTTTGACTCCCTGGTCTTGTTCGTTAGCTGCTTCCTCAAGACTTTCAGGGGACAGGTTAGAGGTCTGTGTTCCTTTGCTTTCAGGCTCCATAGTACAGTGGCAACAAAGCTACTCTGCGTGTGGGTGCTGCCCAGATGGAAATGAATAAAGCAGCAATTTCACTAAAATATTTTACTGATGATAGTTACTGAGCTGCTGCTGCTGTGGTGAACTGAGGCTGTAATACACATCAGCCTTACTTACTGGGTATGTATGTAATGTGTACATATCTATGTCACACAGCAGTAAAGACTATACCCCCTGAAATTTGTCAGCAGCCCTAAGTGCGCATTCATTCATTTGATAATATTTTCAGTGGGACCTGCTAAATCCTGCTTTAACTAACGAGCAAATGAAAATACAATATAGTAAAAATTACAAACTACCATCACAAACAGTACTACCAGTTAGCAGGAAACTCAAGTGGAGGAGGCCCCTGACTAGAAGCAATGGTGAGAGACGTGAGCACATGTAGATATGGAGCATTGCCCATCCCCTATAGACAATTGTGTTCAATACCTATTGTCTTCAAATTAGCGGCTTCCTGACGGCGCAGTCACCTTTTTTTCTGAACAGATCTTTCCCTGTGGTAAATCCCAGCACTGAATTGGAGTCACACAACACGGTTCACCTCTTGCTCGTGCACTTTGTATTGCCAGCTCTTGGGTGGCGAGAAATTGCTTCTGTCAGGAAAGAGCAGAGGTGGCGGCACTCAGAAATGTTGTGATAAAAAGAGACAGCCAGTGCCCTCTTCAGTGTTTTGTTTTGATACTCTTCAGCTTTCCATTACACACGGTAAAAAGAGACTGAATACCCTGGATAATGACAAACCTAGATAGTTTTGCTTTTTCTGTCCACTCAGTGTTTCTACTCTGCAGTTCCCGGGATGCTCGTTTCCAAGATCCCAGGTTAGCTCACAGCCAGCGATGCAGATATATGCCAGCCCACTGCCAGCATCCCTGACCCCGAGCCCCAAGAGGTCCAAGATGGGAGAGCTCAGGTGGGTGCAGTGTGGAGTGGGCTGCGGCCGCTGCTGGGCTTCGGGAAGAGATAGAGCTGCGTTCACACACCACTGCATTTGAGCTAAGTCCTGCCAGGTCCACTCTGGCTCTTTGCCCTTGATACACTTTACCCACAAATTAGATAATTTGTCCATGGAAAATGAGAAATAGATCTATCAGCTTTTTCTTTTGTAAAACTACCACCCTGCAGCAGCAACAATGAAGCATGACCTCTGTGTAGGCGCTTTCGCTGTTACTTCAACACCTTGCCGACCACGTTCCAGGTGCCAACAGCTACATCCCTCAGTGAGCTGACGTGGACACCAGAAGCTGAACTTTAGGACTTTTTGCCTGTGAGTATTTCTATCAGCATCTGCAGGTAAGGAGTTCTTGTGGGGAATTCAGCCTTCCACTAGCACCTGGAAACAACACACAACCCCTTAGCAGCAAAACTCCAACATTTAGATGTTTGCCCCCTAGCACCTATGTACCTTTAAACTTCCAGTCCTAAGGTTTCGGTCTTTTGCCCATGACTGTCTGAACAAACAAACTCCAAAAGCCTTACGAAAAGGGTGATGACATTCTGAAACTGTTAACCTGAGTTAATAAGACTCTGGGGTGCTTTTCTGTAGGTCTTCTAGGTGGATATGCTACCAGATTTGCTGTTTGGAGAGACTTTCTGCCAGTCCACTGCATTCTGCCTCACAAGGGATTACCATGGCAAGCCTGAACTTCTGTATTAAGAGAATCAAATTAATTACGGATCATTGTATCTTAGTAACACAGTCATGACTTCTTGATAAACTCTTGATACTGTACTGGTTATTGATATAAGGAAATGATGATAGAATCATGGAATAGGTTGGGTTGGAAGGGACCTTAAAGATCACCTAGTTCCACCCCCCTGCCAGGGGCAGGGACACCCCCCACCAGCCCAGGCTGCTCCCAGCCCCATACAGCCTGGCCTTGAACGCTGCCAGGGATGGGGCAGCCACAGCCTCTCTGGGCAACCTGTGCCGGTGCCTCGCCACCCTCACAGTAAAGAAATTCTTCCTTATACCTAAACCTACCCTCTTCCATTTTAAAGCCATTCCCCCTTGTTCTGTTGCTACAGGCCCTTGTAAAAAATCCTTCTCCAAGTGAGCTGTTACAGTTTCCCTAAGTGCTGAAGCAGAGATTCACAAATAACAGGTAATCAATGTCACTTAAACCCAGGTAATCACTTTCCCTTAAACCAAATGTATTTATGGGATTGTTAGATCAGAAATAGGCAGGAACTACATGTCTTTCCAACGTGTCCTTTGAACTCAATCTCCTGTATTTATAGTACATTATTTTTTTTCATTATTTTTTTTCATTCATAAAATAATTTTTCATTATTGATAAAACAGTGTATGTTCGCTCATGTATGTTATCTACACATGCATATGTTATCTACAGACTTCTGAGTACCTAGTGGAATTGCAGATTACCATTTGCATTCCAGCATCCTTAAATAAGGTGCCAGCCCTTTCTGTAATAATCTTGTAAATGCTGTGATCTTGATTGCCTCGACAAAATTTTCTTCTTCAAGTTACCCAAGAATTTTAAGAGACCTGTGTACGGATAAAAATCAGCCATTGTTTGTATCTCATTTGGCCAGGTCACACCTAATGAGTGCTGGTTTAGGAGTCTTTGAGAGCATACGATCAAATTCCTGTACCCAGCTGATCAGAAAGACGCCCGTGCTAACCCTCCTGTCATACTTGGGCATCCCTCCGCCCAGACGCACAGCCTCGCTCTGTCACTAACCCTCTGACTTCAGGGAAACTGCTGAGGGAATACGATGCTATTCACATGAGTAAAAGCATCACCGCCTGTCTCTTCAAAAGCTATTTTTCCTCTTTAAATCTGACTTGCACCTAACTAATCTGGTATTTATAATCTTTAAAGCTGTGTCGTTTACTCCCGGCTGCTAGTTGTAGTTCTTTTACTACAATGCTGAACTGCACAGGGAGACTGAAAAAAGTTCAGTCAAAAGCCGAGCAAAGCTTCACTTCCCAAAAGAGGAAAAGTGGACATAACTGACAGGCTAGGGCAAAAGGAGCATAGAAATCCCACCAAAAATATGTGGGAGGGAACATATATTTAAAATAGGACCGCCTAATTCAGCTGCTAAATCAGTGTAAGGAGCTCTGTATGTCTGTGTGTGCGGGAGGGAGAGGGAGACAGAGGGAGGGAGAGACAGAGAGGGAGAGAGGAGCAGAGGGAGGGAGGGAGGGAGGGAGGGAGAGCAATGTGCCTTTCACAGAGCTGGGAGCTTGATGGGAATGTTTGATTAGCTCCTCTCTGAAAGAGAAAAGGTGTCCAGGCCTCCCTCCACTGCCTGCCTCTGCTGCTGTAGAATAATGTTGGCTGGAGTTCGGGGTAAAGAAAAGCTTGGAAAAAATAGCACTTTCATACTGTGTGGAGAAAAGGAATAGAAAGTTGCACACCTCGAGTAAGGTAATTCTGATGTCATTTCTCTGCTATATTTATTTATGGGGGAGAGGGGGGAGTTGTTTTTTTGCCTGTTGGTAATAGTTAAATGTACTCACTGCTAAGAAACTCTAGGGACATAGTTTTTTGTTTAGCCTTCCAGCTGTGTGCATAGGGTCAAAGACCTAAGAAAGTGAAGACACAGATGTAAATGAAACTGTACTTTAAATTATATATAGTTCATTAGGTATTTATAAAAGCATTAAACCCCTGCTGTTAAAGTGGGCACATATACTCACTGCATGAACAGCAAGGGCTTAACTATTTAATAAAGAATTGTGTAGACTAGTCACACATCGATAGATGTATATATGCCTACTGTTCAAATAGTGTGTAATAGGCAATGCAACTTGTTCCTCGGTTTAAAACAGTTTCGCCTTCAAGACTTCGTCTTTGTTCCTTTGATCAATAGGAAGGTGTGTGTTGTATCATTAATTAGCACTATCTGACACTAGGGAATGCTAATCGCCAAGGTACAAAATGGAAAATGGTATTATTCCAGTGATATGTATGCTTACGGTGTGAACTCCCTTGCTAGAGGGATAGATCCAGATGTATGACCAGTACAGTAGCCTAGATGCTATGTATCCCTTTGTGCTGAGTGCTTGTTTTGCTGGTGAGGCTCCAAAACTGAATAGCATTGTCAAGCCTGCCACAGCCGTTCAGCTCTGCGCAGAGATTAGAGTCTCGGTAAGTCTCTTCAAAATGCAATTTCTCTCAGGCTAGTACAAACATGAACCAAATGCCCCGAGCAAACTTTCAACTCTACTTAATATTTTGCTTCTAGAGTTTATGGGAAATACACCTCGTCCAGAGCAAAAAAATTGCAGGTTACAGAGGCAGATCCTCCCTGGAGAACACTCCTTTTCCTCTAACCTCTCCAAAATTTGAACAAAACACCAAAAAGAATCAAGCACACACAAAGAAAAAGTAGTTTAGATAGCTTTTAAAATACACATGACTGAGAACAGCAATGTAGTCATATATACTTATAGCTTGTATTTTACCTTATACATCCTAAAGTTAAAAACACCTGGTGTTTGACTACGCTCAAAGAATGTGTTTTCCTGTATCTGTAGTACCATGTTCCTCAGATTTTATTCAGTTTATCACTTGAATGACAGTCACGGCTGTAAGACTGGTCTCTTTCAGAGATGCAAAGGGAGCTCAAGCAAAAATAACTGCATTACACACGCACGTTACTTTTGGAATATTAAATTAGTATCTTATTTTAAAGAGACTTATTTTGCTTGCATGTTTTATCTAATCCTTGAAGTTGCTGGGGTTGTTCTCGCTGGGATGACAGAGAAGACTTGCTGTCTTTTTGTTATTCAAGACATAAGAAATATTTTTTTAAAAAAAAAAAGAAAACTTGACTGTCCTGCCACTATAACTGAATATTGCTTTGTGTTTCCACCTGTAGTAGAACTGTTACGTTCTTAAGTTGCTCACTACTTTACATAAGACACTTCTCTCCCTAGTAGTATTTTTACACATGACTAACCACTGGCAGGTTGAGCCAAGTAGTTTTACTAGCTAAACCAGGTTTCCTCACACTTGGGATGCAAGAAAACTATCCCATGTGGATTCTCTTGTGTCTAATAAGAATGAGATCCTACCAAAGTCTTTCCTTTCATGGAGACATTAACAAGGTGTTCCCTTTTCACCGTTACTTACTCCCTTCCACAGAAGCAGTAGTAGTAGGAAATAATCTTCACACTCCTTTTTGTCAAACTTGATTAATTGGAATATACCTAAAAGGTGACTGCCTGAGCCACAGTGTGAACAGAGAAGCTGAAAAAACAGGTTAATTACTTCATGTGAAATAACAGAATTATTTATTAATTCTGACCATTGCTTTTTAGAAAACATTGCTAAAAATAAACCACAAGTTTACATAACAGTGGCATCAAAGACTTCACTGTACCTGCTCTGCCTGGAGAGTTTTTAACTTTTTCCTTTTCACCTCTGAGCCACAAATAAAGCTCTAGACAGAAAAAACTGCCCAGTAGCTTTACGTACTAACCCAGAACATGCATGTTCGAGTCTCCACTTTACCAAAGGTCTCCTAAATAATAATAGGTAAGTCATTTAGGGCACCTGGCTGAAATAAGCAATTAAAGTGATAGCTCAGTTTGCTATCTGCAGCTATGACTGTGTTCCTCCTCCAACATCTTGTGGTTAAACACCTAGAAAAAAGTGCTGCAGCACTCATGAATATGAACTCCCCGTACAGAGGGAATGGCATGGGCATGGGCACACAGTCCCTCACGGAGCAGTGAGGCACATCTTGGCCCATTGCGATGGGTGGGGAGGCACTACCTTTTCTGGATGGGGGGGGTGAAAAGCAATAATCCAATATTTCCTGACAGCCCTGGGGCATGTTCTGGCCCCCTGAAGCTCTGAGGACTCCTCCAGCATGCTGCAACACCAGCTGAGGCTTAGACCTCTCATTCAGGGCTCCCAAAGTGGACATTGAACAGCTGTCAAGTCTTCCTTCTCAAAGCCCATCCATCATACAGGTCGTATCGGTCACTGTTGGAAAACAGAAACACAGAACAAAACAAAAATAAATGCAAAATTGAAGTTTGGGTAGGTTTTGGTTTGTTTGTTTTTTGTTTTTTTTAAGGAGAGAAAAATAATAGTCATAGTATGTGTGGTACATAAAGCCAGGGAGGATGCAGCTACAGCAGCCACAGGTCTGTCCTCCTCACCTTTCTCCTGTGTAGTTTTTTAGGCCAGAGTCAGAGAGAGAAATAGGTGCTTAACACCTACTTAGAGCACTTCAATTCCTCTTTTGAACTTGCTAGGGCACAAGGAGCCCCCTTGTCCCCTTGCTGGCCTGGGGTGCCTGTGCTAGAGCTCAGCTGGGACCTGGGACAATGCAGCCCCTGTTCGGCTGCTGTCACACAGAGACTATAATTATCTCTCTTCTAATGACCAGCCAGGCAAGATAACAGTTTTTATGCTATGTTTAGAAAACAATGTCTTACTACAAATTGACTGTTCATTGGCCTGTAAAAGAGCCTCTCTAACAGTCCCAGAGCAGCTGCCATTCTTTTGCATCCCTGTTCCTTTATTTGCTGCACATTTCGCACTTGGAAAACTTGGATGAATGCTACTCAGCAGCACAGCCTCCCCCTGCCACAGAAGAGGCCTGGAGAGGTGCAGAAGTGCCCAGAAAATCTGTAGCCATTTAGATTGTATCTCTATGAGTAAATTAAACTCGGACTGTCTGGCTCACCCCAGCCTGCATCGCCCTTGTGAGCCCTCTCAGCCCCCAACGCCAAGGGGCTGCAGGCACTGCTGCGAGCCCTGCGGAGGGGAGCAGCGAGGCTGCCTTTTCCTGGCTCCTGATAACGCCCTGAGGAAAGCAAGCTGCCACAAAAAGTGGGATGTGAAGGGACTTGCTGCAGAGAGAAGAGGAGCACGTATTACTGATGGGCTTTTCTTCCAGTGCTGTGGCCCACAGACAAGTCGGGGATCTACTGAAATTACGTAGGCTCCTAAGGCATCTATGGGTAGCTATGCTGGCCAGCTGAGGCTGCAGCCTCTGTGCATCTGACCCTTGCAGACACTGGGAGGTATCAGAAGTGGGCAATCCTGACAGCATGGCACTCATGGGTTAGCTACCCAAGTATTTGCTCTGAGCTCTGCAAACATTTTGTACCAAACTGTGCTGGGGCAGCTATACATTTAGTGGTGTCTGAGGGCTGCTCCCACACCCTCTGCCAGTGCCCCGCCAGCAGAGAGCAGGGCCTGCTCCCTCTCCCTGCAGCCCGCTCACCCTCACCTCTCTTACCACCTTCTCTGAGCTGGCATCTCCGCTCTCCTCTGCAGCGGGACATCGCTGGGTTGCCTTTGGCTACCTTTCCTATTCAGACTCATTTTCCAGCACATGAGCCCCCTGGGAAAAAAACAAAACAAAACAAAACAAAAAAAAAACCAAAAACCAAAAACCCCAGAAAGGGCTGATCAGAAAGAAAATTTCTCAATTACCTGGAATCAGCAATATTTGTCATGAAAATGTATTTTAATTAGAAAAAAATAACACCATCTGCAGCTTCTGCTTTCCTTTTTAAAGCAGAGCACCCAAATCTATAGCTTATATCCCAAACTGGATATATCCCAAACGTTTGCCTTCAGAAGCAGCTTCATTGAAATCATCTAGGTTTAAGCAGTTCTTAACCAGACAAGTTTTATTGTCAGGACTGAACTGGCTTTCTGGCACCCATTAAGTCCATCCTACCTTTGCTGTATCTCCAGAGCTTCAGAGTGCATTTAGAGGTCAATGGCACATTAAGAACATCATCTGCATCAGTTATCCTTAATGCATCTCATTCTACAGGTCATGCCATAGATATAAAAAATACTCTTAGTACAGTACCAACTTCCATTTTCAAACTGTTTTCAGCCTGTCACCCTGTAAAATAGCTTTGTAAATGTAACACATGTAGCACAGCAGCCAACAGTCTCTCAGCTAGCAGTGGGATTCATCTGAGAAAAAATGCATTAATTGCCAAGTGACAGCTTTACATGCGCCAAAATAACTGGGGAAATTCTGAATGAATTTGTGTAGCTTCATGCAGTCCTTTAATGTCCCCACCAGGATGAGCTGAGGATTTCCAGCACCTCCAGGCTTGTACATAAAACTGTGGAAATTTTTACTTCTCCACAATCATTTGTTTATAGGGAAGTTTGGATGTGGCCATCTGTGTGCTTCTTGATCTCCCTGCCAGGTTCCTTTAGGGATTCAGAAGCCTCCATTCTTTTTATTTCCCCCAGATACTTAGTTCACCCTTAAGTCTGTGGAACAAGGGTGAGACCTAGAGGAAACCTGGCAGCAGCACTGTGTATCCTGGCCCTGGTCACCTTCAGTGAGTCACAGTTAAAGGGTAATGGCTCCGTAACTCCGGGGGCTATTTTCACAGCTGCCAGCCACCTAAGGATGATGGGAACCCACCTTGCTCACCGTGATAGGGGGCCATCATTCTCATCTCTCTTGCAATGTATCTGCAGCACTCCAGCATCTTGTTCCGGGCTTGGTGGAGGAAGTTTTTGGATGTGAAGCATATGAAGAAAGAGATGCTGTTTGGAAATGAGGCTAAATGGGAAGGAGAGGAGTGTCCCGATGAGGGAGGGGAAATGTTAGAGAAGTTTAGAGTAGTTGTGATGGAACAACTTGCTAGCAAAGTCAAATACAGGCATCACACAAGTCAGACAAATCTTTTACCTTGCTTTGGGGGCAGTCTTTCTACCAAACGCATCTCAAAATATGTGGTAATGTGGGATGTAAGGTCTCAGGCTTCCATGGTCTATGTCATCAATTCTCAATGGTGAAATAAGAAATACATAAGTTAGGCAATAATTAGATTTGAAGTAGAAGCTCATATGGTAAACCCCTAAAGCAAAAGTACAGAACAAATTTCCTGAGCAGGGAAGTAGATTATGCAATATTGTCGTCTGCAGGTTTAGTTTTGTTTTAAAAACAAAATACCACAAATTAAAAATTCCTGCTCCCAGTCCATGTGATAAGCAGTTTTCCTTTTTGATCTTGGGCTCTCAGAAACAGAATCCTGTGATTCATCTCTATGCCAAACCAGCAGGTTTTAAAAGCTTCTAATATGCAACATCAGTAAATCAGTGCCAGCCTGGTCCTGAGACACAGTTCTCAACAATTTCTGGCTGCACTTACACTGTTGTGGTGTCCAGGACTGGGATCTAGAGGCCACTTTCTCTGGCACCATGTTTTGTAGCTCTTCAGGTTCCCTCCTAGGCACATTGATGGGCATGACTTGGGAAGCACAGCCATCCCTCACGCTGTCTGAATAACCCATATGCTAGAGAGCCCGCTCCTGCCAGTTGCCAAGGGCTGCCAAGACACGTGCCATAAGGCTGCACAGCTTGGCCCACACTATGTCAGCCCTGCCACCAGCACCTCCCCCAACAGCGTGTCTTCAGAAACCCAGCACTACCCATAATAGCCTCCTTTATAATGCCGGCACCCACGCAAACCCACAGCTCGCTTTCATCCCCAAAGCAGCACGGAGTCCCGAGATGTCTTCCGTACTCGTTAAAGAATGGAAACAGTACTCACAGGTCCACAGTTTTCAAATGGCTCCCCACAGGTGAGAGACCTCAGCCTGGACGTGCCTGCTGGGCTGCAAGTGGCTGCAGACCTGCCCGGCGGGAGGGGTGCAGCTGCCGCGGCCTGTGACAAAGCCAAGGCAGCAACGGGCGCGGGCCAGGGAGGTTAGGCTGGCACACCAGCAAGGTGTGAGGCTCCATCCTCACCACAGCCTTTCACCATGAGACCTCGAGGAGCAGGACTCGCTGCTGACCCAGGAGGAGGAGACAGGACAGACTTCCCAATCCAAAGATCTCTCTGGAGACAACAGCAGAAAAAGATCCAGCTTATCCACCGGTTTATTCATGGACTGCCTGAAGGCTAGACTAGACTAAGGACAAGCTTTTGCTGTGCTCTGTGAGGAGTCTGAGACAGCACAGGTCTGGTGGGTGGCCTTAGGACCCCCTCACAGCTCAGACTAGCAGGACACGAATGCCACCTCCACTAGGAGATCCAGGTGTGCCTTTTGCACCTGGCTGCCACAACAGCTCACGCATATCCTCTGAGCATCCAAGTGGCACCTCTACATCCCTTGCCTAAGGAAGAGGGGAGCCTGGATTCCACCTGCAGGGCATGGGATGGGGTGGCCACGCACAAGGTCCTGGGATGTGGGAGTTGAGCATCCTGCCCCTCGGCTGACCCTGCAAGGAAGCAAAGGTTTTGGAGGTTCCAGCAAGGCAGCACTAGATGACTGAGGGCCATAAGGCATTTGAGGGCTGTTTTCTGATTTACCTTTTGTAGCAACCTCCTTTGTAGCGTGGGTTGGTCTTCTCCAAACTAAAGGTATCAGAGAGATATCCAAGAGAGCTGGAGGGAAAGGTTCCCAGAAAGGAATAATACAGTTAGTCAGGAAGAAACAATATTTGTTGAAAATTATAAAATATATGAGGAGGGGGTATGTTAAGCAGTGCAAGAAGCATGAGACTATCCCTTTTGCAGAGAACTATAATGCAAAATTGAAACTACTTTCTTAACTTTCTTTCACTGGTTTCCACCACAGGAGCAGATTTCAGCTTACCTTTTAAAAATGCTTTCTACATCTTGCTCGGTGCTTCCTGATTTGCTGAAGGTATTTTGTGTAAGATGCTTCCTTGATTAAGTTGTCATTACTGGACACCAATTAATTTCACCACTTACTGCCTTATTTCAAACCAGTGCCACACGCTAGGGTAGTTCCAAATATATATTTTTAATTACATATATTTTCTGCACACTTATCCAACCAGTCCATGCCTTTGGTATGAGGCATCAGTTGTCACACTAACTGCAGGAGATACTGAACTGATACAGGTTTTATGTGAGATGTATAAATTTATTAGCATGCTTAAGGATCAGTTTTGGTTTTGACCTAGACATGTAATGCAGGTTTGTAGTAAAGGGATACACGTAGCGTTAATAAGCAGAGCATAAACATCCTGAAGTTTCTCTAAATTTCTGCTCCTAAGTTTCTACAAAAAAAAAAAAAAAAAAAAAAAAAAAAAGTGTCAAGTTTTGTTTCAACATGCAACAGAAATTCCAAAAAAACATCCCCAGGGTGATGTGCAGTTTCTTCAGTGCCTTTAACACAAATTCTTCACTTTTAGACCAAATATGTACCTTTGGGGGAATTCTGACACACTATAATAATTCTCAGTTTGCAGGCAGCACAATAGCATGGTTAGTCAGCACTCTTTTCCTTGTGCATCCAACCTGAGAAACCACGTATTGCACTTCAAAAAGTCACTTTGACTTGTTAAAACAATTTGTTGGAAAAAGCAAATGGTGCATTTTCTAAAAAGTGAAAGAAATGTGGCTACAAACCTCATGCCACAAAACTAGCCTAGCAGCTGGGCACCGCTGAATTGCAGGTACTTCCCTTTGCCCTTCAGTTTCTTGGGGGGATGGATGGTACCTGGCTGGGGTCTGGCTGATGTTGAACAGAAGTAGCTAAATTAGAAAGGGGGAAAGAAGTTCTCTGCAACAGTGAGCAAGCTCCAGCGTGCAGAAAGAGCATGGGCTTGAGCCTGGGAGTGAGGGGGGCAGATACATGAGCAGACAAGAGCTGTGGTGGGGAGGAGGATGGAGGGAGGGAGTGCTCTGGACAGGGATTCACAGGTTTGAGCTAACAGTGATCCCCAATGAGCCATAAAAGCTGAGGATCAAAATGAAAAGAATCAATGCATAATACATTAACAGAAACCAGGAAAGTACAGCGTAATGACCCTCACAGAAATCATCGTCTGGATAGTCCAAATTATATTTTCTCTGTGAGTGGGTGACACATTCTAAATGTATCTCTTCCTCTGCTGGAAGGGGCAGGTCAGGCCAGCATAATTGATGGTTATCTTGCTGAGACAGATGAAAAAGTATAATCACTGCAGTTTTATTTAGGCTCTGAGAAAGGTCTGGCAAGTTTAAATCACACTGTACTTTTAAATAAATTACCTTCTTCTGAAAGAGCTCTGTGGAAAGTAGAGAAATCATTCATCACTGTTACTTCAACCTTATGTTGGTTTAATTTCAGGGCACTGAATGAATACAAAATGAGCAGTGCAGGGCGGCTTGAGTATTTTTATTTGGCTCTAAATTGATGGGTATAACATCTTCTCATTATACCTACCTGAATGGAGTTATTTTGGACTACATTCTTCTTGCAAATCTGCATATAAACATTTCTTAAGGCAGCTCTGAAAAAAAGGACTCCTGTGCCCAAAGGGCAACATAGGTAGAATTTAGGCATCTGAATCCACCCATTCCTCACTTCAATGACTTGAGAGTGACTTGACAGGTACCCCCCAAGAGGTACTGGCTGCCAGCAGCCCCCCAGACTTCTTCTGAGTCAGGGACCTCATGCAGCAGAGCAGGCACCATTTAAAACATGATGTGGCAGCCACAATAATGAAAGCTTTTGTAATGGGGAGCAAGCGGTGAGATAACAAGAGAAGTTATCATCAGGGATAACTGTATCTGGGCTGTCCGTGGCCTCAGAGAGTTTGAACCCATGCTTCCTTCACCACCAAAGATGTCCCCCCATCACCAGACTCCAGAGCACTAAAGACTGGGACAGCCCACATTCCCCGTGATGAAGCAGGACCCCCTGCAAGCAGGAATACCAAACGCAGCGTCTGAACAAAAGCATGTGAGAAGGGGACCTGACTTGCTGCCTGCCTGGGAGCACAGCAGAGCCAGCATCTGGCTTGACTCCTGGAAGGAGCACGTGTTTCACAGCAGCTTGCTACTGCATGAAAAGTAGAGTGAATTCAGGGAGAGGGAATGTCCTAGGAGCCTACACCCTTGGCTACATCCTACATCTTGGGGTCCCAGGCGCACAGTGGTCTCATTTCAGTAGAGAGGGGAGAATATGCCTGGGCATCCAGGGTGCCCTCAGGCACAGCACCCTCCATCTCAAAAAAATCTCTTCAATCACTTTGTCAAGCGCCTACAAGGGCTGAGCCCTCTGTTCCCTCCGGGGTCACTGAACTCTTGGGGCATCCCCCAGGCAGAGGCCACAGCCTCTGAACTAGCTACCTCTGTAGAGCAGCGTGGTGTAAACCAGCACGTGTTTGAGAAATGGAGCACTGCCCAAGCCCTCAGCACCCACCTCTGAAGCAAAAGGCCTGAAAGACAAGGAAGAACTGTGGCAGCCATGCCCTGCTGCCGAAGGGGTCAGTACCGCGGGGGCAGAGGGCCACCGCTGACCGCAGCCACAGAAAGCAGCTGGCAAACAGTCTGTGGGTACTGCCTAGGTGGTAAATAAAATTAGTCAAAACTAATTGCTCTGACTGTAATCCTAACGCTAGCTCAAAAGCGTAAAGTCCAGCATCCCATGCAAACAAGCTCACCTTTGCAAAATAGCACCGTGGATCTTACCTCTTGTTACCCAGCCTGGGATACTTACAGGGCAGTTAAGCTCTGAAATGGAATGCAGTTATCAGCTCGGCTTTTCTGGCTCAGCAGAACTCATTACCTGCCCTTTTAAAGTAAACAGCCACTTAAATATCTTTCTTTTTTTTTTTTTTAATGTACAGACTTTCAGGGCAGCACAGTGCACTGAGGGTACATCATTCCTTCCCTCTGACAAGAAAGGGGGTGAAGCTAAATCACGTGTGACAAGCATGAGCAATATTACCTAGCGCACACCAAAAGCAACAGCTATTGTACTGCCCAGCAAGGTACAATACCACGGGAACAGAGTACAAGCATTAAACAAAGAAAGGGTTAAACAATTTTTAATGAGAGACGAAAGAAATCTGAAATATTTTATTCTAGAAGATGCCGATTATCTCTTGTTTATCCAAGCCAGTTTACTCACACCTACACCAAGCCCACTTGGTTTCCCTATAAAGGGCACATATTTAACTCAACCCACAGTGTCTAGAGATCATGTTGTTAACTCCACCCGACTTGCTCGGATAGCTTTCAGACAAAGTCCTCTTCTGTTTTTTTTTATGGTGCCCGTGCTGCTGCGATATTACAACCTCTTGAGAAGGGGAACAATAACACACACTATTGTGGGACAAAGAGAGTACACAAATTAATTTCTGTGGCACAGGAGATTACAGGAGATAAACTGCTTACATCTGCAGAGACAAAGCATGTGGCACCAGCAAAGAATTTCAGTTTGCACGTGGAATGGAGTGCAGCGCCTTACACCAAAAATCAAGGACTTAAAACCTACACTTCCATCAGAAAATGTTATCGTTTGCCATCCAGTGACAGTTTAGATGATTTAAACCATCTGTTTGTTTGTAGCATGTAGCAGCTTTCTCAGCTCTTTCTAAAAGTCAAGCTGCTAATAAAAGGTCAGCATAAAAAATTATACTTTAAATGCAGAAAGAATAGTTTTCTAACTCTATTTCTTCCCTAACATTCAAGGTTTTTCAAGTATTTGTGGTAGAGAAAAAGTAACTGACATTCTTTCAAACAGAACTTTGATTTTAAAAGGTAAAATAGGATCCGCACTGGGAAACACTGGGAAGGAGGTGCTTCTTACTACATTTTTACTTGACTTAGCTGGGATTTAAGCACATGTTAATGTAATGCATATACTTAACTGCTTTTCTGGCATAAGGTAGTCTGAATGATACAGATGGGAAAATGTACTCTGATAAACAAATATCCAGCATAAAATTCCAGAGATTTAATACTGAATGGTCACTAGTTTCCAGTATTGACCAGGGCTGCAAATACTGCATTAATGGAAATCTGGTAAGGAGAAATCTCAGCAAAATCTCACACTCCAGACTAACCCAAAGTTGAAACATCTCTCTTTGTTTTGATGAGATCCATTCATTTGGTAAAGGAACAATAGCTTTGTGTTTAACAGCAAAGTATCATTCTTGATCTACAGATAGAACATCCTCAAACCTCCCAGTGGATCTACACAGACTAAAAAGCCTATTATGTGCATGGATTGGAGCCCTGCATTCCCCTTCCTTCCCAGAGAAACCAAAAACCTCAGTCTTATTCCAGGCTGTTGCTCCTTTTTATCAGTTTGAAGTAGCAGGTGCCATGCTAGCACACAGTATAAGAGATCTCGTACGGCTTAAATCCGTGACTCCCTATAGGTGACTCCCTATGACTAAACCCAGTGAATGCACACAGACTTCCCACAATGGAAAGCTTGGAGCCTCTAAGCCAGACACTTAATGGTTGGCAGTGTAAATCCTCCAGCACTTTTCTCCATGTGACAGCCCAAGGTCTGAAAGCTACACAATCCCCCCTGAGACTGTTGGCACCAGAGGCATGTCACAGGATGTCTATGCATTTTTCATGGCACGTTAGTGCCTAATATAGAAATTAATATAGTGGCAAAAATAAGTTTCTTTACTATTATGCTCTATTTCCATCAGGATGCTAATATAAACTGTACCAGCAAAAATAGAGTCCTCAACAAGATGCTTTTGGTGTAACTATGACGCGGGAGGGCTGTTTTAGGGAGATCACTAAGGAAAGATGCAGTACTACTAGGAAGTCATAGCATTAGTATGTCCTCGCATTTGAAGTTCTCTGACCGCAGCACAGAAGCAAAAAAATTGGAGGTGCGGCTGGTCCATGTAAAAAGGGTTATAAATTATATAGGCCTAGAACTGGCTGAACTCAGTTTAGCCTAGCATGCCATTTTAGTCTTCCTCACTCAAGAAGCATGTGGCTTACTTGAAAAAGAAGAGCCATTAAAATAAAAAATGTGGAAACACTGTGTATGAAGACAGATTGCAGACTTTTTTCTCTCTCTCCTGTATCTGCCTTGTCAGCCTGAATTTCTTTCTGGGGCAGCTGAATCCCTGGTTCTGAGTACATGAAATGCTATGTGAAATCTGCCACCGTCATTTTTCCAGGAGGCAGATATCTTGTTTTTCCTGATCACTTGCAGCTTTAACATTCCATGTATTTTCTTCCTTGATAGCAAGCTAGTTTTTATTTTAGTACAAATCTTCCCATTTATAGGCATGTAATCGGTTTCTTCGAAGACCAAGTTTATTTTGATCCTTGAGTTTTTCCTGTAAAACACACAAATATTTCCCCTTCTCAGGCTTTTTACTCTGATAATTGTCAAGCATCTTGTAGCATTTTAATGACTGAGATTTATTATGAGCATCCAGCCCAGGATTCCCTCAACAATCATCAAATAACTGCAAAAGCAGCATGGGAGGTGATGCTGAGGAAGAGCGGAGAGGGGTTATCTCTGATAAGTTTGTGTTCTCGTAGCCTGGTCAAGAGCTTCAGGCATGGCAGGATCAGGAACCACATATGCAAATCCACACAAAAAATCCAGATGTTCTGACAGGATCCTCTTAATCTCAGGTGCTTGTGCGCATAGGCACACACACATACATCCTCAGAAAATGGAAGAAAGATTCTTTACACAACGTCCTTCAGGAGTGAACAGATTTATGTTCCCCCCAACTTTATCCCATTACATCGTGCATTTTGACGTGCAGGCAATACGATTCTGTGACTATGTCTTAGAAAAGTAGTGAATGACCTTGAATAGCTGTCAGAACATGTCTATACCCATCATGCCCTCTCCTGCCACTGGTTTCAGAAATAAGTATGTGGAATGAAATCTCAGTTTCCTAAGGCGAAAGGCAAATCTTGGACAGAAGTAAAACATTAGTCCATGGGAGTGCCACAGCCCAAACACCATCTGCTCTGGGGACACCAGCTGCTCTACAAAGCATAAGAAAGAGGATGCAGTACGTGAGGACTGTGAAAGGTTGAAGAGTGTGCACAGTTCCTCTCCCCCCATAGTGTCACCTGTGATACCTTCAAATGCATCCTGATGTACTCTTCTTTTCCTTTTCAGTGCTCCTTAGTGAAATCCAGATTTTGCTTTACTCACCATGAAGGCCACAGTCATTGCAACCTTCTTCGGTAAGTACAGTCAACATGCTGCAATTAGTAGTTTGTGGGTTTGTACTTTCCTGTCCTGGCTGACCAGTGGCTGCTGGCTTCTTCTCTTCCCTTTGGACGCCATGGATGATGAAGCTTCCAATATCAGGTGGAGTAAGCCTTGGCACAGCTTTTCAGAAACAGGCTACCCAAACTTCTTGACTTTGGCATAGAAACAATAGTAATTACTTGCAGAGATCTCCAAGTCCATGACCATCTACATGCAGTCCGTGTCAGATGGCACAACTGGGCCTGAAAAATGTAATCTAAAGAATCCTTCCAAAGAAAATTCAGCTGTTTCTTACATGGGAGCATCCCTATCCAATTTTATTCTGTGTTCTTGCTGTTTCAATGAACAGGAAGGTGCCAAAGGAAAAAGGCTAGAAATGTGTCTTATTTCTTTTCCTCTGGAAGGCAGACGGGATCTTGGTTTTTGGGAATGTGTAGAGACTCCAGAATTTGCAATTCATCTTACACGAACACTCTGGTTGACCAAGGATGATTTCTTAGTGTGCTTTACTTAATGTCTCCCTTTAATGGAAATGCAGCCACCATGTAGCCTAACAATGCTGTACGACTTTAACTGTGATAGTCCCAGGCAATATTCCCTCTAGCCAGGATCCTCAAGTCTGGCAGGGCAGCCATTCTCAGTTCAAATTCATAGCAACCTATGTAGTTCTTCTGCCTTTATTAAGAGACCAAATTACTTTCTCCACATTAAATTATGCCCTAACATTGCATGAGATTGGGCCTTCCCATTTTATTTTACACTGGTTCGCTCCTTTTCTTTCTAACTACTGTTTTGCCTTGGTTACACAGCTGCAGCAGTGACAAGAGGCCCCAATACTGCATCTATACATTGTCCCTTCAGACGCTGTGAGCCCGATTTTTCTTTTGAGCAAGCTCGAGGAGTGATTAAGTCTGCAAACTCTCTGCAACCAGTCTAGGGGGAGGAGAGCATATAAGAAAGACATAAGACCACTGTTGCATGTACTAGTAAGATTAACTTAACAAATGATGATAGGATCAGCCAACACATTGTAGAGAGAGTTTCAATTCCCCCTGAAAGCTCAGACAAGGGAAAGGTGAATAGGACAGTCAAGATATTGGCAATGAAGTTACTAATTACCCATACTATAGTGCTTATAAAATACGCACAGAGAACAAAGAGCTCTTGTATGTCATGCACTTAGCAAGCAAACCTAACGAGGTAAGCTACACGCATATATTATGATGTATGTTTTAATGTAACAGTGTATGTGTCTTTTACTATTACACTTTTCAAATCCTAATTCTACTTACTGAAGAAAACCAGTGCCCTTGCTGGGACAGGATACCGGACATGCCACACTAGAACCTCATACGGTCTGTAACACTGCCCAGTATCCTACGCCTGCTACCAGCAGTGAGTGAAATGCCATAGTGCACGATTACAGGATAACTTCCCCACCAGGTTATTAAGAAGGATTTTTCTTTCCCTAACTTCCCAGTTGCTTTATGCACAGAGCATGTTGTCTCGCCGACATCTCTATGGCACCAATTACAAAGAGTTTCCACTGGTTGTGGAAATCCTGGAGCCTTTTGTGGTTTTCTGGACTACATGGACTAAATGGCATCTTTTGATAACGAGTTCCACAGATGAATGTGTGAGTTGAACTGATCCTTAATCGCCTTCAAAAAATTGCCCCAGAGTAGGTGCCATCTTGCCTGAAGTTAACCAACAAGTAGAAACCTCGCTGTGGCTGAAAACGTTCCCATTTCATTTTTTCAGCCTGTTGATTCAAATTTGGGAAATGTCATGCACAGGAGCTTGTGGTGACTGATGTTGATAGTCCCCCTTTTTCCTGATACTATCTTTTCTTTGTTTCAGGTGTGCTTCTTTTGTGTACATATGCAGCTAAGGAAGCCACAAAGAAGATGAAAAAGGCTAAGCTATGTAAGTGGTCCCAGTAGAATTCTTGGCTGCTTTACAGCAGGCATGTCTGACGCATTTAAAAAGTGCAAAGTGAGGTTATATTCTGGTAAATTTTCACAATTGTCTGCAGAGACATTAACAGATTCTTTTATGGAAATCAGATCACTAAGTGTGAGCTACTGACCGTGTGTAAAAGTGAAATGGTGTACTTCACTACTAAAATGTGTCTTCATATGTCATTAGGTACCACACCAGGATCTAAGCAGGTGCTAAGGTTTTCACAGAGAGAGAGAGAGATAAATACCTGAAATGGACCTGCTGTAACACAAAGTATTTGTAGCTGATTAGCATGAGACAAGTACTGCATGTCCTATGCAGTAGGATATACAAATTTCAGCTATACTGCTGTAAGAGTATTTCTGTCCACAGACTATTTTACTCATTTAGCTGACAAACAAACCTGCTGCAAGGTTGTGAACTCACACTTCAACCCCTTACTTAAATTGTACCCAGGAAATAGTTTTAACAGTTAAGGACAAGATGATGGGCTGTGGCTGCATCCTGACATTCTAGATGGCACAGAGCTATAGGAGCACAGCAGGAGGCTTGGGAAGCACCCTGCCTCGTGTGTGCATAGTCTTTCCTGGTCCTGAATCACAGCCACCTCTTCCCCTACCCGCTCCTTCCCATATGTTAACCACAGCCTGGGTGACTACATTTCTTTCCATCTCCAGCAAAGTGTCATGATGAGTACTTCCTTCAGAGAAGTAAATGCTGAAGGTCAGAAATATCCTCAGCTTCTTTACTTCATCCTTGGTTACAGCCACATGGCTAGGTATAGGAATTATTACATGTTAGACTGTAGATGCAGAACACATAGACACGTCCTGCATCCCAACACCATTGATATGAAGGTATAAGAGAAGGGCAACCCTGTCACTCAGTTACTCATTGCTTCATGACAAAATCACTCAGCTATGAAAACGTTCAATCTGACTTTACCAAGATTTTACACTCACAGATGTACCCCAGATCGATTGCGATGTCAAGGCGGGGAAGATAATCAATCCAGAATTCATTGCAAAATGCCCTCCTGGATGTCAAGATGTAAAATACCGTGTTTATGGCACAGACATTTATGCTTCCTTTTCCAGTGTGTGCAACGCTGCAATTCACAGGTGAGCGAGTTTAAATGAACAGGGCACTCAGACAAAACTGTGATTTCAGCGTAGGAAGCTCTCAGCTTTTCAAACCCTTTAAAGTTCCCACTGCCTTGTAGGTATGATTGCAGGCTGCTGTTCTAGCAGAAAACCTGTGAGAAAGACTATGCGCGATGCAATGCATCCAGTCTTATAAAGTGCTGTCAGTCCTGTATTCCTACTGAAATCCATCATATCTGAAGACATTTCTCAGCCTTTGGAGAAACATCTCAAGATATGCAGATCTTTCATTCATGCATAGAAAATTACTATTGTACTATGATTATTCAAGTGGAAGACAGGGATGGAGTTGCTGCTACTAATAAAACTTCAGAAAAAAATAAGCATCTCACCCATGATGAATACATATAACTCTCATACTTCTGGGATTGGTTTTGGTTCTCCAGATTTGAATTTAACTGTCCTTGACATCAAAGGCTGAGTAATGGGCTTTCCTATCACAGAAAAAAAACACTGGGCAAGAAAATCTGTAATACAAATTTTACAGCACAAATTTTGCTGAGTTTTATTAGCCATGCAAAAACGTGCATAAAATTTTAATAGAGAATAGGCAGGATGCATTCAGCTGAAAATGCAGTAAGAGCTTATAAAGTCTAATGGACAATTTGACTTCATTTAGAGTCATTTGAGCTCCTGCAGTGCTTCCAGTTCTGCAAAATAGCTGGGGTCTTGTGTAAAGTTGAGTAGCTGAGGCTTTGGGACTTTGTACCTTACCTCTGCACCGCGCAGCACACAGGTTGGCTGCCACCTCCTGGCTGCAGCTCTGCCCGCTCTGCCCCTGGCCGGGGGGATGACTGCCAGGTGACTGGCTTTCAAACAACAAATTCTCCCTTCAGATGCTAGTGCACAATGGAAACTGTTTGTCTCTGCACGCAGAGCTTGTCCCAAAGGGAAGTTGCAAAATACTGACAGAACTGCAATTTCCCCTGTAGCTCAAACGCTGGCTGCCTGCGTTGTTGCAGTGAGGGTTTCAGTTTTCCTTGTTTGCCAGCCAGCCGAGTTTGGCTTTGTGAGCTTAGAAGCTGCATTTCCACAGACAGTGGATTTCCTTTCCTTACAGTTATTTTACCAACAGCTTCTCGCAATCATCAGAGAAAGTTACAGCTCTAACATGTTCTTCACCATTACTCATTTTCCTGTACTGCCAGTCCTACCACCCCTCTAGAGCCAGGGTCGCTTCCCGGTTTGCCTGCTTTCCTAACAATGCCGCAGCAGGCTGCATACACTGAAACTGCATAACTGATACCTCCATTTCTCCTGAGATACTTGTTACTTCACACGTCAAACTCCACTTAATGTACACATGAAGCCTGCCAGGTTTTCTACAGCTTCCAGCAATACTGTGTTCAGTTTACTCCAGGCTGAGGTCAGAACCAAGCTTAGTATTTTGCAGAAAACATATCCTGGAACCCAAAGAAAACAATTCTTTACAGAAGAAAAAGTCAAGCAACTGGGAGGTTTCCCTCAAATTTGTATTTCTGTCACATGGTTGGCCCAAAAACTCCTCTAAGTACCTCTCCCTGTATCTTCAGCCATTCAATCAAGCCTGCAGGAATTTTAACGAAGGCAGTAGCTTGTTCTTGTGTGCAACTAGGTCAACCTTAAACACAGGACCAGTAGATCAGTGGGAAGAGCAAACAGATCCCGACAGCACTTTGTAACAAACGGCTCTTCTCTATGTGGAAGAAGCACATATATTTCTTAGCAGCAGGCTCCGTAGTAGAGTCACAGCTCCACCACAGCCCCTGGTTTAAAGGTGAAAGTGAGTGTTTCATACCTCTTGCATTGTTGAACAATTTCAAAGTTGTTTTGGCAGAATTTCTTCTTTCAGACACCATGTTTTCCCCTTGCAGTGGTATAATCGACAATGCAGGCGGGAAGATCCTCGTCCAGAAAGTTGCTGGCCACTCCGGTTACCGCGGGAGCTTCTCCAACGGGGTCCGGTCCCTGTCACTGCCACGCTGGAGGGAGTCCTTCCTTGTGTCAGGTACCGTGGTGGAGCGCCGGAGCCGCCAGCCCACCCTGGCTCTCCCCACTGCCCAACCAGCCCGACAGCAATGGGAGAGCGGAAAGCAGCCCTCTCTTTTTAAAGAGCTGTGCTCAGTTCAGCCCAGTGTGGGTCTGAGCCCACTGCAGGAGGTGACAGGTGGTCTGGATTGACTCTCTGAGGGCACCTTAACTCCTGCTGTTGATGAGTAAAGTTTGAGCCTCAGTACTAACGGGGAGGTCTTCCTATTGCTCTTGGTTCTCCACCCTGGTAAGTAGTGCTGCTAAGGGAACTAACGGGCCCATCGGCCATTTGAAGCATCCTCAGCCTGCATCCGAGCTCACATCTTCTGAAGCAATGTCTGACTTCTGTCAGCCCAACTCAAGCCACCTATAGCTGTATTTATGCAAGCCCTATATCAAGCAATTCAATTGTTGCATCCCAAGGATGTTATGAATTCTTCCCACCATTCTAAGCCAAACAGTTTTGATATCTACTCAGTGCAGGGAAAGCCATCTTAAATTAATGCTCATTCCTTTTTTCTCCCCACAGTATATACAGCAGCTCACTTGCATTCAGCAACAATATTCACAGATTTTTTTAATTTCTTTTTAAATAGATTCCCTTTGCATCAGCTTCAGATTGTCTTACACCTACTTGCACTCATTCTACTTGTGTGAAAGGAGAGTCTAATTTACACTGCTTTACATACAATTTCTAAATCCAACTTCTTGGTGCATCCATACAGTAGGTCAGTTCTTGCTGGTCCACACTTTTGGAGGCTTAGGATAGGTACAACCAATAGACATTAGTTAACTATATCACTCCTGTAAAATTCAAAAGCTCAAGCAACTGAACAGCCACTAAAAATAATGTTCTTTTCATGTGAAAATTTGTGGACAGCAAAGGAGGTCTCAGAAACTGACCAAACCTAACTGTCATCTTCAGTTTGCGTTAATATATTTGGATGGACTTTTTACAGCATTCTGCCATGGGTACACCACATTATGTGAAGGATTTATTTTGGATGAGTAGGAATTTCCTGGAATAGCCGATTGCTACTTGTACTTGTTGTTGTTTTTCCCCCAACAACCAGCACATTGTAATTCTAGTACATAAATGGGAAATAAGGGGTTTTTACCTCAGCAGCTGCTCAGTTGTTATCCCATAAAACTGTAGGAATTTTTGATTTATAGTAGCAAATCTTTATTATTAATTAATGAGACATTATAAAAGACAGAGAAAGTTACAGGCACATGTACAAGGAGATGATGAGAAACCTGGGTACGTGTATGATGAGATTTGTCCCTCATGCACTTAATTTTACACATGCTGAGTGCTCTCACTGATGTCAGTGGAACTACTTATTTTATAAACTAGTTCAAGAGTAAATCTAACATAATATATAAGATGTATGCTATCATATTTAATCCATAAATAGGAAGTAAAGTGTCACTATACCTACTACAAATGGAATTTTAGAGAGAAATTTGCAAGACTAAAACCGCAGAAAGGTTGTGCTGTTCGTCTCAGCAGCCTGAGGCTGAATGCAGGCAGATCTCACTCTCAAAAAGAGATGAGTTGGGGGTTTTATTACAATTATGAGTCATAAAAAGACAGAGCTGCATAAAGCATTCCCCAATAAAAATACAAAGTCACCTAAGGCATTAATCTCAGGACAGCTTTAGAGCTTGAACGGAGTCCCCTATTCTCCAGCCAAATTCCCTTTCACAGACCAGACCCGTACACAATACGGTACCCTAGAAACGTGCCAAGTTTATTCCTAGTTAGGATATTGTCACCAAGAGTTTGTGATGTTTAAATTGTGAATGAGCATCCGCATAAAAAAGCACAGAAGCAGAACCCTCAGGAGATGCAGGCGATGAAGTGGCTGATTTAGGGGCAGTGGGGAAGGAGCTCTGTGCCGGGGGATTAAAGCAGCCAGCACACCAGGAGGTACGCAAACACGCTGGTATTCGCTTTCAAGCACCAAAATGCCTTGGCACTCAGTTGAATGACTCCATTCAGCCTAGTGGGAGTTTTGCAGCTAGTGGGTTAAGAAAATAGAGTCCTAAACCTTTGGGTTTGCTAGTCACAAACAAGCGTGACAGGGTGAGCAGCCGCCACCCCATAGCTTGTACTTCAATGGCCAGAAGCTGAGGTTTTCAGCCCACATGTAAATCCATTTTTAAGTATGTTAAGCAAACTCCAACCTAGAAGTAACTTTCTCCAGACAGTGAAAAAGACCATTGCTCCAGAGAGCAGGGCCACATTCAGATCAGGCCTCAGACCTACCTCTTGGTCACATATGAGATGCAAAATGCTGTTGATCAAAAACTCCAGAGACCAGGAGCAGCCAGCTTCTCCACACCGGTTAATTTGCACAGCAGCAGGCTTCAGGTTGCATTAGAGATCAGATTAGCACAGAAATATCCTAAATTAAGATCAGATTAATACACCGTTGCTGCATCCATGTACCAACCACTCATATCAGACAATTTTGCCTCTGTTGGGGATAAAAAAATACATTTAGAAATAATCTGCAACCCCATAACATGTCCATCTTTCTACTAAATTGGCAGAAGAACTCCATAATCCTGCTTGGCTCCCAATCTCAGTTTTAGCTCAGGGGGAAGGCGATGTAAAAACCTGCTGCCCTTCTCTTAGGCCAGCTTCTGTGAGAGACCCAAGGGCAAGAAGGAAGCTCCTTCCAGCTTGTCCTTGCATGCAACCTTGCCAGCTCTGGTCTTTGGCCAATCTGTGCTAACTTCAGTGGAGCTGCTCTCAGTTTATACTACTATAAATGAGAAATGGGATAGATCCTTACATCAATGCCTCGTTAGTAACTCTAACTTCTTTATTTAGGGTTTTTTAATGGCATATGAAATTTCAGAGAGGAGTAAAACAAAGGAGATAGAGACATTGAAAGGGACAAAGGACAGTGCCTCTCCAGCTCTATGGCCATCCCTGCACATAGAGGACCAGTTTCTTCGGCATATACCCTTTGTGTGCCATCACAAACAGCCCCCAGTTCCCGGGAGCAGCTGTCTGTTGCAGCTAATTCTGTTCAGTGCTTTTGGTCTCTGGATTAATCGCCCAGGATCACAACCGACATGCTCGCAGTGCCACATATACCTTCTTAAAGAACCCACCAAGGGAATAAAGGAAAGCAAACCTAGCACCACCACCACAACAGGTTTTGCAGGAAGTGGAGGTAGATCTCACCTGAAGCGGTCCAGATGCATAACTCAGAACAACATCTTGTAGAGACAGTCACCAGGGCCCAGAAGTCCTACATCCACCAACTCCTAGAGGCCAGAGCAGTCTTCCCTACACTGGGCTTCTCTGCAACACTTTTCATTCAGCGACATATGGCAATATAAAAACTGCCCCACAAAATGGAATTGCATGGCCACATGTACCAATAGAGATGGCATCTGCTGTAGCACTAAAAACTTTTGTGGTTCAAATCGTAACTGGGAAATGTACCTCATTGTTTTAAGACAGGACCTTCATTTTAGATTTAAATATAGGTACCATATGTTCCCACACACAAGCACAGCCTTCTTTCACTGTTATTACTGCAAAAGACTGTTGCCAGAAATGGCATCTTGCAAAAGTGAGGTCAGTGAAGAATGCTGCGTGCGTGATGAAATGAATCCCACATCAAACATACTTTCTAAGTCAACTGCATAGTCAGGCACTGGAAAAGGGTAGCCAGGGAAGCTGTGGATTTAAGTACAGGTTATGCAGATGTCCTTCAGAAATGATCTCCTTATGCTTAACACCATTTGAGAGTAAAGAAATGAACTGACTGACTGCTTCAAATCCTTCCCAGGACTGTGTTTTCATGCTTTCTAACTTTTTTTAATAATGCTGGATTTAGGCATTGGTATTTTTAGAGGCATGGTTTTGAGATTCTGCCATCAGACAAAAGAAACCTTCAAGAAAATCAATTGGGCAGTAAGGAAGTGGAGTCTGATTCTGAACACATATGTTAGATGAGAATTTTATTGCAAGAAAACTTAGAATATTTTGTGATGCTTTCTAATGATTTTTTTTTTTAGAGGGCAAGCCAAGAAGAGGTGTGACATATCCATCAGCTCTTGAATATTCTTCTTCAAAAAGCACAGCTGTTAAATCAGGCAAGTAACAGTGACTGACTTTCCTTTACATCCGTTCACAACTATCTGTTGTAACTTCTTAGTTGTGTAATACAAAGATATAATTATTCAGTCAGCAGTTCACGTATCCCTTAGTATCTCATGCATATCCCTCGTGGTATTTTTTTACATTAAGCATATGGAAATTATCCCAGACAATTTCTATTTTTTGGTCATACCAGTTTTCACAGACTTCTGTTTCCAAGTTGTTTCCCCCTTGCTTTAAATCTGTTAGTACGATGTTGTACTGATTATGTGAAAGCATTTGAAGTTATACATGTCGACATTCTACTAATGTTATTCATGTTATCTTTTGGGATATTCAGTGTTGAGAATATAATAATAAATAGTAGTATGATCATAATGACACAGATAGCAATGCACAGCAGCTTTATCTAAGGATGATACAATAAGGAACTACTCTGTATAGCCATTTCGGTCAGCATCCTACCCTGTGAGACTCAACTCAGTTTAAATAATTCAGTTTTCAGAGGTTTTCGATCAAGTCTCACACCAGGTGGTAGTTGATATTCAAGTGCACATGAAGCGCCTCTGTCACTGAAATGATGCTTGTTTGTGCCCCCTGTTACAACTGTGTAATGTTCAGACTCTTCCTTGGGGGTGTGAATGAAAAAAAAAAGAATGTCTTATACTGCTACACACTTGTCTAACACAGCTCTTTCGCTGATTGCTTAGCCTGAGCCTTCCTGAGCTTATCCATAAAATGTGGTCTAACAAAATGTGCTGTATCTTCTCCCTGAACTCAACTGCCTGTCAGTGGGTGCATCCATCCAAGGCCACACAGAGGTTACTTGGAATCCTGCTCTTCTCCTGTATATTATTGTTTGGTCCTTGGAAGCAAGGTACAGAGCTTTCCTCATCTTTAGGCTTTTACTTGCACAAAGGCAAATTTAAATCTGAAAGCTGTAGTTGTTCAGACTGGATATACATCACTCAAAGCCATGCCTTTAGTTTGCAGTATCTCTGCATTTACAAATAGATACAGAATCACATATATCTTGACCAGGCACACAGAAATTGCTGACCCAGATATCATGTGCTGTTAAAAGGGAGGCAATACCTTAGAAATCTTGTTTACTAAAGCCACATCTCACCATTCCCAAATGTACCCACGCTTGAAGTATCAGCCCAAATGCCTCACACTGGACCAGGGACAATCACAGCCAAGGCAGAGCTCAACAGGCTGCAAGCAGCAATTTCTTCCACCAGTGCTAAAACCCACATTATGTGAGAATCAGTGTAGAAGTGGGGAGCATCATTAAGTCACAACTCAGTCACACAAAATAAATACTGAGCCTGTTCCTGCAGCAAACCAAAGACACAAGTGGCTTCCTTCACTTTGTTCCTGAATCAGTGTGAATTACAACTCTAGGACCTTAGCAACAAAGACTGTATTCATGCAGAGAAAACCCAGGAGGATCAAAGGAGCAAACAATAACTGTTACATCAAACCCCGTGCCTGAGGATGCCACTGCCTTGCTTTGCCCAGCCCTGTCCCACACATAGCAAAGAGATCTGATGGTCACAGTCCATCTTCCCAAAGACGCACTTGACCCCATCAGCCCCCCTTAGCCCTGCCACCTCAGCTGTACTCTGTTGGAAACAGCTTGTTCTTAAGATAAAACCCTCTGTAATATAGTGCTGGGACCATCTTGTGACAGATGATTCCTACTCCTTTTTTAATTTTAAAAAAGCTACCTTTTTCTTCTCATTTAAATTATAGAGACCACATTGTGCACTTGGATACTTAAACTCATCGCCTGTAGGAGGTAAAGGCAGCCCTTCGAGGATTACACTCACTTTCTACCAGATTAGTGAAAAATACTGCTTCACATCTGATCAGCTGTCAGAGATGCAATTTTGGTCCTCATCCCTGGGACACTAGATATTCATAGTGCCTGACATTTCTTTAAATGCTGCTGGTGTTTACAGTGCTTCCCAAATGCTGGCCACAGCAAGAAAAACCTTCCCAAAATTGTAACTATTCACAGCTGGTAAAACCAAGCAAAATATGTTGTTTTAAAAAAATCATAAAAATGTTTAGGAAAACAGTAACCCTGGAGTAATTTCTCAAATAGGTCCACACTGCCAAAATAGCTAGAGAAGAGGAAAAAAATGGAAGATCAAAATCCTCCAGTACTCATTCACACATAAAAGCAGGGCAGATTCTGTTGCAGGGCAGCCATAAATGCACTGTAATAAATGTTCCAAGTACTTTGACGACTTTGGGTCATAGAAGAAAAAAAAAAAAGGACCAAAAAAAAAAATCGCCCTTTTCCTCCTAAGCTAGTCCGTGGCGTTCAGGATGGGGCCCCATGATGATCTGACAAAGTCAGGCAAGAAAGAACTACATCTGAATGTGAATTAGCGACTGAAATATCGCATGTTAGCTGGTATTCCCCACACACCCTATACACACCATGACCCTGATTCTCAGGACACGCTGCTGCTCAGAGGAAAATTCAACAACATGATGCATTAATCTTATCAGTATTGATTTATTAGTGGTAAAACCTCTTATTTATTGCTTACTTCAGAAATTCTATTGACATTAGCAGGAGCTTTTGGGCAGTAAAAATACCTAAATTTGGTACTAAAACCAGAGTGGGAGTATGCTTTATAGAGGCACCCAGCCATCGCTTTTTTCTCACTTGGTGAGAAAGCTCTGGTTAGACCGACTGACCTACCTAATACCAGGTGAATAGGATGCCTTCCTCTGGGGAAGGATAATTTCTAAAAAAGGAGACTTTAAATTATTTTCTTCCAAAGCTGCCTTTCCTAATGTGCTTGATTTTTCTCAAGAGTCTAAAAAGCCAGAACAAGATCTAAAAGCTTTGAGGAGTGCAGATACCGCTAACGCACCAGAAAAAGCATCAGAACAAGGTATGGGTTGGGATCTCTGTGCTCTTTTATCCGCCCCAGTCTAAACTGCCTGCAGATACTTACGGGAGGCAGTTTGACACTGGTAGCACACAGCTTTACCTCCCCCATCCAGCCGCCTCTCTACAGCCTCTTTCCCACTAACCAACCCCATTATGTGAGTGCCTGCAACCGTGCTTGAAGGGCATGTGCCAATTCAGAGAAGAAAGGGCAGCCTCATAGTTTAATTTCTGGCTGAGCTTTGGGTGAGCTCAGGTGTCATGAACTTCAAAGACCTGCATTACGGCTCTCGGCAATTTCCTATGCAGGGCATGTGCCGTGCAAACTCTTTGAAGATATTGTGAAGGAGATGGGCGCTCTGCCCACAGGAGCACTGGGAACGCTAGCTCTCAAAAGCCCTCCTCTTGTGTTAAAGGCTCCACCAGAAACCCAGTCAACAGGTGCCAAGGCAACATCTTTTCTCTCCTCTTACTATGCTGCTTCCTTGGGGTTTCTCCTGATGCTGTTAGCTCCCAGCAAGGAAGCTCTGCTCTTTGCAGCCTAGGGTATAAATCTGGCCGATGTGCCTGCTCCCCATTCCAGCAGCACCACATTGCAGGGGAAGACTCACTGTGCCCTCTGCCTCCTTTCTTTTAGTGCAGCAGCGTGGAGCAGGGCACCGCTCAACCCAGAGCGAGCCATTCATACTGATTTTTTTTCAGCTGAGCTGTTTTGTTTTTCTTCTGAGCTCTCTTTCAGCATTATCCCATTAAAACTGTCTGAGATCTGACTTCTTCACTGCCTAGCATTAGGTGGTAATTAATCCACCAGACAGTTTCATGACGATGCTTTCCAAAAGGAAAACATCCAGCAACAAAACACAAGCTTGTGTTGTGCAGCAGTGAATAGACCGTTCCCTTTTGGTGTACACAGTGTGTCAGGCCATCCCTAGGGCTGTGGTCAGGGAGGAGAGGAACAAGACTGAGGCGAACATGGAGTATGTTTTAGGGCAGTGTTTTGTAGATAGATGGAGAAAATGACGGTGAAGTATCTTTTTTGAGACGATTACTTGAAAGAACTGCAAGCATGTTAACCATTTTGTATAAGGATATTTAGATGCAAATTTGCAACTAGAATTGTCTCTGTTCTCACAACAGATGATGTATTTTAAAAGTAGAAGCAACTGTGAGATGAGTCAAAGTTAGATGAAAAAAGTACCTCCCAGGTGGTGCTCTCCCCAGGTTCCCTCAGCCAAAGCCAGGGCTCTGACCCTACCTGCACTCCCTACTCTGGCTCTGGCCAGCTCCCTGAATCACATTTACCTAAAAGCTGTCTTTCTGCCAAAAGCATTTCAGTGCTGTGGTGGGCAATGCATGTTTTATTCTGGTCTGTGACTCAGAATGATCATCTTTTATTACCAGATGTCAGTCGATTTCTGTTTATATGGGCTTTCTAGCTACTTAATTACACCGAGAAAAGATGATGGCAAAACAGAAACTGCAACTGGCTGGTTGAACCATGTCTCAGAGGTCTGAGACTTCTGTCAGGTTGATAGGTGTTCCTGGACAAAGCAGAAAAGTCTAGGGGAATCACTAAGGCTGCAACAGGCTGCTGCAAGCACCCTCCGGAGAGCTAATACTGTGTCACACAGGCACCTGTGCTACACATCCACACAGCAACCAAGGCACTAATGGCTCCACAGATGAGGATGCTTGCAGACATCCTGAGAACATCAGTGTCTGGGCAGCCTTAAACACTGAGCACTGTTAATGATGTGCTTCCGTGTGGGTCACACACCCAGCTGCAGTGATCGTGTCAATGTTCCTACAGGGGACACAGTCCGCAAAGAGTATCAGACATCTCCAGCACCGACACCAGCTACACAAATGGCCACCACAACCCCAACCCCAACAACCACGACGACAGACCCTTCCACCACAACGCCAAAGCCAACCACAACACCTACAACAACCAAAACCACAACAGTTGCTTCTGCAGTGAAGACTAGACCTGGACTGCACAGGGTCAGAGATATAGGTCAGTAACATGTATGTCTGCATTGCTTTCCTCCCGACCTACAGCCTTCATAAAACATAAGGAGCAAGACATGCAGCTGAATATACCATGATTTAATGGATTGTGAAATTCAGCAGTTCGGTGTAGAAATATTTGGAGTGGATTAAAAAATTGATTCCAGCAGATGGGCTGGAGTTAGAGTTGTGCCTTCAAGACACATAAAAAATTAGTGTATCTCACAAACACAAACATGTGAAGATTTTCCGAGATGAGAGTTCATCTGCAGTGAAACTATGGCTGGTCTTTATCTTTATATATAATGTACTGGCATATAAATTGATTCATGTGGGAGTAAAAGCTCTCCACCCTAAATGCTGTCATGATTTTCAGGTATAAGAATCCACAAATAGTTCTTTGATCCACATGTCTGGACTGAGAGTTCAACAAATAGGACAAGAGGCATTGCATTTTAGAATTAATTTTTTGATAACTTTCAATAAGTGAAAGTTGTATATTACAACTTTTTTTTTTTTTTTTGTAATGCCTTTGGGATTTAAAAGATTAAACACTGAAGGAGTTCTTACAATTTTTGAACACCTGGATTTTTTTAATCTTTCCTTCTCCATTTACTCTTATTCATTAACATTGGGGGTTTTTGGTTCAATAGCTGAAAACTGAAATCTCTTATTTTCAGGTTCTAGCAGTATCCACCCAGCATACTCCTCTGTGGTAGCTGCAGCATCAAGTAAGTATGGTGAAGTAAGTATGCCACAAGGCACACAGTACAGTGTATTTTAAGGCAGAAATTATTCAATAACCTTTCAAGCCTCAGCAAACTCCATGACTGAATCCAAATCTGGATTTAAACTGAAAAACAGATGCCTGGCCTGAATGTCAGAGATTTTGATCACCCACAGCTCCAGGGAAACCTTTCTAGTGAATATCTGCACATTTCAGCCTTGATAAACGCTGGGTTTCACAACACTTGAGACAAAGCTTGTGCTGTTTGAATCATGTTTTCCTATTGCTTCCTTCTGTCTTGTGCTCTCCAAGGGAGATTTGTTGTAAGACAAATGATGCAGAGGGCTGTACTGCCATTTAAACTTAGTGATGAGAGCTCTGAAATGCCGACTTACATTAAACAAATGCTTTTCCAAAAACCTCAGGCTGTGGTTCTGAGCCTGGCGTAAATGTGATGTTATTCCTGGCATGCCACTCGTGTTATTGCCAGCAGAGTGGTAACGGCTCAGAGCTCTGCATCTCAGTCCAGAAGCTCACTCCCATTCCAGCCCACAGCCTGCAATGCAAGTATTTAGAGGTGTTCTCCTCTACAATGTGTAATTGCTTAGCCGTGTGGTCAAGTAAAAGAGAATATTTTCAAATGTTTGCAAGTTTCTGGCCATGGGGATATGACTGCTTTTGAGTGAAAAGGGAGCTGGGCCTTCATTAGTTTTTATGCTCTGTTGCTATTTCTGAGTGCCTTGAGCTCACCTTTGTTCTCACATACAGAACTGCAGCTGTCCCTGCTGCCAAATAACTCAGAGCCAAGCACATGGCAAGGCAGGTATTTTTTGGGCAACTCAAGTCTTGAAGGAAAGCATCATTAAGTCATATTTAGCCATGAGCCTCTGGGCTCATGCTGGGCAACAGCTGGAAGGGTTAATATTACTGAGTCTGAGGTGCAGGGTTTACAGGGCGCATAATGGCAGGACCTACAGAAGTGCCAACACAATTCAAAGGGGTTTAAATTCAGTGGGAATCTGCATCATTTGGTACCTAATGTGCCTGTAAACCTGGTCCTGCTTGTTGCTTTCTTTTCTATTTCCTATTCCCACAGGCTGAGCACAGAAGATGACATTATCTTCTTTACTAGCAATTAGAAAACCCTCAAAAGGTTTCCTAGTCAGTGAGATGCATGTGGAGGGTAAAGTTCTGGCAACACTGAAATCAGTGGGAAGGTTGTATTTGTCTTTCATAAGACAAAACCTTTAGCCAAAAAAAAAAAAAGGGTGTGTGTGTGTAAAAATACAAAAAGCACTCACTTTTTCAAGGCTTTCAGCAGTCACTTCATTGCAATTTGGATCCATCTTTCTTCAGAATTTTCTTTACTGATGTTCTAAACATAAATTAACTCTCAAAAGATTAAAGTGATCAGACTTAGGAACTGGTTATTGTGAGCTGAGCGGGTGGTGGAGAACTACTTCTGATTTCATGGACTTCATTTCTAGGACCATGTCCAAGATGTCTGTACTTAGTATCTGGCTTCCTGAATTCTCTTTATGTCTTCTTGATTCTGAAAGAGAAGAACTAGCTAAAAACCCCACAGAAAGTACAAGTACAGTTTTGAAGCAACGACCATACACAAAGCAGTTTATCAGTTTGTCTCAGGAGCCTTTAGGACTGACTCCAATTACTCAGGCCAGAGTTTCTGATGATGCCGTTGGTCTTAACCAGAGTTTGGCTTGACTGGACAAAACCAAACGTTCTCCCATCCATCCTGGCTCACAGGGACTCACAGATCCACCTCTCACAAGGCATTGGTAGTCTGCCTGCAAAAGACACCTCAAAAGTAAATAGCTTTGAAACAGAGCACAGTCAGAATGAGCACAGCCATGGCTCCTGTTAGCTCAGACTTCCATTTCCAGCCACCGGTACTGGCAAATGTTGCCAGCAGCAAAAGAAAAGCAGGACTTGCAGATTAGGGCATTACAGCAGGGGCAAAACTCCTCTGTCCTAGCTCTTGCTGTTCTTCCCCCTTTATCTTCTGTTTGTCAAAGACACAGAAAGAGAAAAAATCTGCTCCATTGCAGAACTCCTGCTTTAAAGACTTGACGTGGCAAAACTGCTTAATGAAACCCCCCTGATGCAACAAGCATGACATTTGACAGTTACTCCTATGCCCTACTAGCAAGTGCAGCACTTCACCAGTTCAGTGTGCGGTGAAGGACAGTCCTGACGGGGAAGCGGCAATGGCAACAGGATTTGAAAGTGGATGCAAACTCTGTCCTGCTCTGCCACTTACCAGTACATGTTTTGATGGCTTTTGCCTCTTTCCAACAGCAGTTAATCAAGTACACTCCCAAGAGCCACGAACTCACTTGCCCTCCACCATCCCAGCTCTTCAAGTAATCCTTTCTTGCACAGCTGCTTGGATCCTAGATGAGGATTGGGAGTAAATCCAGTGCTTCCATGATCACTGCCATTGTAAGCCATGTCATGATCCTCAGTGCCACGCTGAGGCACCGAGCTGGTAACCAAGCATCAGGCAGTGAGTGCCTGGGCATCCTCAGGCAAGGCGCTACCCTACACTCTCTGCCCACTCAATTCAATCAATGATTGCAGCTCTTTTCAGACAGGAACTCTCAGCTGGGCACTGCCTACCACCGTACACTCTTTCATCCCCAGCTGCAACGTACTATAATAGTAAAAAGGAAAAAACGTGGAGAAAAAAAAAAAAAGGCTGGGGAGACAACGGTAGTGTGTAAGTGCTAGAGAAAGCATTGAAAACTCTCCTCCAGCAGTGCCACACCACCGGGGCTCATGCCTTCAGGAAGCAATGGGTAAGGGCTCCATCCTACACTAGGGAGAACAGCTAGCATTTATTTTTGGATACTGCCTTCCCCCGGCAAGTCAGCCCTGGCTACTTAGCCCATCAAAAGTGCTGACCAAGTCGGAGAAGGCCAGGCATGTTTTGTGCACAGAGTAGTTGCTCAAATCAGTTACCACCATTTGCAAGGGCCACTCCAAATTGCATTTCTCTCCGCTGTCCCCATTCCTTTACTGTCTCCACGCCTCTACACGCTCACTACAGGACTTGTTCCCAACCAAGGTTTCTCTGCTCCACTGCTTTCATATCTGACTTGGCTCTTGGGATTTACCGGGTCACTGTCCATCCCCAGTTTATTACAGACTTCTCCTAGTCCTGCCTCAGCCTTCAGCTTGCACAGAGCTCTGCTTTAATGAACACACATTCACGTGCTGCAGGCTCACTGCCACATCAGATTTGAAGGAAGAACAAGCCTTGCAGACCATGGAAGTGCAGTTCCAACCTTTTCCCCTCTACCACCACTGTGCTTGCCCCAGCCAGCAAAAGCATGGCAGACACCAGCTTACTGCTGGGACGGTGGTAACACACCTCTGGGAGGTACAGCAAGAGGGAGCAGCCCCGAGGCCAGCACCGTCAAAAGGAGCATAAAGAGAAAATCACTAACAAAACAAAACCATGGCTAACATGGGTGTGGGGGGTAGGGTTCATTCATTTCAAAAGTGACACAAAATACTTCTGATACTGAGCACATTTCTCTCTTACCCTCTTGTACTCCCTTTCTACTGACCTTGTAAAGAGTGGTACATACACATTCAGGCTCAGTTGTGGCAAACCCAAAACAAGGCGAGCTCTCAAGAATAGAGTTAATTTTCTTCCACCTCTTTGGCACGTTCCAGTGTTCTGTGTGGAAAGCACGCCCTGCACAGCTCCATATAACACTGCTGCACAGACATTTTCCTCCACAGCCCAAAAACTCAGCCTGGGCTAGCTGTGGTCCATCTGGAGCCAGAGCTACAAGCTGACAGGGTTTAAAAGCCTTGCCAGGTTTGGCAGATGAGCCTGTTATTTCCTTAAACAGGATCTCTTTAGCATCTTTTTGGAGTTTACAAGGTCTCTCACAACAGCTCCTAGAAATGCCATCAAAAGGCTTCCAGTGGTCTGTGAAGGTTCGAGTCTGGGTCAAACACAAGCTATCTGCTGTCACCTGATTTTGCAGTATCAAGTTCCCAAAGAGCAGCAAATCCTGTTTTCAGAGACAACCATTCCAAATGGTCTCATTTATGATACCTTACTGATAGAAATATCTCACTGGCCCCTGTTCAGCATTTACAAGAGTCAGATAGGACATTCCCACTGATTTCACCAGGCTTTGGAATTAATCTTTCTGGGAAAACTAATGAATAAAGGCTTGTTAAAGGATAAGTTTGTTAACAAGCTTCTTAAAATAATTAATGAAATGAAAGGCATGATTAAAGATGTGGTTTTCATCTGCAAATGCTTTGAACCTTTAGTATTTTTGAACAATGGGAATCTAATAACCCAGTCACCTTAAAAAAAGCGTTTTGTGTAGACAGTGGTGAAGACATTTCAGACACATGAATTCTCCCACATAATTTTTGTCATTGTCTCATTATTTACAGTCTGCCTGCTTGATTGTATCCAGTCACTCTCTGCAGAAAGGGTAGAATCTGGTGTGGGGGGCTGTTTTGGGTTTGGAACTTTATTCAGCCTTCCTCACACAACCAGCACAATTGGCTGCTACCGCAACAGAAATAAACTTTGATAACCAGCGTGAGAGAAGGGAAGTTTTAAGTAAAAGCAAATCACAGTAACTACACACCTTTAAAATGCAACAAGAGACCTGTACAAGTAATATTTCTGTACAACAATATTTCTAACTGAAGGGATCGTTAACTAGGCTAACCTATATGACAGAGAGAGCAAGACAATCCTTTTTTACATGGGCTCAAAATATACCATTAATATCTGAAAAAGTATATTAATGAAAAGTCTCTATACATGAACCATTAACTCTGACAGCTATAAAATGAGACTCAGTGAAAAAGCCAGGTAGCAGTAGTCCTGAACCAAACGTGGTATAAATCACACTTTTCCATTTTGATGTCTACTTAGGACAGGTTCAGGCAGCACAAGGAAGAGGACAGAATACAGGTATGTCTTAAATTAATAACAGACTTGGATTCCTAGAATACTAGGAAACCTTGCATTTAAGTTCCATGTACTAACCAATATAATATTTTTAAAGCATTCAGGGGCACATCCACCTCTGCAAGTAACAGGAATATTTTACGACCCAATACAGGTAATTCCTTCTCTAATTGCTCCCTGTAGCTAGTTCCACCACTCACATCTACCAAATCATGCCGTAATGCACTGTTCTTCACTCCAAATCACATTCGTAGCATGGTGCAGTGAAAGCAAATATTACACTGGTTATTGCATGACAATTACGTAACTTTTAGGAAAACAATTAAACAAGGATAATTAAACTTAGAATTGTTCTCAACACAGTATTCTAAAACCATTTATAAAGGTCTTTTGTAACATTTACTGTTGCAAAACAAGAGGGGAGCTTTGTGTCTGCATTAGTTTGGGGATGAAGGCCTGACCCTGAAAGGAGACGGATATTCAGTCTCCAGGCCCTGAACACGATCAGCATCTCAGGACCCACCACCAGTTGTTCTGGTGCACCAGTGAATAGCTGCAGTGTGCAGCACCTACTAACATTTAAGCTCTTCAGCTTTTGCCAAACTCTTTCAGCTTTTAATTTTTTTTTTTTTTTTTTTTTTTTTTTAAATCCATACTTTCCATCTTCCTTTTCCATTTGGTTTGAAAACATGTGCAGAAAGATAGTTGGGGGCCACCACATCCCTCGTGATTGTGCGTCTCTCTCCTTGTCTGCTAGCATGTAACCTCTTGCCTCTTTGTCAGATCACGCAGGTATTCAGCGTCAAGAGCCTGTTGCTGCCTTCCGGAGGGCTGCCGGCTCTCCAGCCCACCTGGGTGAGTACAATTGCTAGCAGCAGATTTTCTGCTCTCTCTGATAGTTTTAGCAACCCCAAATTAGCCCTCAAGCAGTACCGCCGATCTTTTCACGTGTCCTGGAGGAGGACCAAGGCAAGCCTCCTGCACTGAATGTCAACTAGCAGCTTCCTGAATGCAAAAGGCATAAAGGCACAGCTCAGTAACTGGTGAGCTGTTGTTTCAGGCCGTGGGAATTAACATCTACCACAATGTTTGCAATTTTCCTTATTTGTTAGTCAAAACAAGAAACAAAAAAGAGCTCTGTGCAGCCTATCAGGTTTGTGATCGAGCTAAGTCTTCTGTTCCTGTTCCCAGGAGCCTCCAGGCTGATTGTGGCCATAGAGGTTGCCTTTAATACTGAGGGTAAAACATCACCCGTACTCCCCTTCCTCCCTGGCTGCACAACTCACCATCCTTCACCAGCAAGCAGCAGCACCTTCAGCAAGTGCTCTGCAAGGCCACCAACAACTTCCCAGGGCCCCAGCATGCTCCCACCCCTAATGTCTGGACCAAGGGATGTGCTGGCTAATCCTCAGGCTAGCCGAATTTTGCCAAAGAAGCAGGGCAGCATAGTGCTGAGTCTTGTTTACATCAGTTTGACCCCACCTAATTGCTTAAGGCACCTTAAGGTCACCCCAAAGGTGATTACAAAGCACAAATTTCCCATCATGAATGACACTTTTCTTCATCACAGAACAAGAAGAAATAAACGCACAAACACATACTTGCCATATTCTCAACGAGTCCTGATCTTTTTTTCAGCCCAGGTTTTGGCAGTTCAGATGTCTTGCTTGCAAGCAGCCGATTTTTCTAATGATCAAAGGGAAATTCCTGAACAAGTCCTTGCTTTCTTGGAAAGGAGAGTTTATCTTGGTCCTACCAAGCACCCGCACGCTGCTCTGCAAACAGCAGCGATCAGTTCTGCGGGTTTGGCCGGGCTGTTGAGGAACGTCCCCTCAGCAGCTCAGGCTAGCAAAAGGGTGTGCTGGAAGAACACCCTCCCCGACACACCAATTGCCTGCGCAGCTTCTCGCTTCACATTCTTCAGAAGGTCCCAGCTCTTCCAAGCGCTTCACAAGGCACATTAACTCTCTTGAAATCCCTTATTCACTCAGCCCAGAATTTTTTTCAAGACAATTATATTGAAGAGCTGTGGTGGTCGTGTCTTAGGTTTTTTTTTCTTTAAAGACCAGCCTTGGAGTATTTTAAAAGTCAACCCTTTATTTTTATGGGTGTCATCAAGTGGGGGAAAATAATAAAGAAAAAAAAGCTCTTGCAGTATCAATGCAATTTAGAGGAACACAACCAAAAGATCTAAAGAGACATTTAAAATCATAAAAAAGATTAGTGCTTTGAAGGCAGTGATACAGTGCTCCTAAATATGGCTTGAAGTGTGTACATAAAGGTTTCCAGGTTTACTGATTTCCTTAAGCTCCTCATTGGTAGTAATAATTCACTGTATGAACTGACCTTTCTAAACTGAGTCAGAAATTTGTAATCGCCAGTAATTCCATTAATTTAAGTAATAATTTTTCTTCTCTTTCATGTTTGAAAGCAATGGAAACAGACTCGTGGAAATCTGGATTGAGCCTTTTTGACACAGGTAAATATTTAAAGCATCCAGTAACTAGTTTGGGAATAACTGGTTTCCATCACACACGGGAAAAGCTAAATCTATTCATCAGGCCCACGACACTGCTGATAACAATCTCGTTTTAAGGAGTAATTACAGTATTTAAAATGAGACATGAGGTTTACGTCTTAGTAGTTAAAATTATTTTGTGCCTGCATCAGTCTCAAGTTCCTGCCTAAAGCAGGAGCCGAACAGATGAGCTCTGGAAAGAGTTGTCAGCTATACTGCAGGAAAGGGGTTCTAGCTATATAAGAAGGTATTTTGGGAATGCCACACTTGTGATCGCAGCCTAGAGCTGAAATCAGTGAAGAAGAGGACAGATTATTCTGATGTCAATGTACTTAGGAAAGACAGTCACATAAGAAAAGGAGGATTTAAACTGAGTGTAAAGAATAATGAGATTCACAGAAGTTTTCTGACATTTTAACCTTAAAAACTGAAAGTATGGAGATAACATTTTTATAATTACTGGTGAGTGAGGGGAGGAAATCTCTACCTTGTAGCAGGTTCAGGTAGCGACAAGACCAATACTTGTACAACCCTTAATTAGGAGCAGTTACCAACTGCAGATTCTACATGTTCAATATTTAAGTGACTACTGTCCCCAGGAACATTTAAAGCAGACTAGACAAAGCACAGGCCAACTCATAACAGGGTACTCTCTCACTAGGGGTTGGAACATCCAATATAAGTTTCGTTGCTGGAGAGAGCCATGCTGGTGGCCCTTGTAAAGACCATTCCCTTGAACATTCTGCCTGCTTCAAAGCTGAGGCATGACTAATCCTTGCACTGGCTGCAATGAGCTGCGTAGCCCATATGCACTACCTTGCAAATCCAATGTCAGCAGTGGTGTCTGTTGAGTCCAAATTTGCATTGTCCCAAACATGAACAGACCTCCCTTCTTCAGCAGCAGTAGTCTGAGCCAGAGAGAGGAAGCGTTTCTATCCTCTGTAGCTTAAACCATCACAGAGCTTATTTAGAAAAAGCTACAGCACTAGGGCCAGGGGTGCAGAGGGGTATTTTGAGGCAGAAAATGACAAATTGCATTAAATGCAATGAGAGGCTGGGTGTGGGGGAAGGGATGTTGTATTAATAGTTTCTCAGCAACTGAAGCGCTTGCGTAGACTAGTGTGATAAAGTCTGATGAATTCAGATTGGCACTTCAAAGGAATGGTTTCTGGCATGGATGTAGTCACTGCTGTCTTGCTTAAATGAATGGGAAGTTTAATCAGCACCGACAGCTGTGACAATCAGTGAAGGGAACTTTAATTAGCATGGAGTAGACTGCCCATGCAGCAAGTTGAAATTCCCATGGCAATAACAACATTAAATTAGACTAGCAGAACAGGGAGGCCCATAGAGACTGACCACCTCCCCAATTAGTTGGGGAAGATTATTTGGCCGGTGACCTTATTGTTACACTAAGCACAAATCAGCAAGCTGACCCACAACCTTCAGGAACTGGTAATTGCACTGGCAGATAAAAATGAAAAGTGCTGCATCGCCTACACTTAGGTCTTCCACATCAACAAAGCTCATGCCAGCTCTATGCCTGGGTAAGGAATACTGACTTTATGAGATGAAGATAAAAGCATGAGGCAGATGTATAGGCAGCTTCCCTATACAATTTAGTTGCTAAAATGAATGGCACCTGTTAATATCTAATTTCACTACAGTGTTAAATCCACCTACTTTCTGTTCTGCAAATAAGGAAAGTTGGGGGAACTGCACATATGGGATACCAAGCTGGCATATGTGAGGTATGTGGTGCAGAGGCTGCAGGATGAAGCATGGCTTTGGTGTATTACTGGGGAACTGTTATGTGCCCATGTATAATAAAGCCTGTACTGGAACATACACAGTCAGGAGGGCAAGGTGCCGACTATTTCAGATTTTAAAGAAAAAATCCCCACAGTCATTCGCATCCATGTGGTTGACAAAGACAGGTTATGTACGGGTCCAAGTCATTGCCTCCATTCTCTTTCTCTCTCTCTCTCTCTCTCTCTTTCCATATTGCCCATAACGTCTGCATCAGATAAACCCACCGTAAGCCAGTACTGCCAGCAAAAAGAGCCATCTTGCCTGCCAGTCACCCTCTGCCCAGGCACCTGCATGGCTAGGGGGTGAGCTGCCTCAGGGAGCTTGTCCAGTCCATTGCTAACCTTTTTCTTTCTTCCCAGTTTAACTCTCCTCTTTCCCCCTTCTCCTTGCATCCCCCCGACACCAGGCAGGCACAGGGCTGGTGGTGAGGCAGAAGCAGGCAGGTTGCATCACCTGAAAGTGTCTGTGGGACTGTGCCAGCAGGCATTTACACACAGGCAAAGCCAGGGCAAAGAGGTGGCATTGCCAAATCATACTGACAAGCTTTTTCTCTCCTGGGTTTGGGAAGCTGTGGCTGCTTCTGGAGCGGCAGGGTCACCAGGCACGAGCGCACAGCCCAGGGCTACTTGGCCCTATAGCCACCTCCTCCAAAGTGCTCCCCTGCAGCTCCAGCTCCTTGGCTTCATTTTGCCTGGCTGCTGAACCATCCTCCTTCACACCTCTCCAAGGAGCAGCCGCGGACACATGCCAGCCTAAGCCCAGAATTCGCTCTCCTCCTCTAACCCCGTCCTGTTTCCCCTCCCTGCACTGCTGCTGCCACTTGTGCCTCCCCAGGCCACACTTGTGCCCCTGCGTGCCTGAAGCCGCTGGGCACTCTCCCATCAAGTATTTTCAGTCAAACTGCTTCTCCGCCACCACTGCCCACAGTGCGTCACACGGCAGAGGGTTTACCGCCTGGGCGCAGCAGCTCGCTCGTGCTGCGTGCCCCTCCTCGGGCCGCTGCGTGCCCCTCCTCGGGCCGCTGCGTGCCCTTCCTCGGGCCAACGGCAGGTTTGGCCCCGGCAGCCAGACTGTCAGGCCTGAGGCACACCAGATACATTTGCTGCAGCAGATGTCCCTGGGCAGACACAATTCCTACAGCGTCCTTCCCTCAAGCATTGTTTAGGGCTTTTGTTTTCCTGCAGGATGCAGGGGCTGTCACCCCTGCTCCAAAAACTTCAGCTGTCCTCAGCCAGGAGCCAGCACCCCGCCTCAGGCAGTGCTGCCCCGGCACCACCAGCCGCCTCTCCCTGCTGACGTTCCCCCATGCCAGCGGACCTCCTGCGGGCCAGCCGTGCCGCCAGTGGTCTCTTCCCTGTTCCTCGCCTGGGATCTCATCCCAGGTGCGCAGAGGACGAGGAAGACGAGAGGCACAGGCCAGCAACGTGCTGGCCAAGGGCTCCAGGCAGCAGGGACAAAGCCAGCTGGAGCTGGGCTCACCAGCCCGCTTTCCAGCGGGGCCAGCCTGCTCTGGCAGCACAGGCCGGCTCCGCTGACTGTGAGGCATTTGTGGCACCACAGGCAGAGCTGGAGTAGGGAGAGAGCCCCTGTGCCCTGTCCAGAAAGTGTCTGCTCCAAAGCACGGGCAGGAGCATAAGGAGGGCTCTGCATGGCACCACCTGCTCCCAGACAAAAAGCCACACCAGCTCTGCCAGTCACAGCCAGGGAAATTCTCACACACAGAGATCACTAGCTCTTGCCATAAACAAAGTAGGGCTAGCCTTTGTGCCCTTCGCCCATTTCATTTATACACAACCCCACGGGCCCCTGTATGAGGCCGAGCCCAGCGCTCCAGCTAGCTCAGCGTCCTGTCTCTAGCGACAGGCAGCAGCAGACAGATGCCTGGGGATGAGCAAAGCAGAGGGAAGGCACACAGCGCTGCTGTTAGCAGGTCTCTTTAGTCCCTGCAGTAGAAACTTACTTCACTGGCAGCTGAATTGAAAAATGAGAAGCCAAAGCAACTTTTCTGTCCTGCAAGGATGCTGCAGTGTGCCATAGCCTCCCAGCAGGGGATCCAGCATCAGGACAGCTTTACATTAAGCACTCTGTAGTCAGACTTAATACAGACTTGGCCACTCAACCAAAACAATGTGCAGCTTTCCGCATGCAGGTGGAAGGACTCAGAGTAGTTGTATTTGTCCCTTATGAGGCATGGATCATTAGACATAAACCGGAATGGAAATGGAGGTGATGGAGGGAGCTGAGCTGGTATTTCTCCTCATTTTCTTGATTGTTTTCTGCATTATTGTGGCTTGGACATTAATATCTTCAGCAACCAGCTTAGGCAGTGCAGGCACTCAGAGCTGTTACATCTCCTATCATATTTAGGTGGTGACCTTCATTGATGTCCCTTTGCCGCTTGCTCTCTTTACATACACTGATGCTCTCATGCTTGGCTTGGTCATGGTTGGCTGCTGTGGAAAGACAAACCCTGTGGCACCTAGTAACTTCTCATCTTTTTTCTATATTATGCTCACACTTTCTAAACGTACCTTTTTACTGTCTCTCTGAAGCCTGTAGTCTTTCCTCAATTTATTTGGTGATGAAGACTTAAGGAAGTCTTTTTTGTTTTGGGGGGTTTTTTATATATAAAAATTAATATGTAGTTTACAAAAAGAATAAGCCATTCTGATGTTCTTTTGACCAACTACTTCCTTGGTGAGTGTTCCATTTGGGGCTTGTCTGATCATTGCTCTCTCTTCTGTGGATTATCCCAGCTAAATCCCCTTAATCTTGTCATGCTGTACTGAAAAGAAACAGCTCTTTGCCCTTGCTCAGGAAGGAGATACTGTACTGTAGGTGTATCTCACCAGACGTTCAAGCCATGAGTGAAGTTCAGCATTTTCAAACCTTCTGACACCAGCCTGATGATGCCCTGCAAGTCAGTGCATCTCACAAGGATATAAACGCATGTTCCCAAGGCTGCTACCATCTAAATATCTCAGGTGCAGCCTCAGCTAAAATCCACCAGTGACCCATGAGACTGTTTCTCATGACTTGACTGTAGCACTCTACCACCATTTACCCTGTTTCTTTTGCACTTTGCAAAACAACCCAGTCCTCCAGGAGCACCTGAGGAGCTGTAGCTTGCATTGCTTCCCCAGCTGTAATGTGGTGGGGCGAGCCACTGCCCGCACCTTCCTCTCCAGATCGAGAAGCAACATGCTAAATCTCGTCTGCTTCAGACTTTGTGCAGCTTGTAAAGCACAGGTGAAGCACAGTGAGCCAGCGGGGTGGCAGCACTGGTTCTCTCGGGGCAAAGTGCTGGGAGATCACCACCCTGCACCATGGTCACCAACCTCCACACTGGAGGAACCCTCTACTTGCCCATGCTGCTCTCAAGCCCTTGCAGCAAGGGGACTGACTCGCAAAGGGAAGTCAAAGTTGGTGCTTGGGGAGATTTTGGTGGCTCTTCCAGAGATGCCTCCACTCTTGTTTTAGTACAGAAGCAATGTAGGTGGAAAAAGATTAGCTCCAAGGATGTGCTCCCCATCCTCATTTCTCTCCCACATCAATCCTCAGGCCAGGGGGGACCCTGCAGCCACCCCATTGCCTGCTTCCTTCCAGAGTGAGGGCAGCCACCAAGCACACACCAATGGAGCCTTTCCTTTCTCTCTCTAGGCTTCAGTTCAAAGGAAGAATTGAATCCAAAGCCGCTGGAGTCCATCTCCCAGGGGAACCCAAGTACGTACTTCACAATTAATTTCATAATTAAGCAATATCATCTTATTAATTACACATTGCTAGAATGTATTCAAATGAAATAGCAAAAGATAAGTTTTCAAGAAAGCCTAAGAAACTCAAGCAATGCATTTTACCCTTGCAGAGGACCAGCGAGCTCTCTGCTGATCCCCCTCATACACATAATTGTTTTTTGCTTCTACAGGGAAGGAAATAACCGCCAAGATTTAGCTTACCTGGGCAGGGAGATGGTGGCTGCTCACCGCTACCTCTTCCCAGGCAGTATCAGCTCCATGTTCCTGGGGTGCAGAGCTTCACTCAAGGACTTTGGTGGTGGAGGACAGCAAACCAGCATGTTGCAGCCAGGGTTAGGTGCGCAAGCCTTGCTGAGCAAAGCAGGCTCCCGGGGCTATGCTGAGTGCAGGCACCCTTCCCACAGCAGTAGGTGGGAGGGAAGAAACCACCTGAGCAAGGGACACGGCGCCTGCCACAGCAAGGAAAGAGGAGACGCATAGGGAGCATCAAGGATCCCTTGGTCTGGGGATGGAGGTGTAGGGTCCCCTGCTCTGAAAAGGAAATCTTCTGCAGCCCTTTGTAATTAAAGGCAGATTTGCTCATTAACTCATCTTCAGATGGGGCCCAGAGCAGAAGGAGAAAGAGAAAGCAAACTCTGAGTGGAGAGATGGGGTCATCTGCCGCCTCCTCATGGGAAGACACCCTGGAGAAGGGGCTTCATCCTCCCACTGGTGCCTGGGTCCTCTCTTACCCATCCTCCAGCAGCTGAATGCCGTCTCTCACAGAACTGGCATTTCAAGGACTCCAAGTTGACTACTGAACCAAATGTCTATATATTCCCATACGGTCCTCCTAATACTTAAAAGTATTTTTTTACCTATCAAAGATGTAAAATACACCTAAAATTTATACAGAAATATGGGAAAGTAGAGAAGGGGAAGGATCTGTGCTACAGACCGAGCTGCCTGCAGGAAAGCAAGGCTCAGTGTAGCAGAGATGCAAGCAAGCACAGCTGTGTCTCCAGCAGTTGAATTTAGATAAGGCACACCAGAATCAAAACTCTCATCCTGCTGATACCTCTAGGACCATAAAAGCTATAACCCAGATCTTGCCTCCCCGCAAATCAGAAAGAGCTTAGCTACCTACAGAGCAACTTTAGCCTGTGCTCTTGCAGAGTCCTACTAATGTCCCGGCACCAAAATACTCCTGCTGTCTCAATCCTCCCCAGAAATTAAGTCTGTATATAAGTGTATGTAAATCTTTGCATGCCCAGATCCTACTGGCTAACAAACTCCCCACTTTCCACATATAGACTACATGGTGAAGCTCCCTTTGAAGGACAGGAAATTCGGGAAAACTTGGCCGCTAATTGAGGTATTATTTGTTGTGGGTTCCCGGCCTAGCCTCACGATCTGCTGTGAATGAACACGGTTCTCAGTCACGCTTCTATAATTCAGCATTATTAGAATTAGAAAAACAGACAGCTACGGGAGAAAAAATTGAAAGTAATGAGATGGGAGGCAGTTGCATAAGCCAGTAAGAACAATTGGTGCTTTGTAGCCTTTGGGCTACCTAATCATTAAAACACACTATTTTGGACAGTCTGATTGGTAGGAGGCATCATCGGAGGGAAATGAAGAGATGGGGATGACCCGGACGCCAGAGGGGGAAAATGTTAATTAGCGCTCTAGTTAAGCCAAATTTTGATCCCGCTCCTGGTCGCAGTCCAACCGATGAATGTTTTACCACTAACTTGCAGAGACATAAAAGCAAGCTGACAGTGATGAAGACTGCATTCGCAAAGTGCAAAGATGAGGTTCAGCTGTGCAATTAGAGGGAAGAGTTTGTTTAGGTGTAGGCACAGCTTTTCTAGAATACTGCTTTCAGCTCAGAGAGGCATAACACAACAGCACGCTGCTGTTAAGCCCACAAAAGTGTTACCAAGGAAAGCCCCGCAGTCTGTGCTCTGCAGGTGGCCAAACCACAAAATCCAAGGGTCACATCTGGCTATACAAACTCTCACCACCTCTGGGCTGTGAATAAAGCAGGCTGAGCCCAAGCCCAGGCTGCAGCTCTGAGGGCACAGGACAAGGAGCCGGCTTGCTCCTGCACGGCTGACCTCTCCTCCATAGTCCCCAAACACCATGTTCCCAGATTGACCCCTGGGGACAGCTCCTTGCCCTTTTGTCACCCAGTCAGGCTTGGATGTTGTAGGGGAGAAAATCATGCCAAGGACCATGTTTACTAATAAGTAGGACAGACTTGAGCTGACAGCTGTGACTTGTCCTTGTGAAAGGCTTTTTGGTAGAGTTTGTGCAGCAGGACAAGTCACTGGGCACACATTTTAGGCCTTTGCTCCTCACAGGAAGCACAGCTATCAGAAAGGGCTAAACTTTTTTTCTGTTTGTGTGTCTCTTCTCAGATTGCAAGGTTGATTTGTCCTTCTTGATGGATGGGAGCTGGAGCATCGGTAAACGCCGCTTTCAGCTCCAGAAGCAGTTCCTCAGTAACATGGCTCAGGCCCTTGGCATTGGCAGCGCTGGTCCTCTGATGGGCATCATTCAGTACGGGTAAGAGCTTCTTGTGCAGCTGCTCCCCTTGCCGCAGGCCACGACCGCACACTCTGGCAGCTGTAGCTCTGCAGCTGACACACGGTTAAGGTCTCACTCCAGCTTTCACTCAGGAGCCAGATAGCACAGATGGGTCCTACAGCTTTTGTATTGTTGCATATGAAGCAAAAACTGAGAGTTGCTCTCATTTCTTCTTCTAGCGATGACCCTTCCACAGAATTTAACCTAAACACTTATGCCAACTCCAAAGACCTAAGAAATGCCATCGAGAAAATCTCACAGAAAGGTGGACTTTCCAACGTGGGTAGGTGATGGGGCTGCTTGCATGTCCTCAGCTCGGGGAGGCTCCAGACCCTGGGTGGTACACACTCCTCACCGGGTGCGGAGGCTGTGACCGAGCAGTGGTCAGCGTTAGAGTACAGCTGGCGAGGGGGTACCACTCCCACCATGACCTGCCTGCGCTGGTCTGAGGCATTGCCACTCTGCCACAAGCGGACAGGATTTACCTTTCTCCTCGTGGGCAGGTGCCCCTGAGCCGTCGGGGATCCTTGCTAACCCAGCCTGTCACCCCCAGCCCCTCTGGGGCACAAGGAGGGGGCAGATGGGGCTCTGCACAGGAGGGCTCAGAAGGCACTGGTACCGACAGCAGGGACCTCCCCTCCTGCTCGCACAGACACAGAAACCACTTTCCCCAGCTCTCAACAGGCCTCCAACTCTTTTTTCTTTTTTTTTTTTTTTCCTACCTTTTCATGAGGTATTATCAGGCAGAGTGCTTCCAGACCTGTAACTCATCCTCATCTCTTTTTTTATTCCAGGGAAGGCACTTTCATTTGTTAACAAAAACTTCTTTTTGGATGCTAATGGAAACAGAGGTGGAGCTCCCAACGTGGTTGTAGTGATGGTGGACGGGTGGCCAACTGACCGAGTGGAGGAGGCCTCCAGGCTGGCTAGAGAATCAGGGATCAACATTTTTTTTGTCACTATTGAAGCAGCTGCTGAAAGTGAGAAGCAGAACGTTATCGAACCAAACTTTGTGGACAAGGTACTTACTGGGCTGGGCTATGGCCAAGAAGCTTGGCTCTGACTACATTCTCCAAGCTGTTTCATTTGGGGCATTTCCCTTTCCTTCTTACCACTTACGGTTATCTCTTGTTCTGCTGTCCTGCTTATACCATCTTGAGGTCTCCTGGGCAAAGAGCCAGGCAGCAATGCTGAAGTCAGAAAGGGAATGAAGTCTGTCCTGGTTTAAGGCGCATCACGGAGCAAATGGCTTTTTAATGACTAAACGTTGGCACAAATCTGCAGTCGTATCGAGACAAGGTTTTCCAAATATACAGTAGCATGACAAAGCACAGTTGCAGCTTGAGCTTTCCACAAGCCTCCCTCTGTGCATCTCCCACCTGGCAAAGGCTGAGGAGCCCTGTCAGCCTAATGTCACTGTTGCATTTATGAACAGGTCCCAAACATGCAAATGTTGGGACACTCCCAACACAGGCACAGCCCAGTTGTTCAGCTATACTGGGTAACTCAAAACATTTTGTTTCCACTGTTGATCTGATGCGGGTTATTTTTCTGTTGTTTGTTTCTGCTGCTATGGACTTCACGGTAGCTCTTGGAAAAAGAGTAAATCCCTGCCCTGTGCAGCAAAAAAAGAGAACGCAAGCCTTGAACGTTTTGCATTTGGCACTAACACAGTAGCTGCCTGCTCAACAGTGCTTCAGGGCAAGCTGGCACCCGGTTATCACAGGAGGTATCTAACAAGTGCTGGAACAGGCTGGGCTCAGGAAGCTGGGTCGAATTATCTGGTATTTTCAGAAAACAGATTCTCATCAGGGCTGTATCACTCTGCCATGAAATAATCTCCCATGAGTTTCAGAACTGCTCCAGAGCTGCACTGTCTCTGGTCAGCATTTAATTGGATTGCAGTCTCATTTACATGTAATATTTTTAAAAGGACAAAGCTACAGTGAATCTCTGCAAACCTGCTAGGGACAGAAACAAGAGTGGGCCCAGAAAACAAAGGTAAAGAGGGAGCAGTGACTTGATACTGCTGCATCGCAACACTAAAATAACATCAAGACAGTAAGAGCAAACAAGATCAGGACACCGAGAGGAGCCCAGACTGTAACTCCCTTGGAGCTGTTAGGCTTTATGCAAATCAAGACCAAGCACCAAAAAAACAGTGCCTCGGTCTTTCGAAACACTCAGACACACACACAGAGCTGATCGATAAAGCCTGGCTTAACAAAATATTCTTACCTAGAGGCCAAAGGCATTAGCATTTACAAGGTGCTACAGCCAAGGGCAATTGATCCAGCCTGTCCCCATCACTCCCCCACCCCCTTTGCTTGACTTCTCTCACTCCCTCTTCTGTACCACCTCTACTCCCTACCCACACCCACCTGACTTCCACTCACGCTGTAGAAGCCTCCGGCAGATCTACTCCCTACAAGTATTCAGTTTTAAAAATCAGTGTGGGTTGTTGGGTTCTTTTTTTTTTTCACTATTTGGCAGAGCCAGCACAATGGGGAAGCTTTATAAAATTTTTGCATTTTCACCAAAATCGCCCGAGTTTTTTTCTTCTTAGAAGGGTATGAGCCAAGGATAACCCAACTTCAGCCCCAGTTTTCAGTTCAAGATAGCAGGCAAAGGATTCCTTGTTGCCCTAAACAATCGGAGCTGAAGTTGCCACCTGGCAAACACACAGGCTCCCATAATGTCCACTGGAGCCACATTAGCAGCAGCATTGTGATTTGGATGCTTTTTTTGCAAACAATGTAACTCATCTAAAAAAGCTTGACAGGTAGCAACCTTGCTTATTACATTTCTTTCACTACTATAATATCAGCTCCATCCTACAGCTTTAAAAAAAAAAAAAAAAAAGGCAGGAAAAACTGTCTCATTACACAAGTATTTGTGATGTTACGTTGACATCATTTCCCAGGGAAGCAGATGGTCATGGAGAAGAGGCCGGTTCGGACTCCAGCATTGCTCTTTCCAGGAGTCTATACTTACAATTTAGCTACATACTGAAACACACAGACTGAATGTTCATTGCGCTCATCCCTGTGTTGCCTTGCAGGCAGTGTGCAGGACAAACGGTTTCTATTCCATCAATGTGCCCAGCTGGTTCAGCCTACACAAGGTGGTGCAGCCCCTAGTGAAGCGGGTCTGCGACACCGATCGGCTGGTTTGCAGCAAGACGTGCCTCAATTCAGCTGACATTGGTTTCGTAATTGACGGCTCCAGCAGCGTTGGCACCAGCAACTTCCGCACAGTTCTCCAGTTTGTAGCCAACATCAGTAAGGAGTTTGAGATTTCGGACACCGACACCCGCATCGGAGCCGTTCAGTACACCTACGAGCAAAGGCTCGAGTTCAGCTTTGACAAGTACAGCACAAAGCAGGACGTGCTGAGCGCTATCAAAAGGATCAGTTACTGGAGTGGTGGGACCAGCACGGGAGCAGCCATCAGCTACGCCTCAGAGCAGCTGTTCAGCAAATCCAAACCCAACAAAAGAAAGATCATGATTCTCATTACAGATGGCAGGTCTTATGACGATGTCAGAGTGCCAGCCATGGCAGCTCACCAAAACGGTAAGCTCTTCTATCACTGCCTGCTCTCCCTACATGCCTCAGCATTCATCCAGGTCAGAGAAATGCAGTTTGCTATGATTTGGATGCACCGGATGAAACTTTATGAAGGAAGAGTAGCACCTCACTCTGGGGTCTTGTTGAGCTCTAGTAAGACCAGCATCTGTTTGATACCTGAATGAGGAACTCGGGGCGGGGGTGGGGGGAGATAATAATAAAAAAATAAATAAATAAATCACAGAAATCTAGCAAAATGCTACTATGTCTGGGAGATCTCAGGGTGTTTCAACTGTCAGTAACATATGAAGCCTCCTCTGGCCTTCCAGTCAGGATAGACATACATCTTCCAACACAGTTGTAAGATTATTCCATTGGAACAAGAACATGCTCAGGAGCCTATTGTTCAGATCCAGAGCAGAAGCTTTACTATTGTTTAAGCTTTTTTGCTGTTGGCAAAAGGTACTTGCACAAACTAGACATTTCCTCCAATTTGAAAATATCATTTTTATACAGAGAGAGAACACTGCAACTCACTGCCCACATCTTTGTGGCCTAGCAACTACATTTGCAGTATTGGTCTTAAATAAAACCAATTCAATGACAAATAACACTGTTTCTAAACTCTGGGTTTCTTTCCAGGAGTTATAGCTTACTCCGTTGGAATTGCTTGGGCAGCCCAAGACGAACTGGAAGCCATTGCCACAGACCCCGATAAGGAGCATTCCTTCTTTGTGGATGAATTTGACAACCTCTACCGTTTTGTCAACCAGCTCATCCAAAACATTTGCATAGAATTTAATTCCCAGCCACGGAACTGATGGACTTGAGCAAAGCGAGAGCCTTGGGCACCACGCTGAAGGCACACCATGTGCCACAGGAGTAATGCCAGCTCTCAGTTCAAGAAATACTGGAGGTGTTTTTCTCTGGCACTTTCCAGTCAGCAAGGTTGATTGCAGCTCTGTCCCTATGCATGATAACGCTCTGTGTAGACTGTTGATTGGTGTTGTTTTTTTTTTCTTTGCAGGCTTCAGAAACTCTGATTTGGATGGATAGTGAAAGAGGCAGTAAACATGGAGGAAATAACTGGACCTGTTTGAAAAGCTGCTTCTGATATAGAGCCCCAGCTTGTCTGATTCCAAAGTCTGGGAACACACAAGCTCCTTTAAAATGCACCACCTGCTTCCTGAAGTGGCCAGGTCCCTTTCAGGGAGCAGCCATGCTGCTCAGCTCCTGTGGCAGGAGCACCTCCATGCGGCACTGCCCACCAGATGACAGACACCCAGGTCAAAGCTGAAATACCACTTTTTTTTTTTTTTTTAACTTTTTTTTTTTTTTTTGAGGGGGTGGGGAGCACAATACAAGTCAAATTTGAGTACCTTCTTAAAAAAGGGCACTCTCCATACAGCTGTCTTGCCAGTAAGTTAAACTTCAACTAGTGTAAACTCAAGCATTGAGTTTTATCCAAACCCAGAGACTGGAAAGCTGTGGGACCCTACAACTGTTTGTCAACCCCAATAAAGCCCTAAATCCACAAAGCAGCCAACACACAGGAACCGGAATGTACTCTCCTACAGCACTGCATTAATATTTGATTTTGAGAAGTGTCTCACCTCCTTAGCTCCCTTGCTCCGCTCTAACGCAGCTCAAGGCCTGCAGGGCCACAGGAGAGCTTCCAGGACAGAGGAGACTCTTTGAGAAAAAACTGTGGGTTTAGGTTGCAATTGGAAAAGCATTTGAAACCCATCGCCCTAGCGTTAAACCACAGCTCAGAACAGCTTACGGCAGTCTCTAGTGTGAGGAAAGCTATTCGAGAGCTATTAACAGGATTTAAGAGGGAATTATCTGAAGTTCTGTATTATACACTAGGAAAAGCAGCATTTTGAGCATTTACAGACACCGTCTCCCAAATTTGGGAGAGACGTCTGTTTTATGGATTAATTTCAAGATGAGTCTATTACAGCCCTGGCTTATTCAAAACACATGGTTGTTTCTTAAGTGAAGCACTAGCCATACCACTAGTCAATACGGGAGGACAGACACATTAAGAGGGCCAAAAGAATCGCACTTTAATTAGGAAGCAGCAGTTGCTGGTTATGTTTCCATCCAGTATAACATAAGAAAACATGTTAATTAAGCAAAGTAAGCAAAGTTATCAAAGGAAAGGGATGGAGTTTCACAGCCAATAAAAGCATGTGTGTTCCTACACTTTATGGCAATCAAAGCCACACTGCATCAGGTTTGTGGAACTGATAGGAAATAGGGAAGAAATTAAAACTCAAATTTCACATCTTATTCACAAACCAGACTTTTAATAGCATTTATAGTTTTAATAACCATGACCCAGCATGTTTATTATTCACACAAAAATGTTAATTGAAGTAAATTGCCATAAGGGAGACTCCCTTCTGTCAACAAAAGTAGCACCATCTTTTAAGTTGTTATGTTTGGAAATATGACTGCAGCAGCTGAAAAACTACCAATTAAGTAAGTGTAATGCAAACTAATGAGAACAGCAGATTCTGCATGATCTCCCTGGTGCGGTAACAGAAGCCAGGCTGGGGTCTTCTCAAGAGGTTATCAAAACCAATCCTGGACAAAACAGCAGTTTCACACAGGAAAAATTCAGACCTTCCTCTTTAGAACAAACATTCAGTTCCAGATTTAACTGAACACCATCAATACAATGCTACCAGTACACAGAAGGCACAGGGCACTGCCAGCATCCAAAAAAGCAAAACAAAGACATGAAATATATTTGTATGCAGGGGTTTTAACATTAATCTGTGGTGCTGCACTTCCACAGCAACAGCCTCTTGGCTTGAAAAAAAGATAAAGACTGAGAATAGAGAGTTAGGTAGAAGCAGAGCAACGCCTGATACACCCCCCCCCCCCCCCCCCCCCCCCCCCCCCCCCCCATCTCCTGACCCACCTCCCTCACTACCCTTCTGCTGAAAGCAGAGGGATATTACATGGGCTGGACAAAACTCAAGACACACAAACTGAATTTACTGGGGACTTCAGTTCAGACACCAGATTTATTGTCTGAAAACTGTTTGCTTGGTTTTTAATTTGGGGCTAGCTGAGAAAGAGAGGCCTAAGTCTTAACATTTAGCTACTCGTAATATTGTGGTTTAATTTTTAATGCAACAGCTTACCACCGCATATTGTTTTCCATACTGGGCGCACTCTTGCGGCACGGCAGGCTGGTACTCTGCAGACTCCCCAATGTTTCACTTGTGCTCTGCCAAAAACACAGCACAGACGGCCGAAACATTAGGAACAGTTAGAGCCACATGTGTTCTTTAGGATAAGCATTGTAATTTCTTCCAAAAGCTTAAACCTCAAGCAATGACAGCGAGCTTTTAAATGCTCTTTCACAGGGAAGTTGCACAGCTATCTTCTGTGTCAAGCATTTATAAAGGGCGCTTCAGGGTTTGTTGTTGTTTAAATGGTTTCTCTTAAGTTTACAGAACTCTAGTGTTCGGTTCCCAATGTGCATTTTTATTAACTTCTTGGGATGACCTTGAAATTGTTCGATCTCAAAGACTGAAAGTGGTTTAGTGTTTAATCTGACTCATCTAAACTTAGATGTGCTATTCCTAAACACTGTAAACTTAAGCGTAAGCCTCAAAACTTGTAAAAATACACCCTTCCATTAACAAAAGCAAGCACAGAACACACCTCTCTTAACCTTTACCTTTCATAGCAATCAAAATACTTGCTATCTAATTAAGTCTCTAAATACTGTTTTATTAAAAAACAAGATAACTTACGTATAAATCTTCATAAATGTTTGAGGGGGTGTATTTGTTGGAAGAACCAGAACTCCTTCTGTAACATATACAAGCTATTTTGAGCTTATCAATACAAATTGCTGTACCTTTTGCAATAAAATTGTCCCAAAGGCATATGCAGTACATGTCATCTCATACGTGGTTATAAAATGCATGCTAAATATGCCGTTTATGGCCATTTCCATTTCTGAAATGCTGCTGAGGTTCTCGCTATATTATGGAAGACTTAGCAAGGTTGGTAAAGCCCCAGGTTTTTTAATGTCATCCTTTTGGATGCTCAGCTGAAATAAAGTCTAAGAGCGAGCTAGCAGAGGCAGGACCACCAAAATACCTATCGGAGGTAGCAGTCATCGAAGCAGTCTAATGGCTGAAAGGCATCAAAATCATATGTAGCTCCCCAAGCCTGCAAGATCACGTCCTCTTTGGAACCAGACTTACTTGGAAGCTGAAAAGAATTAACACCATCTCTACACACTTTCTGATTCAAAAGAGGGTCTGGATGCCCAGACATTTGATGCTGGGCCACATTAGTTTCAGATGTCTGACCAGTGAAGCGGAACCTGCCGTCTGGGTGAGGCATCCAAAAGAGAAGGGCACCAACGGGTTGAACCTTGAGGCAGGCAGGCAGGCAGCCACAGCTGGGACCGCCTGAACTAGTCTCTGGATACACAGCCTAACGTGGGGTGTCGGACCACCCTCTCCCTGGGAAACAAGCATCTTTGCACTCGAGTTGGGCTGGGGCTTACCATTGCTCGGCAATCACGACAGACGTCCGTGCTCCGGAAGCCGTGGGAGAGCTCAGTGACAGCACCTCTGGCCCCCAGCTCCAGCATTAGCTACTCACATCCCAGGTGAACAACCAAATTCAATTCAAAGTTCAACCACCTCTTCAGAGAGAGGTAACTCAAAGTCCTGTTCCCAGCAGTACCTTACCTTGCTGGTCCAGAGGTGGGACACTCAGCACCTCTGCTGTCACTGTGCCCCCCCGCACAGGAGGGATCACCTGCTCTGTGCACCCTCCTGCTCCTCAGCCGCTGCTGCTTTGCAGGTTCAGCAAGAGGAGAGTTTCCCCATGGCAGTTGCTGAATTTTGCTCTTCTGACAGGGGGGCAGGCGAGCTTCCCCCTCCTCCTCATGGTCCTCCCCCCACGGCTCACCAGCACATGAGGGGAACCGTACCAGTAACCAGGAAAAAGTCTGGGGTTAAGCAACCAGATGGGACCAGCCCAATCTAAATGTTCTTAGTGGATTTAACACCCTACCTGTAAACTCCACAGAAAATGATCCACTTGGTATTATTATCTACACAAAATATCTACTTGGCAAGTCAAAGCAAGCAGTAAATAGCAGAAATATCACATAGACACCAAACACTAAAAGTTAGTCATCTGTGGTATACATACCTTAAAATACTTCATGGTTGAAAAAAAGTCACTCCCTATCATTCTTCTAGTTATTTTTCTCTGCCCACGAGCAACATTATGGAAACAAAAACCCACCACCTTTTCCCATTCCCATTTCAGTTTGAGAAGTCTGAGTAGCAGGTCATCTACATTTTCTAAATCACATTTGCAGGTGTACCTCTATATAGCTGAGCACCGCAAATTCCTCAAAATAGTTTGGGTTTTGTTTTGTTTTTTTTCCCCCCTTGTTAAAAACTTAAACTGGAGGGGAATACAGGTTTTAGCACTGCATCAGCTACATCACTCACATTCAGCTGTCAGTCATACCGAAAGGCAAGAGACACTAGTTTTATTTTTCTTAGTACCAGTTTAACCCCTTCTCTGATTTCTAATACAAGCTCTGATAATGCAGCTCAAGGACTCCAACCACTCACTCATAGAAATGACTTTTTAACCACAAAGAGAAATGGTAGTTGAAAGTTTCACCATACGGCTGAAGAGAATATAGTCACTTTTCTCACACTCAAAATCATTATGGAGACGTGTCTTGTTCACAGGCAAACCCGTAAGGATGCTAGGAAGGTCTCCCATGTGGAAGGGTCACTCCTACATCATTCATGAAATCATCTTTCTCCCTGCCTCAGGAATGTTCTGCCTCCAGAGAGTCAGCAGAAGACTGGGGCGAATGCAATTGTATTGTCATTTCATAAAACAATTCCTCCTTTCCTGTGAGGAGGGAAGACCAGTAGGACTAAATCAGAAAGGTTATTTTACCTACCATGAAGAAGAGATGAGAACTTTGCCTATCCCACCTACAAGCTTAGGAAAAACAGGATGGACTCGCTAACAAGTTGTTCTGCTCAGTGCTGTGTAGGTTCCCATACCACCCCCTCAACAGTGCTGTTCTGAGCATCTTCCTGTAGCAACGCGACTACCATCTGTGGTGTGCGGTTTGCCTCCCTCATCATCTCCCCAAGGGCAGAACCACGTGCTTATTTTTACATTAAATGAATGTTCTCCCCAGGAAGCGCGCCGTGTCTCGCTGCGATCAATGCGCCGCCGAGACAGCGGCACCGTACCCGCTCGGCGGATCTGTTCAGCCCAGGCACACAGTCAGTCCCCAGTCTCTTCATAAGCGCACAGAAAGATATAGGGTGCCAGCAGTGCCAGGGCAGCAGAGCAGTTCAAAACCGAGACCTATGGGGAACAGAAAAACTGAGACGCTACTGTGAAAGGCAGCACGTCGCAGTGTTCAAAAGGAAGTTCACATGAAGTTACTTCAAGCCCTTCCAAATGCACATCTACTTGTCCTAGTCAGAGCGCGCTTCCCCCCCTAGTACCCACTCTGAGACCACACACGTCTTGGGATAAAGCACGGAATTAGGAACACAATACAAAATGTTGAAAAATAGTATTTATTAGCACCCCATTTACATAATTATATGGTACAAATGACACTTAGTTGCTGCTGTAACATTAAATAAAGCTGCTCTTAAAAACCATTGCTTACTTCTGGAAGTCCACGTGATTTTGCTCAGCACAGGATGCGGGTACAGTATGCAGCTACCCCACTCCACTACTGTCATACCAACACAAATACCGGCATGGTTACCTCAATGTGGTCTCATTTTAAACAGCACACTAACATAAGCAGATCTATATAATTGTAATGACAAAATATTTACTTGACTTACTCAGGAAAGTGAATGTAGCTTTAAATATATCCTATCCAAGAAGTTTCACTAAATATGAATTGCAGTAAAAAGAGAAAATTCAGGGCTGCAATTTTGACACTCAAAAATATATACTGGCGTATTTCAAAATAATCTCCCTCTGAATTTTCTATCTTTTATATTTTAGATATTTATCCAGGATTTTAAACTACCAAATTTTAGTAAGAAGTTTAATATTAAAGTGTTTGAAGAAACATTTTCATTTAAAGAAAAAATTTATACTTTTTATAATAAATGCTTGCTTATCAAATCTTTGGAGAACGAATCACTTTTTTCACTTTTCTCACGTCCCGTGATTAAGAAGCCTTTCTGAAATCATGAAATACATTCAATTTATGGATGCTTACTCCCAAGTAAAACTATTTCCTTCACAAGTTAGAAAACAGAGCATCTCACTTAAAAAAAACATTCACTTTTGTACAACAGTAGCATTTAAACAAGGTAATTAGGTGGTACTGAAATTCTGACACAGCCTTGTACCGAGCCATACACAGAAACTGACAAGCAGACTGTTACTCAACAAGAAGGTATTTCTCATTTGGATCCACCACTTTGCAAGACACTTGAAGCCCAGCACTGTTGTTTCAGAGTAGTTATTCAAAACTGCGTGCAAAATCACAACCTCAGAATAATTCTGAAGGGGAGTCTTAATTTCCTTTAGTTGTTTATGTATCAGTCACAGTAGCCTTTTCCTATCAACTATGTGTCATGGAAGTGACCCAGAACAGAAGAGAAGCAACTGTAATTATTGACATTTAAGTGGTTATCACCTGTGGCATCTTCTCCAAAAGAAAACTGACAGGTAACTCTGAGTTCAATAGTTATTCTTGTAGAGAAGAGGAAAAAAGTATATTAATATAAGCACCAAAAAAAGCATTCCAACATATGGTCCAAAAGGCAAAAAAAAAGTTTTTTTTAACCTGACAGTTTCTTTTAAAAGAAGCCAATTGAAGATATTTATATGAAATACAATATGAAATGAAATGTTGACAATGTCAACAGAAAATCTTACAGCAACAATAGCCTTCTCATCACAGATTTTCTTCTACAAGTTTTTTCAGATGCATGATTCAAGGAATACATAGCACAAGGCCGCTTTTCAGTCTGCTTGAGCTATAAAGGTACAAGAAATTATTAGCTAACATGCTCAGTTTTCATTTCCAGAAAAAGTGCTAACACATATGAGACAGTTTTCAAAACCTATGCATGTTTGTAAATGTCTGACTGCAAGGAAACAATTCTAGGAGCCATACATCTGAAAACAAGCTACATTCAAAAAGCACTATATCTTGATGACAAGAAGAATAAAAAAATAAATTCTTAATGGAAAAATATTAGCTTGAAGTCCATAATTTATCCCTTATACAATGTTTTTGGCTGCTTTTAATAAGTAATCCAAAAATAATGAAAATATTTGGTTTGGCAACAAGTTATCCCTTCCCTTTCAGGACAGTACAAATCCAGCTCCGTTAATCTTTTCTCAACTTCCCTGTCTAATCCTACGGTGCGAGGACCAAGAGTTTCTTGAAATAGCAAGGAAGTAATTCTGGGAGCCTGCAGTTCAAACTGAGGGAATGCAAGTAGACTGGGCTCGAGGACCATGTCAACAGAAGGTTTTCAGCAGCTTAAAAACACAGGTGCAGGCATGGTTTAAACGTGGGTGTGATCTCCCAGGACCACAGCATGGCTTGGCAGCATGAGCAGGGCGAAACTAACGCACAGTACAACCCAGACTTGACCAGGAAGAAAGCTGGGCTAAAAAGCATTTGTTATTATGAAGTGTCTTTTTAGCTCAGCCATAGTTTGGATTTTGTCATCTAGCAACAAATTTGACAATGAACCAGCTGAGAACCACAAATTGTGCTGTTCAACTGGGCTTACACCTTCTACAGGGGAATTTAGATTCTCTAAAACATCCTAAATGATACAGCACTTCTTAAGGTCTCACAACAGACTACAGAACGGCAAAATTAAGTTAGCAGGTGGGGTAAGAGAGAACTCAGTACAATTAAAGGAACTGGGAATAAGGAGATACAAATCTGCTTTTTGGTGGTGGGAGGGGTAGGACTGAAGCTGAAACACCATCACACTTCAAAAAATAGTCTAAGAGAAAATCCATAGTCCTTTATGAAATCAACCCTGCAGTGAGACTTCACTGCAGACGAGATTTTAAGATTTTCAGAAAATATAGCCTAAAGGAGGATTTAAGTGGAAAGTTAATAAACAAGCATCAAAAGAATAGATAACCTGAACAACATTAGGTGCAGGCAGAGTCATCATTAGGAAGGTCTGATGTAAAGCCACCCTCCCTCTTGGGATTAGTCCCATCAGCTGAACCAGAGCACTTGTCTGAGCAAGGAGTATTTACACAAAGGTCATCCTAGTCCCCCCCATTCCCCAGGTGTTTGTTGATTTGTTCTACCGTATATTAATATTATCTTTTACAATATGGGTTATTTCTTGTAAAACACCCCCTCAACAGCTGGCCATATGGACACTGTGGTTTCCAGCAGTTTCTCTGCTGCTCAGTAGAAACATTGTGGAGGTTTTGACTAACAGTTTACAGGCCATTCATTTCAGTAACGGTGCCGTCTCTAAGCTTCAAGAGACCGATGACACAAGAATCAAGACTGTTCGCCTGTTGTAACCCCCTTCAACTGAATACATTGTAAGGTTTAGATAAAATATTCTCATCACCTTCATATCCTTATGGAAAAAGGGAGCTTCCTGAAACATCTGAGTAGGTTTTTCAGGGAAATCTTTGCTTTGCCTCTGTCACTCAATACTAACAGCTATGCCAAGCATCTCTATGATGCTCACAAACAGCAGATGCCCAAGAAAACTCAAATTACCATGTCAAAGACTGCAACATCTCATACAAACTGATTTACCATATGTGTTTTACTATCATATTCCGATTTCTTCATTCTTTAACAGTGTAGTCCAAAACAATTTCTACTACACAGCCATAAATTTCAGAATGTTTTTAGATGCTGTATTACAAGCAGCAACATGTTTTCACAATGACTTTCATGACTTATCAGCTCATCCATTAGAAAACTGAAAGACACATGTGCTAAGTGAGTCACAAATTACCTGGAACCTCTGATCCCATTCACATCTCATTTGTGTGAGAAAGTACTGAAGGATCATTTTTTATAGAATGGGCTATTTAACGTGAAGTGAATCATACAGATGACACTGTATGTAATACATATTAAATATGCAGATTATGACTGAAGGGGGAAAAAAAAGATAATAAAAATGAGAAACAAGCCTGAAATTCTACTCTGCTTCCCAAATTTTTTACTTTGGTTCAATATTAATGAACATCATGAAACAAAGCCTTAGTCCTGCAATTTTGTTTTCAAATAACTGTTTATCTAGAAGCAAAAGAGTAGTACCACTACAGTGTCCGAGGAACTTACGGTCATATAACTAGGTCCCCAACATGAAGACTATGTTACTAGAAGAGTTCCTAGAGTTTAAGTAATATGCTATTACAAATCTTTTGCCACGTCCTCATCTAAAGTGACCCAATTTCAAAATTTGAACAATCTCCACTTTGTTCTTTACTTTGACACAAGTGCACAATTTGGAATCCGAATGGATTCTAGATTTTATCCTTCATATAACCTGCACCGAATGAATCCATGAATAAATCTGAAGAATCATTATGGGAAAGCCTCACCACACTTGCTACTCTAACCTTTTAATGTTGTCCTTTGCAATACCATCAGGCTAAACTCTGCACTGCTCCCCAGCCAAATTCTCCTGTGATAACAACAGTCACATGGAGGGCACATTGGTTCTGGCCATTTAACCTACCATCTATCTCCTACAGAGTTCAGCAAATGGTCTCCCTGCTTCCCTCACTGTTCAGCACGCAATCCAAATGACCACTGCCTACAAATAATCTCGTTTGCAGCTCCTCCCATGCTGCAGGAATTACTCCTTAGACTGCAAGCCTGATGCTTTCAGCAGAGGACTCCAAGAACACTGCTACGGTCCCTCACAGGGATAACCACAATGGCTTGTTTTTCTTCCTCAACTCAACCCACATTGCTAGGCTTTACCAGGTTTACTAGGTATTTCACACAGGTGTTAAGTAGGCTCCCTAGGACAGTCTGCAAGGACACTGCCAAACCACAGCCTGCAAACGTGTCCAAACACACATTTTGAAAGGCATTAAAAAAAATATCCCAAACTTGCATATCTAATAGTTCTGCCCATCTTAAAATTTTTGTTTCCTTTGGGATCGACTAACGCTTCTGCCAATCAAACACTGCTCAAACGACACATCAGTTTATGGAATTATGCTGCTCCCCAAAATTACAGCGTTAAAATGCAAAGAAGGAAGGGGCGAAAGGGCACACATCTGTGATCAAACAGGTGTAGTGAAAAAGGTGGTGTAACTATGTCCTTTATCTCTTACAGATTTATTCAAAAGGACAAGTTTCTGGTTTCTTTAAATGCACAACTGCAAAATGGTGCTATATGACCTAATCACAAAGCTGTACAGTAAACATCACACACTTACTCAAAACGCATTACATACGGGACTGCTTTAACATAATGTTACTTGAAAATATACCGCCGAAAAAAAACCCAAAACCTACAGTATGCAGCATGTAGTTCTAGACATTTCTTGCTAAAGAACATATTTGATCAAAATAAAGGTGAATGAGATCCCAAAATATTCAACGGGTGATCTCTTACAAGTAATAAAATCTTTTACATGGTATGACAAAAGTTTTCTCATTGAGGCACAAAAATAAATGCAGACATGAGAATGTTGTAAGAGTGAAGAGAATGTTTTCCACAATATAATTACATCTAGAGCTTCTTCCAGGCTACTTCAAATAATTTTGTGCAAGCATTTTGGTAACTGAATCAAATATATGAAAGCAAACAGCACAGTAAATAAAATGAGACTATTTAAACCTAGCAGACCGATTTTCAACATACAGAAGGACTGAAAATTCTCCCATTAAATTAGTTAGTAAAACCAAAATCAGTAGCACACGCTAACATATACAAAAAAATTATAGGAGTTAACCATTTAAAAGTGTACCATGTAAATTAGATACGGGAAAAACAGTAATGGTAAAATGCCATATACTGATGTTGCGCAAACATGCTTTTTTTGCAATAATAAGCCTTAGGTCCAGTTTTGCTTACATCTTCAACAGATGTACATATCACATTCATGAAAGTTACCAATTACATTGAACCAGGAAAAACTGCACATAAAAGGGGAAAAAATAAAAATAATTTAGTGCCCTCAGAGATCAAAACTTTGAAGCTTTTAAAACCAGGATAATTACGAAACAGGAATTCAGTATCTAGCTTGCAAAAGAATCATATTCTTCACAATATATTGAAAGTGAAGAAGAAACAAAGCTCAAAGTTTTTTAAAATAGTTGTCAAAACCAAAGAAATACAATTTAGGTTTGTGAGATGGTAGCCAGAAGACCAGAAGTTTGGTCTTCCTACACAAAAGCATCACGTCACAGAGGGACAAAAACCCCAACCAAACAAAAGCCACACTTTTAACAGATAACCTTCAGCTACGTCCAACAAATCATGTATGTGGAATGGTGTTATGGGTGTTATGGAGAACTGAGCTAAAAAGCTGAAAACAAAACACACAAAAAAATGTGTAAAAAGAGCGGAGAGAAAAATAGTTTGAAGAAAGTGAAAAGGGAGGCTACAGCTAGAATCACTGCATGCATGCAGGTTCCAAATTACAAAGACAATGAGCAATATGTATAATGGCACAAAACATGGCTTGGAATACTGGCGTGAAGTTACAAAAAGGAAATACCAAACATAATGTAAATCCTCCTGTCAGTGAGACATTATGTTTGAAAGGAAGCCTAATTGTTTAAAACATACATAAAACCTCACTGGCCAAGACAATATTAAAATGCACAAGTCTACAACCCTGCTTTAGCAAGCAGATGGACTAGATAACCTAAATAATTTTTTCATCCCTAATTCCTAAAATGATGATCAGAAGATCTGACAGGCTCATGCACAATACCCTGCAGTCCTACAGTTATGTGAGCAAGTACAGTAAAAAGACATTGACATCAATTATGAAGACCAGCACAAAAATATATATACTCCACAACCTCTTTGTAAGGCTACATTAGTTTTGTTTTGTTTTTTAAAGGCACCTCATCCTCTAGCTATTGCCAGCTTAAAAAAAAAAAAATAAGAATCACTTTTCAGTTTGAGCATAAGCTCAATAGTGAGAAGAAAACATCTTTCAATTCACATTTGAACAGCCACTTCTTACATTCCAATTGTAATCAGAACGACAGTCTTTAAAACCAAGCATGCTGGCCTATTAGTTTTATGTACAGCAATTTAAACAACTGTAACTACATATTGTACTGTGTAAGCAAAAGCACAACATTCATTTCATACTCACACCATTATCCTTTGTATACACAAACTCAAGAGAACTCTTAATACTAAAACATTAAAATGCACCCATGGAGTCTTCCCTTACTAGACACATTTAATACATGTTTACAGTATATATACACATATATAATATACATAACTTTTAGAACTTTTCAAATAAATCTTTGTAATTTCCTCTTCAAAAAGAAATAAAATAATGACACTGAAAGAATATGAATCAAGTACACAGAACTCTCACAAAGTTGAATGCTCAGTTTTGCAGCCAAGTTTCCCCCTTTCTATCATAACCAAAACACTTTATAAAAACTAAATAATCTGAATTACTATTGTAGTCATCTGTTTCATGGTGAAAGTTCTAATCTTATCTATGGAAATATATTGTGTATCAATATCATGAAGTGACGTATCTGAATATTCTGAGCAATAAAAGGTATTCCAGGATATTTTAGCAGTAAATATTATGCGTTGTAGGCTCAAACAGCATAGGTCAATCTTTTATTCTAAATAACATAAGTTGTTTTAAACTCTGAGATCAGCTTCAAATGTGGTCCCATCCCCAAATGCCACTCTCAAACCAACACAGTCAAACCCTACGTTGGTATCTTCCAACAATTCCTTTTCAAAAAGTGTCAGTTTAAAGGTAAAGATTAATTTATCGTTTCCAGTCTTAACCTCAGGCTGGTATATGGACAAGTTGCATTGGGTTCTTTCCTACTCACATCAGCACCAGAAATCATCTCCAGCAGAAATCCTGCCTTCCATTCACATTAGAGGAAAACACCAACTTCAGGCTTATGAGCAGTAGTAACTCTGATGATGACACGTAATAGAAAAGAATCCACTCACCTTCCTTTAAGAAGGGAAAAAAAGACTAAATGATCGGATTAAAAGCTCTTTGCCATTCAAATCAGAGAAGCTCTTAACACATAAAGCACATATGTTGAGTAATTAAAAGAAGCACTCATTCTTCAGGTAGCCTAATCAATGGCATAATATACCCAGTGAAGCAGACAAGTTAAGGTCCCGCAAATGATGAAGCTGGGAAATACCTCTAGAAATAGCAGAATGTCTCAGACTGATGGAACTTTGCATAGTTCCAACCTATTGCACTAGCAAGACTCATACAAAGCATCAGGTATTGGTTTAATCTTCAAAAGAAGTATTTCACTGTTATCCTTAATGCCCAGAATAATATCCTTTTTTAGCAGGAACAGAAAGAGGAGATGAACATTTGATAGTTAAATTGTAGGACAGCTTCTTTGGAAAGCTTTGTGATAATTTCTTGTGCCAGATCTTCAAGAATAAACAGCATTATAAATCTGAATAAGTTAAATCTGCTACTACAGTACATACAGACTGCTTCAGTCTGTTGTTAATTGGGACTAGACTAAAGGCTCAGCTTCTAGCCACACACTAATAAAGTCTCTTAAAAATGGTGGGGTTTTTTTGCAAACTAAATATTTACTGTATAAGACAGAAGATGTAACAAAAACTTTACTGCATTTTAACTTACGTTAGTAATTTGCTTTCCTTTAATTGCATGTATCTTAGGCTAGCAGCCAGGTGGCTAAGATTAACTATCTGCTACTGCTCTCTGAACAAGATCTACTTTATTAATACCAAAAGGATGACAAAGTGCCTCTCACATGACACAGTAGTAGGCATGTGAAGTGACACTTCTTCCAGGTGATTTAATTTTAAGTACATTAAGATTCCTCAATGAGAAGCATTCTAGGAAGTTTCCCTCTTTTCCTACTCCCTGATGCAATTAGACCCCTTCTTTCCAGCACTCCATTTTATTAATAGAGAATACATAGACCTAGTTTCACCCAAGGCCTGCCTGGACGAAAATTCACACCCTCTGAAATAAAAGCATTTCTTTTGTTTTTTAACTATTTGAAACTGAGAGATTCCAAGCTCTCAGCACCAGCTGAGCTCACAGAAACCAGAACAAACGTCAATTTAGAAAACAGCACCCTGCAAAACTAAACACTTACAAACATTCTCTGAATTGTAGGGCAGGATAAGACCACTCATGCCCTCCTCTTTTGTGCAGCTGGTTAAATATATACAAAGCTAGAGTTGAAAGGGAAGCACTCTGTCATACAAACACCTTAGCCAGGGCATCTGCTCCTGCACTGGCAATATAACATTTGGAGGGGTGGAATGCCACATCATGAATGGACTCATCAAACTTTTTGCGATGAGCAGTAAATTCTTGGATGCAGGTCTTGCTTTCAAGATTCCACAAACGAATGGAACAGTCATGACCTAAAGAAAGGGGAAACAGTTTTCTTTATAATTCTTATCTCTGCCATCATTATGAGAAAAAGAAAATGAAATCTGAATATACTTACTGCCAGACATCAAATACAAGCCATTAGGATCAACAGCTAAACTTGTAACTGCATCTAAGTGAGCTACCATGGAGTGGATCAATTTTCCTTTGAAAAAAAAGATTTATTATTTAGGTTATTTTCTGTAACTTATTCTGTTACCTGTATTCACTGCTTAAATACTACTACAGCTCATAAATCCAAGACCTTGTCCCATGATTGAATCATTAAAACTATGTAAGAAGTCATTCTTTTAACGTTTACAGTATCAGGAGAGCCACAGTACCAATATCGCCAACTTTGTTAAACCTTTTTTTTAATGTCTGCAAAACCACCACAAAGCTGCAATCACTGTGCATTTTAAATATCTGCCCCTTAAGAGAACTAAGCAAGTTCAGGAGTAAGATAACTGGGAAGGAAGGCAGGAGATGAGTATACTAATAAGCAATGAGTATGAACTACATAAGAATATGGGATAATTTTAGTTAACTCAGAGAGAACTAATGTTCTATTACAGGTTATTATAATTACAGTAATGATTTCATGTTAAAAATAAGCAAACCTTGAGTCAAATGCGGGGTGTTTTGTTGCAGAAGATAATAAAACAGAAAAAAACCCGAACAGCCATTTCCTATACTATTTATTACTGAACTACAACATTAAACAAATCAGCTATTTTCAGCTTTTTCTTCAGCTTCCATTGGGTCCTTTCACCTCTTCTTATTTAACATACGTCTGGGGAGCGGCAAACTTAAAATCAACAAAAACACTGAAAGATCTCAATTTAACTTTTAAGACAGCGTGACCTAGAAGCAGAAGTCACAAACTGAAGATGATCAAGATTCCCAGTCAGAACACCAGATTAATACTACCGTTCCTGTCAAAAACTCCTTTAAACCCTAAAAGATTCATAATAATGCATTTCAGTGTGACTCTCACTACAAAGCAGAAAAAGTATTATAAGCTGTCCAGCTGTTTCTGCAGAAGTGAAAGATTTGGAGAAATACAGGGGATCAAATTGAGAACAATGCCTACAAGGGAACTTCTACCTCCAAGCCATCAGAGGCAGAGGTCTTGGAAGCACTAGAGGAGTGCCAGAGCTTCCTGCCCTCCGATCAAAATAACACAGACAACACAACACAAGAAACATGAACATAAGCTCATAAAGATTTTGAAAAAGCTTCCTTTTATGTTAAATATTGATAACCCCTATACATAAGGCATTTTAATAAAATGGACAGAGAACAATGCAGGCTCCTAATCATTGTGCCAATAAAGTTTAAGAGGGCTGGCAATCTTTGGGCTCTACTGGTGATGAGAGATTCCTGTTTGGGAGGGTATCAAATTCTTGACATCCCTCAGCATTTCTGTGAATAATATTAATCATAATGAAATTCTGTTTATGTTTTATGTTATACAGCTGCTATGACTAAGACCTGCTGAAAACATGCATACCTGTATTGTTGTCGTAGAATTTGATGTGTCTGTCTTCATGAGCAGTGATACTAATTGGAAGAGTTGGATGGCTGATGACCTTGTTTATCTGACAGGAGGAACTGACTGCTAAGAAAAAACCCACATATATCAATACAGGCAAATTGCTAAGTTCTTTGAAAAACTGCTACTAAGAAATAAATATGTAGTCAATCTTATTTGCAAAATAGTTCTTACCTTTATATAACGAAAACTCTCAGCTAGCACCTTCTGTAATGTGGTTTACTCTAAAACACTTCCCAAATTACATACACAGAGGCATATATAAACCATATGTGAGTGTGAACACAAATAACGTTGAACAGTTTTAGAGGCACACATCAGGCAAGAATGTAAAGCCAAAACCTGGGTGAAAATACCTTCTTTGCACTTTCCCACCTCCCCATCCCCCCTCTTGACAAGCCAAACTTTTCACAACATACTGACAGTGTGGAAAGTTAACACTGCAGACAGTGTATGTTTCCTAGCAAACAAGATCCCATGCTCTCACCCTCACAAAGCAAAACCCACGTACTATGACTTGATATATATGGAATAAAATTCTTACGAAAGAAAAGGTTGCTAGACTATTCATGAGAGCCATTTTGCTAGCCTTCAAGAATCTTGAAATATCATATATTCACACATAGAGAAAAAAGTATATTTTTTTCATTAAAAATCTAGGCATTGCTGTGATGCACTGACTAGGGCAAGAGTGGTCTTAAAAGGCGTAGATTGCCACAAACCCACAAATAGCCACTCCACAGAACATCAAAATATTTTATAATAATAACTTTGTATATATTTTAATGATAATAATAATTTATAATAATAATTTGTAATTAAGTGTTATTCTTTCATGTGGGAGTTGAATGTATTTAGTTAAACTGCTGCCAAAGAACACTCACATTATCCAATCAGAATTCTTACTACAATAAATAAAATAGAATACTACTATAGGATTACTTGCTACTAAGGTGGTAAAGACTTCAAGTTACATATGAACAATCAATTAATGTCAGCATCCACAGGACACTAAAATTATGGAAGTGTAAATTAAGGAAAAAATACACAGAAATTAATAAACGTTCCTAAAATTACATGAGACTGCATGTGCTAGCCATCCTCAGTTTTAGAATGCCAAGCAGAGTGAGGCTTATACTGAACAGTGGTGCTGGTAGGTCATTCTGGGTGACTCATTCTTCTCTTGCCTAGTTTTTGTAGAATTATTTTTTTTTTAATATGTGTAAGCTTTATAGTACTGTTACATAACTAAAGATACTGAACAGGGACTGCTAGTTGCCATACCGTGGTCTCATTTTCTTAAAAGAATATTACTGAATTACAATAAGGAGGAGGTGGTGAAAAAAAACATAGTTTTTTTTTTTTTTAAAAGGTACTTTGCACTGAATAGAGATAACTGATTTAGGACTGGTTTTTTCAGACAAAGATGTGAGAAATCCTGCACAGTAAGAAATAATATAAAGACGAAAGATGTCTCCTTACCTTCCTTCTTACAAAATGACATTTCATTATTTTAAAACAGAGAGGCAAAGCCAATAAAAAGGCTTACTCCCTTTTAAATATATAATTAAATAGTAGAATTCAGTGACACAAAACTTTTAACAAGAAAACTATCAAATTTGAAGAAAAACCGAATTTTTATATTGTTGTCAGGTTACCATTTTGGCATGAATATGAAACCTCATGCTTCAGCTCATTCTGGTCTCTTTTTCCTTGTGCCAGGATAAAATAATTTACTGATAGCAGGCTCCTTATAGTTTCCGCTAAAACTTCTGATACTGGTCACTTAGATGATCCACGGCATTACATGGGACTTTGTGAATACCCTTCCACCAGAGCTTTGTTTTTCTCCTACACAGAGAACTTCAACCAACTAAAGCCAATTGCAAATGAGCCGAACGTATATAAAACTTAGAAAAGGGATACTTCTGAGGAAAAATAAAAAAGGATCTATACACAGACTCCCAAATTTTTAGTACATTCAGCTTCAGATTCTCCCGATAATACCTCTATCTTGCAATTTTGAACTGAAAACAAGAATGGAAACTGAAGCTGAAAAGATCACTGGGCTGTATTAAAGAAACCTGTGCTTTCCCTTGCACTATTGTGTACCTTGAAGAGGTACTCAGACAGTGTGGACTCATTTCTTTTACCTGCTTTCAAAAGTATGTGCATTCTCCTGTTACTGAAATACCCATAAGGTCTGCTGTAGTAGTAATAATTTACTGCTACATCTTGAAACACAGCTTGTAATGTAATTCCTGCTATAATTTATCATGACACTGCCAAACTGTTTGGAACCACCAAAAAGACTATCAACAGTATCAGTCTTAAACAAGCAAATTTTTGGAGGTTTTTTGATTTTTTTCTGATACATACTAGTATCCACGCTTGACTCCAAAGTAAGAATTTGTTGCCGTGTTTCCATGTTAAAAATGCTAGTGTGTCCACTGTTAAATGATGCTACCATGAGGCTTGGGTCACTGCTCACAAGATCTACCGACGAAGGGATTCCCATTTCTAGAAAACAATGCAGAAAGCATTTCCGTAAGGTTTAGTTGGTGTAAAGAAAACAAAACAAACAAACAAACAAAACCAGTAAGCACTTTAATATTAAAAATGCCATGACTATGAAAGAAATGTTACATTTTAAAAATCTGCATTACGCCAATCTAAATAGATTGCCCTGTATGATCGCTATTTTAATCATATTTTTCTGATATTCATACCAACAACATTCTTTCTAAGATGCTGTATCTGAAACTGCAGCTGGACAGAAATCTACTTTGAAATTAAGAAAGTAAGAACTACATGGCCCCTTTTCCTTCCTTTAACTGTAAGAGCAATTCTCAGACAAACCTCCACTGCATCAAGTAAACGACAGAAAACTGAAGCAGTAAAACCATTTACATAACAGATATTAACATTATTATTAACCTGGGCAAATTCAGACCTTAAAAAAACCCCAAAACCTTCCAGGTGCAAATTTTACAGGCTGACATTGTCAGCATGGTAACTTATATTAATACATTATAAACCTGTATTACAATGCCTTGTCCATCCTGCCTATTATAGTACATATCTGATCTCCTTACACTGTAGCTATCTGAACGCTACAGGAGAGAATGCCAAACCAGCAGAGCTTGGGTACAGAAAATCCCTTAGAATTTTCCTTCTGAAACGTCCTGTTTGTCACCCACTATGTGAAAGAGCACCACCTGCTGCAACAGATGCCAGGAGGAAAAGGAGGAAGAGGTACAGAGACAGACACTGAACATTAAGCAACCTAATGTCCATGGATGCAGATAATGCAGGAATATTATCACCTCTCTCTAAACCTAAGATTCATGGGAGAAACATCTTTCTGGGACACACAACCTCAGGAATGTTGCTCAGGAACAGTGGTACTTATCTACAGGTACTCCAAAAAAGCCAGTAAGGACTGATGTGAGAAGAAAATATACTGTTTCTGAAGTGGCCTTTTCTACTACTGCCATGCCTGCTTATCTGCAGCTTCCTAGCAAGCCTACAGTGGTTAATCTAAAGGACTTAAAATGATGACTGCTAAGGTTCTCACTAAATCACAGGAAAACTCCATTTCAAAGGACCATCTTTGATGGAGAATCTTTGACTTTCACAGCTGTGTTTCATTCCAGTTTGGAATATAAAAAACCAAAGATCAGCTCTGTGAGGCAACATTGCTGTCTTCCCACCTAATTTAATTTACAAAAACAAAAACAAAAAAAAGAAAAACAAACAAACAAAAACCCAACCACACCACCACTGTCAGGAAGTTTTCAAAGTAGACAGGTAGGCAAGCTGGCAGCGAACCAGTTATGCTTTCCACAGAACCTTGCAGACCTTTGGAAACATAGTTCTGCAAGAACTAAAAAGTATGAAACATTTCTATCTTGCTCAGTGTATTTTAACTAACAAGTAGTGGCAGATCTGACCTGCTTTATGCCACAATTCAATAAGCCTGTTCAATTACGCTGAAGTTTATTTTGTCTCAAAGTTGTTCTGAAGAGCCAAGGAACTGTCTTAGTTCATGGGATTGCCTTTAGGGACAGTGCCAAACTCCCTTAGAGTTAATGGTAACAGGCTCATTCTAGAGCACTTAAGACTGCAGCTTCAATAAATTAGGCTCTAAATAGTAGGATTTTGATTTGTGCATGACATTTCAGTAAGTAAACCCAACAGAGTAAACTTTTTCAACTACCAGTGTTTTAGATGTCTAGAAACGGCTTTTTATTCTGGACAAACCAAAAGCAAGGGTCTAATCGAAACTCAGTTTGAATCCGAACTATGGAGTTGAAACATTACACTCCATGGTTCTAGTAGCATGAGCAGATCATCTGCAACAGTTGGCTTTTAAGATGTATGTGATTGTCTCCTTGCATGGAGGTACCTATTCAGCTCGTGACAAAGAAGCAGGGATCCAAAACTCTTCCCCAAAACAGTCATGAAGATAAAAAATCCAGCAAAACAAACGAGAAATATTCCTATTCAGTAGCCAAAACTACAACAGTCTGAACAGCAATGATTATGAATGTTAAGGTAGGGCAGCTTTCCGTACCTTGATTATCGTTAAATATATTGAGAGCTGGAGCAATTTCTGTAGCTTTCCACAAACGTATAGTGCCGTCTGCTGAACAGGACAGCAAACGCTGGTGTGCTCCACTGTAAACCAGGCCCCATACTGCATCCGTATGGCCTACAAAAGCACCTCTTAGAACAGAAGGATCTGTGAAAAAACCACAACAAACCACTTTTCAAAAAAGAATTTGAATTAAGTCAACAGTTGTAGCTTGGTCTGTGTTTATGGACCAACTTTAAGAAGGTAGTCCATAAAAATCCCAAGACCAATCAGGTCGTAACAATATAGAATTCTCAGTTATTCTTGTATGAAGATGCTTGAATTCATCAGCATTCAGTCATCCAGTTTACAACTAGATAGAACAGAACAATGTTTCATCAGAAGGGACAGTATCAAAGTTGGAAAAACACATTTTGATTTTAAAATTCCCTTTCAAACAGCCATTAATGGCACATCCCTTTTTTCCAAAAGCCAACTTAGAGGCCAACCACATCTGAAGCTACGAGAAGTGAAAAATGTTTTAAAACACAGCCACAAGGCTGACACCCATTGTGATCTGGTAAACCTTACCAAACAGGGCCTTTTTAGCTGTTTGCAGGCAACATTAACAGCTTTGGTCTCAGACTTGACAACCTCTTTCTATCTCAACTGTACAGAGATTTGTCAAAGAAAAGAACATTAAAATAAACATTTGCTGGACTTGCCAAGTATCAAGCTTAGTTCTGTACTTTTCAGCCTAGTGGTTTCTCAAAATTGCAGTGAGATCAAGGCCTTATTTAAGAAAATGACAAATGTATCTTCTCATCAGCCAGCATCAGTAATTAAAACAAAAATTTAATTAAAGTAATTGAAGTCAAGTTTCAATTTTCTCTTTTAAATTTCCAAAGAAGCATTAGCTACAAATTATACTATTTTAGCCACGTAACATTGACATCACTAAATGTATCACTTCACTGGCGTGAGTGACAGCAACATACCGTAAGAGTCATAGGGGTCGATGTTTGGGTTGGTTGTGTTCCAGCCATGGATGAGGCCATCCGTTCCCCCACTGTAACACTGTTCACCATTACTGCTCATCACGACACAGAGCACTGGTCCACTGGAAGAACCCCCACCAAAGAAACATTGACTATTAACATATTCATTATGTGAAAAGCAACGTTAATGAAATCTTCACATTTTCCTCTCAGACACAATTCACTTGCTGCATGGACTGCAACAAAAATCATGCGTAGTCAGATCATATGCTACACTTCCTACAAAAAACCTCCACAATATTTGATAGTGTAACTATTAACAGGACAATTTACTCATTATGTACGTGAAATATGAGTGTGTCACACTTCTAAACTATAGGCTTTGTTATTTTGCATAAACAGATTTTTTTCCTTTTTTGAAGTCCTAAAGCTCTTTCATGAAATTGATTCAGTAGATTTAAATTCACTGCAAACGGCTTTACTTTGTAGATGCATATATCTGACAAAATGGCAAGAGCTGCAACGATGAACACAACACATAATGGAATCTGAACTGTATAATCTCTATGTTTTTCTTTTTAAAACTGTGGTGTGCCTAGTTCCAGGCATAAATAATTACACAGAAAGAAGGTGAACATATGCAGATATTTTAAATAACATGGGAATTAAAAGCATCACATGAAATCACTAGTTGACAAGGTGGAAATTACCTTTAAAAAAAGTTCTGTGTCTTTAAAACTCATATAATTCTTAAAATATGATTTCTCAGGAAATACTCACTTATGTGCTCTGAAGGTATATATTGGCTCTACATCAAGAGAAGCACTCCTAAATGAAATACAAGAGAATGTTAACATGTCTATGATCTCACACAACGCCTTACAAAAACGTGTCAGAATTGCTAAATTCTTAAAGTCACTGCTACATCATTTTAAGTGTTTCTCCCACAACTCTTAACGAGTTTTTTCATATGTCTATGAATTCTTTCAATTCTTTCAAAATATGATAGGATTTGTTGGTTTGGGTTTTTGTTTTTTAAAAAAAAATCCAAAGTCCACAGCCTCTCACAGTTCAATCAAGCCAGTAAGTACGTACACCAATCGTGGGGAAGGAATAGAGGGCCATCAATATCACATGGAATATATCGTTAAATATACCAAATCCCTACCACAGCAAAGGAGCTTATGACAACTTGTTTTTGTATCAATGCTGTAGCACAGTTACAAACCACTTCAAAAACTGCTGCTCTGGACTACCAGTCTGGGGGTTGTTCCAGACTGTAGGACAATCCCAGGCTTTTCCCAGTCCTCCTAAAAGGCATGATGTACTCCCTTATCATACTAGCCCCACTATGAATTTGCTCTCATTTCTGCAAATCCCCAGCAACATGCAAGAGAGCGTACAAAGGAACCTAGCAACATCTCAAAGTTTAAAGCCGTACAGACGTTATATGCATACATGTGTATACAAGTATATGCATATATATATAAAAATGCATTTTTATACATTTATGTACACATGCAAGCACATTAATAGGCCACATCCAAATGTTTTGACTAGTAAATTAATTTGTCATGTTATCTACAAAGAAAATATAAAAAAGTGAATGGCTTTCATTTTCACAAGCAGAACACATTCACAAACACACACAGGATTTCCTCTGGCACTCTTTGTCTGCATCCTTCTCTAAGAGCTTCTTTTCCTACTCTTACATTCAAGGAACAATTTCCATTAACTGCAAGGGCCATTCAGTGAAGTGGCATCCAAGGTTATGAAGAAGAAAAAAAAATGTTTCTTGAAACAAAACAAAAAAAATCTTACTTTTTTGCTGGGGCTGTTTTTTGTAAATTCCACATTTTTAATGTATGGTCCTCTGAAGCTGTTATTAAGACTGGTTCAACTGGATGAAAAGCGAGACCTCTTATTCCATCAAAGTGACTTCTTAATGTGAATTTGGGGTTCCAAGTCTTTCTCAATGCATCCTTATTGTTTCCTATCTAATAAAAAAAAAATGCCAAACTTGTAATTAATGAGGAAGGCACAAGGAAAGGAAAAAAAAAATCAGAAATTTAGTTTGGCATTTTCAGATGTCAAATTAACTCACACACTTTTCCTAACAACTCGCTCTTGATTAACGTCCATTTAACGCTGATCAGACAATGTAAAATGAGAATAATGTATTCCCCAAAAGCAACAAGTAATGTCATGTCCACAGTAATACATTCTGTGCAAATCTGAAATACTCCACGTTTGTTAAGTTACGCAATTTAAAAGCTGAAAAATAACTTTCTGACTGATACTGCTGTGAACTCAGTTCGGTGTTTTAAATTTGATCCATATCCACTGGCTCATTCATTAACACGGGGCCTGACTCAACCAAGCTGTGGTCCCTGAATATCCAAAGTACCACTGACATGGCATGTCTGAAGCAAAGACCTAAGAGAAACAGAGAAATGTCTAGCAGCACAGAAAGGACATGCCTAACTTACTCATCTAAGGCAACCCAAGCTCTGTAATAACGCAAGACAAGTAAAGCTTGCCAAAAAAATTAAAAAGACCAAAAAGAAAAAAAGAAAAAAAGGGAAAAAAGGACTTGGCTACATACTAAGGATATAACTGGCAAGCAATAAGCTATCATATATACCGACACAATTATTTTGCAATGAATGCATTTTAGCAGATCCAAAAAGAAAGCCCTTAAATAACAGTTATTTCAACATTGCTCCTCTGAACAAATGTTGATGTAAAATGCTGAACAGACTTTTATCACTCTGTCAGTCAACACTGCCACAGTTAAATTTACCCTACCATACCCACTGCTGATGGTGGTTATGGAAAAACAGGAAAACAAATCATTGTAACTCAAATATTGATGATTTCATATGTTGAAAGCTACAGATAATCCCAAATAAATTAGTATCATTAACTGCAAAGGAGAGATGATTGTTTTGAGCCACCTGAAGTATCTACAATTGTATTCTGGAATGGTGGCAGTGGGAGGTTTAAAAACAGAAGTGCTTTTTCTGTTTTGTTACTTCCGGATTTAATAATGAAAATGTGCTTCAATTAAGAGGTTCTATAGATTTGAAACAATGAGAAAGAAGTTACAACAAACAACAGGTTTAGTCTCATCGTATTTCTTAGTAATGACTCACTGCCTTGCTCAGGGAGGCAAGTCAGTTTCTTTGCCAGTTTACTGAGCTGAGCTGGCTCAACAAGGGAACAGACAAATGCTTGAGCTGGTGCAAGGATGGGGCAGGACTGTGATTTTAGCAGCTCTGGCAGATGTTCTGCAGATTGGCCAAGTAAGTCTTGACAAAAAGGGTGCAAGATGCACAGAGTATTCACATATATCTGGAGAGGAATTTGGTTGCCTCAACACAGGCATGTAATGCCAATTAGGTAGTGGAGGGGGACCCTGCCTGCCCTGCAGCCGCCATACCAGCAGCACAGGTCCTCTGTCACATCTGCGAGAGTCACAAAGACACCTCAGATGGCCTAACAGCACACGCCAGTTCTGGCAGGACAATATTCTCCATTTGCTTCTCATTCAGTCAAAGATGTTCTTCCAAAGGAGTCCAAGTTTATAAATTGGGAAGTAGATGGAGGGCAGTCCCAGCCAGCAGACCAGCAGCAGAGGTGGAAACAGATCCTAGCTGGGACACACCACCATCACTCCTCTTCACCCACCAGACCCCCACAAGCTGGGTTACTAACACAGCAGCCAGCCCCTTTCCCTCTCTCCCCACTGAAATACAACAGTGAGGTAATCTGAGACTTGAAAAGCAGCTGGGGGGCAGGGGGGATGGGTGGGGGTCCGAATATGTTCAACCCCTAAATTAACACCTGATCTGGATTTGCCACTAATAGTAATATTTGTGACTATACAGACAACTTGAAAACTCCAAAGACAGCAATGATATGTAGGTAGGATTATGGACACTTCTCTTGCTCAAAGTTGCAGGAAATCAAGCAAGTCTACTGCAAAGTCCAAAACCTCCAAGGCAGTACATAACATTCAATGTAATTATTTTGTAGTTCAGATACTGCAATGCACAGTACTCAGTCTTTTATAATTTTATGAAGCTTCTTAACCTACCCAGGAAGACTAGGGAAAAAAACAGAACCAACCAAAGTGAACATTTGTTAAAACAACATATAAAGGAAGGAAAAAGAAAAGACAAAACATAAGAGTGTATTGGCTAGCAATCTGGGAAACTTCATGGAAGTATCATTTAGATAGTCTAAAAAACTTACCCACAAAAGGAACATTTTCTCTTTCAAGTAATAAATTGATAATCTCCATTACCAAGTGAAAAGCATTCTTTAATTTACACAGAGCCAAAGCAACATGTAAAAAAAAAAACACCTGAGAAATGAGGTAGGCTAATGGTGCCATGTTTTAGAACAAAACAATCTAGTAAAAATGTTAGTGGGACAAAAGGGACTGAGAATAGGAAAGTATCCGCAGCTCTTGAGAGCAAACACATCTAGAGACAGATTCACATGAATCTTTCAACTTTTTCAGTGTCAATTTTGAATCATATGGAGAATAAAAAACCACACTAAATTTCCACCAATCCTACCTGATTCACATTTGGCAGCTGGAAGAAGGTATGAAGTAGTCCAAAATAAAAACAGATTATATTATTTTGTAAGTTAAACTTCCAGTGAAATTTGTAGTGGAAAAACTAACCTTTCATTTTGCTTCAATAAAGAGCACAGTGACAAGAGCTAAGAGCTTTGTAAACGATTTTTTCTTTTTTTAATTGTCAACACTAGAAAAAGGTAAGAGCTGAGGGATAAGCATCACTATGAATTCCTGATCACAGGACTTCATAGAAGCATTTAACAAGTGAACAAACAGAAGTTAATATTCTCAACCATGCAGAACAGGACAGGAGTGGATAAAAAATGCTACATTCCGTAAATGAAAGCTCTTAGTTTGGGATATGGAGACATGGACAAACACGATAGTTTATATGGAGACTTGAACAATGAAGTCAAGCACTGAAAGCATTCGGGTATTAAGGCCTTGCAGAGATAGTTTAGGTTTGTCATGTCCTCTGACTTTAAAAATTCAGCATCTAAGTTTTAGGTGTAACTGTAAAAGAAATGAAATTTATACATCATCTTACCCCTTTTTGGAGACAAAGTTAGGGAAGATTAGCAAAAAAAATTAAGAGCTGAGACCAAATTAGGAGATAATGCTAAAATACTGAATTTTAGCAGAGATGTTCTGTATCACTACAATCTTGACGATCCACAACACATCACATGCCCAGAAACTTGCTATAGTAGCAGAGCATATCTCTGCAGTGTCACTCTCAAAACATGTGTAAACTTCTAACAAGTATGTAATTTATTGTTTTACAAGTACATACAAAGGTAGAACTTCAAAGTAAGGACCTGCAGGTTATTATTTCTGAAATCTCAGATTTGATTTGTGGAAGTAAAATCCCAGATGGTGATTACTTGAGTCAGATCTGCTGAAAAGCAGGATTCCTCCACAATACACAACTCTAAAAAAATCATGTCTGAAATTCCTTAATCTTGACAGAGCTGGGCAATGCAATTGCAAGATTAATCTGAAGTTGACAGATCACAAAGGAGCAGACAATTAAATACCTAAGTATCTTTTCCCAAGAAATACAGACAAAAATTCTGTATGACTGCAAGGAAGCCATTTTAAGAAACATTTTTCATAAAAAGTGAAAGGAAAAGAAGCCACAGGCTACAACAAATAGTCACAGAAGTGTTGGCCACAAGAGCCTCCTAAAAACTCTCTGGGCCAGCTTCCCATTTGAAATGAGACTATTGCCCACACCAGGTACTGTAAGCCAAGTATTCAAACACCTTCCAGCAGAAGGATTCCAGTATCTCTGGGCAACTTGCTTTGGTACCACCTCCTATGTAACACTTTTTCCCCTAATGTCCAACCTTGACCTCCTGAGCCATAATTTTCTATTGTCTCCTTTTGTTTTAACACCTGGCAGTATGGAGAAGCTTGGCTCTGTCATCCTTGTAAGCACCCTTCCAGTATCTGTAGGCTGCTATTTGAGCACCCCTTAGCCTCCTAACAACTGAACAAGACTAGCTCCCTTAGCATCTCCTCATCAGTCACATGCTACTGGACTTTCCAATTTCTCTACAACCCTCCTGAAGTGGAGGGGCCCAAAACTGTGTACAGGCATGGCCCCACCAGCCCCACAGAGGGGGCATTAACTTCCCCTCAAGTCTGCTGGCCTTGCTACTCCTAATTTTGCTTATCGCCACTGGGGTTACAAGTACCCAGCTGTATGACTACCACTAATTATATTTACTGTTAACTATTTGAATAACATGGCAAACAAATAAGAGAGGGGCTTGCACAGAGCTTGAAGGCTGCTGTGTACGGGAAGGACAGATATGTCAAGTAAAAATTCGTGACACCCTCTGTCAGCATAATTTCAACAGGAAAATGTCTTCTGCTGAGCCTACACACATGTAACTTGCATCTGCCTTCTGCAAGTAGACAGTAGGACCTTGAGTTGCCATTAATAACCACTTACATCATAAGTCAGCGAATCTGCCTCATTGGCTACTGTAAGGCCTGCCAGTTCTCCAAGACCCAGCTCATTTTCAAGAGCTTCATCTGTTCCCATAATGAAAGATTTCCCTGAAGAAGGAGGGAATGTTAAAGCTTCCACTGCAAGAAAACAAAATAAAAAAATCCTGAAACATGGTTTTATACAATGCTGATTAATAAAAGCATGTTTCTTACTTCCAAAATACTAAACATCTCTCAAGTAGCCGAGGGCAAAAAGATATAAAAAGATGCATAAAAAGCAGTGGTTCTAAAGATAATCACTGTACTTACCCATCAACAGTATCTTCTGAACGTAATACTTACACTTCAGGTATGCACAACTCAAAACAGTAAATGTAATTAGCCACAGGAGAGAAGACTACACTACCATTCACCCATATCTACTGCAAATGTAACACAGAAAGCTCAGGCTCTTCCCCAAATCTGCTACAAAATAGGCAAATAGGCTCTGGAGAAGTAGCAAAAATTAAGACAGTTGGTGGGAGCAGCTGGACTCTTCCTTCCTAACACCATATCCACACACATTCAAAAGCATGTCTAGAATGAAGCTGTTGACATGCACTCCAACCTCACAATATGACTGGAAGCTGACAGTTCATCACTTCTTGTAAAATCAGTTTAACTACCAAATAGGTTAGTCAGCACTGAATTCCAGGTTTTTCCTAGCAGTATCCAAACTTAATAGTTCACTTAGAGTTCCTATACAATGTCTACAGGAGCTCCAGTCACTGTAACAAACAGATCCATAGGCAGATTCGCTAGGAATGGGAGGATCGAAGGCTAAGAGGAGCACAGCTCACACACACCACACAAGACTGATCAAGTGCAAGATAACTCGAAAGGAGCTGTGCCTTTACCAGCTTCCCTGTACAATGGCTCTCCAAGTCCATACATCACAAAAGGGGGGGACTGAACAGATGAAAGTGTTATATTCTGGACACAAGAGACTTCACTCAATTTTATACATATTTTGTCTCAAATCAAAAGAACTTTTCAGTAAACTACAATTTTTTCCCCTTCTACCTCCATTGTAAATACAAGCCTTGGAAAATACTGTTGCTACCAGGCAGAGAGAAAAGGAAACACCATCTCATTCTCAGTGTCTTATTTAGTATAACAGCACCAACACCAAGTTAAACCCACGCAAACTATGGTTTACAATGAATAGGCTGATCTGTTCAGGCTGCTTCCCTCTTGTCCCAAAGGCAGCAGGTTCAGATGCTATTCAGTCCCCCTCCAGTCCAGCTGGACTCACTACTGAGTGTCCTGCTTGCTTTCTATTACTTTTTACATAAAAATAAAAGCCCTTCAAGTTCTGCCACTTGCTTAGGTCTCTTAGTTATTACATTTTAATCACAAACTTATCTTACCTTCTTCACCCTGAGGTGTAAACTACCGTTCTCTTTTTTCTCTCTTTTGAATTTACAGTGTAATAGTCTACATGCAATACATACTGGGCATAACATTTTAGAAACAAAGAATATCATAGAGTCTCAGATTTATAAAGGAGTAACACAGCTAATAGTTTGTAATACTTAGACTGATAACAATCAACTGTCCTCTTCTGTTTTTGTGAGAGTCCATCTGAGTCTCCAAATTAAAAACCACATAACTGAAAGGACATGAAAATAGAACGGTGCTAATATGGCTCTCAGTATATGTGAGAAAAGTTGGATAGGAAACACTCAACAAAGAATTCCTCCACTTCTCAAAGCGTTGCTAAGTTACCCCCTTCTTTCATAAAGAAAATCACTGAGCATGTAGGAAATAGAACTACTGAGATCTTCAGTAACTATGCCACACGCCAGGGCTTTTTATGCATCTTAATTATAATTTGGCCAACCTACTTTTTCACACTCATTGAAAGACTGCTAAGTGAAACCCATGTTTTGCTCATTTTTCAAAAGACATATTTACCAGTTAAATAAAAAGCATGATATGATCTTCTACAAATTAATATAGCCTCATACGTTTATTTTATTATGCTACATATTACAACAGCAATCCAAAACGTTGAATCAAATAGATGATTTAGTAACTTTCAGACATAATACTAATGAAGGTAACCACATGCCTCATTGCAAAGATGTGTGGCTTTCCATACTTGGACTAGCCACTATGAGATTATTTTTTTTTTAATTTTTGGAACACATTATGGAAATGAATACACCGGCAAGCTCTAAGTTGTTCCATATGATTCACTACATAATCACCGCGTGCATTTAAAAGCTATACCTAGCCACTTCTGTTTACCGGCACAGCCTCTATCTTTGCGCTTAAAAAAAGAATGCATACATAATGTGTGTGTTTCTGTATGTATATATATACATATACACTTGAAATTATGTTCATGGGGAGAAAACAGATGCTGTTATGTCCTGAGAGTTTATGTTCCACGCTTGCCTGGGGACAAATAAAAGTGAGTGACTTAAGATCCTCATATTACAAAGCCATCAAGTGCCAAATGAGTTTTTACCATCATGTTTAAAGGTATTCAGCCAAGACTTTATCTAGGTAGGTGTCTTGACCTTAATAATAGTGACTGGAGGGAATGAACGGGAATGCCATTTGTCACACTTAAGGCAGAACTCATAATGCTGAATCAGTATCTGTAAAGTGCCTGGGAAGTCTTAGGGGATAACCTTTAAGCAGAAGTAACTATAAACATCATTTACAAAGACGTATGCATATTTTTGATATCTACCTTCATCCGTCCTGTTTATCTCATGTTCAATGAGCCTTGAGCTACTGGGCCTAGAAGAAGGTGCAACAGATGGCTGTAATGAAGGAAGGTCATCAACATCTCTCAAGTTTGCAAGCATATCTTGCAGCTTTGACCTGTTGGGCCCTAACCAGAAAAAAGAAACAAAAAATTAAATGGTTTATGCATAGTTCATGACGGCACCACTTGTATCAGATATGCTACAGCAGCACATGCAACAATGGATCCTACCTTGCATTATAATGTTACCACAGGAAAAAAAATGAGCACCTATTTTCAGAAGTAACTAATCATCCAGCATGAAATGAATTTCTTGAAAACAAAGTGATAGAAGCAACTGAGAATTGTGAACACATAATTTTCCCCACATTCATAAACTCATACTGCTACTTGCATGGGATGCTGAAGAATGCCTCCAACTGAGTCACACTGAATATTAGAATATTTACTTTTCCAAAACAATAGCTGACATTTGTGAATATTTTAAAATTTTGCATCAGGTACTTTGTGCAGTATATTCTTATGACAACGTGATTATTTTAAATTTATTTGTGCAGTAGTGTAGTATCGTGAACTATATAATACAAAAAGTTATATTAAAATATAAATGCAACTGGATTCACTGGCCTACTTCCTGAAGCTACATATGGTGAAGACCCATGCCCTTCTTGACACTTACCTGTGCTTTGCTCCATCATTTTCCCACATCCCTGTTTTGACTGTTTTATATAGGATTGAGGCTGAAACATATCTTCGGTAGTTTTTCCTGTTGTAAGTTTAATTAAGAATGGGAAAATGTCTTACCCATAGTCCATTATGTTTTCTCCTAGACCAGTAAATAATACAGCTATTTTTAAGCAGCTTTAACACAGAAGTGTACTCTAATATATGTATTCTCTCATAAAACCATTCTATGATTCTATTCTCTTATTACTTCACAGGAGTGTTTACTACAGCCTTGCAAAATCGTAAGTTTACTAATGCAGTTGCAAACTCTACTTTGTCCACCCTAACCATAATGACTGACAATAAACTATATTGTATTTAACTCGTCTGTCACAAAAATATTACTTGATTCAGGAAAACAGTAAGTAGGATTTTGCAAGATTGTTTTACTATAGTATCTGATTTATAAAAACAGTATTTTACTTAGTAGCACTTCAGTGTCTAATCATCACTTACGATGACAATAAAGTCACAGAATCAAACTTTGTACAATTCAATGTCAAGATATTTAGTCCCTTCTTTTTCCCCCAGACTTCCTTCCTCACATTCTTCTTCACTATGTGCAACATCATGAATAGCTGAAAACAGGCTATGATTCTTCCTGGGGTTTCTGCACTGATGCCCTTCCAATGATGGTTTGTCCATGGAAAGATGCTTAATTTCTGTGCTGCAGTAAACCATTTAATCTCCCAAGATCAAACTAATCAAAATCAATCCAAAAGGTACTGTAGAATGTACTGAGCAGTAGTTATCTTCATGAAGGAGCACTGGATGTCCAAGTGCTGCCCTACATCAGAAATTTTTCTCATAAATATATAAAACATGTTCCAATAGTATCTATGTCTATATTAACAATTAAATAGTTTTATTATAAAAAATAAGAAGCACTCAACAGCTGTTCAAGAGTGTAATTTCAACAGTTTGATTAAATAATTTCTGCTAAGTTAACCCAACAGCTATTTACCCTGAACTACATAGCATGTCTGTGTATTTTAGAAAAAACAGACAAATTACAAAAATCAATTTCACTGAATTTGTGTATTGGTATGCCCTCTCTATCTTAACTACAAAGAAATTTAGAATCAATTCTGTGAAACACGCATACTTTAGTTGGTCAGCTCGGCTTCTTTCCAGACTTGCAATTTATTTCCAGTAACTTAGATTATTCCAAAGATGACCAAAACATCACTTGAAAAATTTATAAAGTATGGTAGCGATTTACGGGTTTTTGTAATAAAAAAGAAAAAAAAAAAGGAGGTTTAGTTTCTGTATTTGATGGCATAATTTCAGCAATATAACCAACTGCTGAGCAGCAGCTTATCACAGTATCAATACAAAAAGTAACAAAACAAGCCAGCCTCAACGATGTGAGGATCTGACACCTTTTGCATGTCCCTTTAGAAGTGAGAATTTCCTTGGTATTCATAAGCATCTTCCCACAAAGGGAGAAACATCTCTCAAATTTCTTACTAGTCTACATGCAATATTATTAATTTACATCATTCACACATGAATCCAAAATATGGCTAGATGTTTAAAATATAGCTGTGAATACAGTGCTTTATTTTAAACACTTCATCCAAATTCAAGAAGTTTTAAGTTTTACTTATCAAAAAACATTGATTTTACAAAATAGATTTGTATTTCAAGAAATGTAACAAAAATATAATACAGGGCTAGAAACTGTACTTCAGATACTGATCACAGGTTTTTGTACGAATAACAATATCCAACATTTTTAAAGGCTAGTCCCACAGGTATGAAAGTCAATAATTAAATCCTATGATTTACAAATAAACTGATGGTCAGAGTTGCTTCCTATTTCGAGCCCTGCATAACAAATTATGATGACAGCATGACTTTCATGTTGTAAATGTTAAGTATAAACAGGGGTAGAAATTAACCTGTTTTCTCCCTCTGTCATCTAATAGGACACTCAAGACAGTTTCTGTTTTGGTTTTGTTTTTTTCTTTTATTTATTTACATACCAGACTTTAACTCTTCCTGTGAAACTGGCATGTTTCCAGCTAAGAAAGGGTTCTGAAGTCCTCTATATTAAAGTGTGAGCTATTAAACCAATGTATTTTACAATTTAAGTTTCTGAATAACAAAAGTATAATCCATATTCAAAGCAAGGATTTTTCATTAATCCAACACGTGGTTGGAAGAAGTTATATCTAATCCAACTATTTACACGGTAACTTGATTGACTTATTAATTTCAACCCCTGAGAACTGGTGAACAGGAAAGCAGTCAGGAGCAGCAAAGTAAAAGAGTAAGTAATTTTAGGAAAACATTGAAAGAGAGATAGAATTAAGGGTGTGAAAGATGTGAGATTTATGATTTTAAGGTGCAATGTTTTCCACTTACTCTTCACCCCCTTTTTCCCCTTGCGCTCCTTTTTGTATTGTTCCTTGAGTTTGGTTATTACTCCCTGGTCGACATTCCAAGCTTCAGGCATGAGACACTGGTCTTCCTTTTCTAAACAAAGTGAAACAAATGAAACATCCTTTTTCAATAATGTCACCAAGTGATCTCCACTGAAGGAGGTAACAGCTGCTGTCAATGGCATTTTGTCTTTTATTTTAAACAGACAGAAATAGCACCAAGCTTGTGAAAGCTGTAAAACTGCTACTCACATTCCAGTTCTATTTGCTCAGTATTTTCTTAACAAAAAATTTCACATGCCTAATTTCAATAACCAAGCACATAGCTGTTCATAAATGTAAGCAACATTAATTATATAATAAATCAGGACACACTTTTTAGCTTTTTCTTTTCTCCAGGGAATTATTATATCTGGAAGCAGCAGCTATGTTACTGGTCAACAAAACTTTACAACTCAGATGTTGCGTTACTACATTTCAAATTTTCATTTCATTGTCCTTGTGCTATGTTGTCATTTACACAAATCAGTAGCACATTTAAATCATTTTGGAACACAGTATACATGTCACCAAGGCTTGAATAAAATCTTAAAGCACTGAAGCCATGAAATTTCACAAAAAGGGGAAGGTGTGAGTTAGTCGTCTTTGAAAAAATACACAAAATATTTCAACATGTCTAATGAAAAAAAAATCCCCACTTTTATTTTTATAAACATTTCTTAAATTGTTTCCTCTGTGACATGATACAGAGAAGAATTATTCTTCCAATAGTGTGGTATCTGGAGATTTGAACAAAATGTGTTATGTGAGTTCAAATCTTCAAGTCATTTTTCCATATATGGGGAGACTGTACTAAGGCAGCTTCAAAAAATAATTTGCAAGAGGAGGGAGGTAATACAACTTTTTACGTATTTGTTTTCATGACCACTACAGCTACAATTTTTCTTGAAATGCATCAGCTTTTTGCTTTGTTTTTATCATTAAAATCTGAAATTAATTCCTTTCAGACCAAGTTTGCTTTGTACATCAATAAACTATTCTGGACCTTTTAAAATACAAACAACAATAAACTTATCCTCAGACTAACATGCAGAAAGATCATTAAATGTCTGTAGAGGAAGCACACTATCAATCACAGTCTGAAGGAGCCACTATGATTGGACAGAAGATCTAAAACCAGACATATGGGGACTGACTTGTTAGGAGTTAACTATGCTGAGAAAGACCTAGGGATCCTCCACCAACATCAAACCGAACAAGAGTCAGCAGCACACTGCTGCACTAAAGGCAATCAACCGTCCTGGGCTGTAGTAACAAAAACGTAACTAGTAGGGTGAGGGAAGCGATTATTCCCCTGTTTGGCACTTATACTGGGTAACCTTTAAGTATAATGCTAATTACCTAGTACTGGCGTAGCATAGCGAGTCCAGGGGAACCACTAAGATGGTCAAGGACAAGCTACAAGGAGGGGCTGAGACTACTGCCAGTGTTCAGCGATGGCAAAAGAGGCGTTTGTGCTGCTTACAACTATCAAATGGGCAGGTGTGGAGAAGACACTCTGCTCGGACTTGCATCACAGAAGGACAAAAGGATTTTTTACCGTTAAGGAGAGTCAAATACCAGAATACTGCCCCTGAGAGTTTATGGGAACTCCCTTCTTGGAAGGTAGTCAAAACTTTACAAGAAGGCAGCCAGAGTAAACTGCTGCACATGGACGTAAGCAGGAGGTTGGACTAGATGATCTCTCCCTCCTGTGAGCCCCAGTCATGATCCTATACTCATGAGTGACAGATATAATACCCGAAGTCTTGAGGCATTAGTCTTTTTGCAGCAGCTATGAAAAGAGAGAGGTATTAATAAGCTAAAGACTCTAAAAAAGATGGTCTGTGGGCTAAAACATGTCCTCTTCATACATATACCCAAGTAAGTACCACTAATGATCAAAAATTGTGTAAAGAACTCCAAAAAGGTATCAGAAAATCACTCCTGAGACAGGTACATATTCTTTCTAGGACCAGGTTACAAGTTTTAATCATGGTTTTCCTCCATAGCTAGACAAGATTTTTTGTGCTCCTCCAACAAAAAGTGTAACTAGATTTATATTAGATTGTATTGTTGCCAGGAAAATACATAATATATTCATTTTCTAGAGACTTTCCCAGGATGCTTCCTGCATGTCCCACAGGTTCTCTTCAACTTCACAAGTGGATCCTGAACTACTACCGTGCAAGTGCTTTATAGTTCAAAAATTATCTGAACACTCCTGAGGACCTTTCAAGCCAATGGGTTCCACAGTTACAGCAACTGATCAGTAATGCTTGGGATCCAAAATAGAACAGGGACTCCCTCTGTTTGCTTCTATTCTCACTACACAACATCACTGTTATATGCTACATTTAACAGTTTCATTTAATCAAAAAATGTTAATCAAATTAACATACGTAATTCATAATGGCAGCTCCCTGATCTTTTATAAAGTTACCATAAAAGACACAGGTTGTGAAACAAGTAACTGAAAACCATGAATATCTAACTCAAAAAAAACCCATCAGTATTTCTAGAAATGAAAATACTATTTTCCATGACAGTTCAGTTTTAATGTTAGGCTTCTGCTCATTTGTACTCAGCTGTCATCAATGAAAGTAAAAATAGATCCAGAGTGTGAATTTAAGAACAAAAAAGCTTCTGTTGACTTACTAACATTTTGGTGACAAAAACCAACAGCTACACTTACCAAGCACAAACAAATAAATTTTAATATTAAAGAGAAGTATCAGAACAACCTAATAAAAACATTTTTCATAAAAAGAGTAACATTCCTAAATTTGTTTGATCAACAGAATACTGATCAGTACATATAGATACAGAATGCTGTATCTAATAATATTGAAACACATTCTCTCAAGCAGAGAGCCTACACCACACTGAACAATAACCGTGAGTCCAACCAACAGCTGGACACAGCTTCAGCAAACAGCAAAATACAGCATCTTGGAGCTGTAAACTCACATGAGAACCACAGTGCTATGGCTCCTTTGTCTGTCAAGGTTTCAGTTTCATTATAAAGCTCAATTATTTTCTACTTATCTTCCATAGCTCTCTGTGTCCACTTCTGTTTAAGACTTTCCAGAGCAGCTTTAGGAGAAAACAACTCCCCATCAAGATATTTAACTAGTTCTCTTCCTTATTCTCTTCCCTATGCAGCGGGTTTATGCAGAATAATTATGTCAAGGTAAAGCGGATGATGGCATTTTGGGTTGCAGGACATGAACTCCAAAGGACAGAGAGTAGTTTGTGAAATGTCTCTCTGACTTGAGGGCTTAAAGATATATTATTCTGATAAATTATTAAAAAAAATTTGAGCAACGGAATAGTTCATATTTCCCAAATTGCTAGCACACAATAAACGTACAGCTAATTCAGTCTTCATGATTCACATTACTCTCTGTATCAAAATAGGAGAGCGCTAAGATGATGAAGTAACTCGTGTCATAATTGTAAAATACAGATTTATCAGAGTCCTTCATTAGCATGGGTCACTGGAAAAACACACTGAAATTCCACTCATAAAATTCAAATTCTACCTGCCTTATTAATAAAGAAAAGGAAAAAGACAATGACCAGAAGCAGAAACCTTGAAGAATCCTTACATTAAAGCAATATACAGAAAAATGAGAATATTATGTTAAGAAGACTTCAGTCTGCCAATTATTTACTTTAAGAATACTTAAAAAGTGCTGTGATTGTGATAGAGATCTCAATCAATCTATCACTAAAAATATATTCTTAGCACCTTCCCCACCCCACCCCACCCCCCGGTACAATCCATTAAATTTCCTTACCCCAGTCTGTTCCATCTCCTGAACTTCTTGATTCCCCATCACCTTCATCTGAGGTAACCAAAAAGTCAAACTCTTTCAAAGCTTCTTCTGTGTCTCTATCTTCACTGCTGTCAGATAGCACTCTTTTTCTTACAATCTGAAAAGTCAGGAAGGAGAGGAAGAAAAGCTGAATTAAGTTACACATGCATCTTTATACTTAGCAGTAGTCTTCTCTTCTATGCAAAATCCTAACAGGACGGTGAAGAAGCTGAAAAGTATACATTAATAAGCAAATCTGAAATAAGCATACAGACTTTGCTCAAATTTCTAAGTCAAAATGAAATTTGTCTGTAGATCTTTCTTCCTGTGATCACCAATAATCACTTGATAATGAATCTACATTGACCTAGATTGCTATTTTTTTTTCAATATCAGAAAAGTACAAACTTTCTCTTAATACAGGTTAAAAAACCCACAGAAAAGCAACAAAACCCCCCGAATGCTGTAGAAAGGACTTCAGCAAAACCAGACTCACTCTGCTTGTCTGAAAATAGCTTTTTTAACTCCCACCTCTGAAACCACTCTACATGTGGACCAAAAGACAAGTCTAGGAAAAAACCCAAACATATCTGATGAGCTAATTTGCTTAGCTTTGGCAAAAATAATTCCATCCTGAACAATTCCTCAGATATTACTGTTATTTAAACATGTTTAAACTGCATTTCCCTTTCAAATTCAAAAGCAAATTTGGTTTAAAAAAAAATCACCGAATTTTGGTAAAATATATGTTTTAAGGACCTCGTTGTATGCTTTCTGCAATAAATTTACTTTTCCCTCAATAATCAAAACAAACTAGATGCTTTGCAGTTATTTGACTAACAAGTTGGTTGATGCAATGATACATGAAATCTGAGGCATAAATTTTACTTCTACAGAAAAAAAAAAATTACATTCATCACAATATTTTGACTTGGAACCTTGCTAAGGGACAGTTTGAAAAGACCTCAAGTAAGCCAACATCCCACAGTTCATGAGGATGAACGACTGTTTCTTCTAAATACAATGAGCGAATTTCAAAACTAAAAGCAATTCTAAATGTCAAGTTTCATTCCTTCAGCAGGTGTTCAGTAACATACAGATGATTTTACAAAAGAGTTTCAGACATTAGCTTACAGCCCATGAATGACAGGAACAAGTTTCCAAAGATCCTTTTTAAAAGCTCTTTTAAAACTGATGGGGTTTTAGGTGTTTATTCTTAAAACTGGTCATAGAAACAATCACATTATCATAACACTTATCTGCTTCAGTCCTGAGAAAACACAACTCATTAAATAAATACTAATTTTGAAAAGAAGATAAAATTGAGAACTGATTGTATAGATCTATTTTATGTGATCATATGGACAAATCATATAGAAAAGTATAGATCATGAGGTATTTGGCTGAATAAACAATCAAAAACGTCTATTAACCATAAGTTAAAGAGTTCCAGTTATACTTTCTCTTCCTTCCACAAGCTTTTTAAAAAGAAATGTGCTATTTCAGTTCTGTACCCTAGAAGGATAAATTTCTAAAAGTTCTTTTAAATATCAATAGATTTATAAAAATATTCAAGAAACAACACATTTTTGACATGCAACATGACATACAATACCTTAAAACTAAGCTGATACTGTAAAAAAAGGACAACTGCTTTCTTAGAAGTTGTGTATCCAATGTGTATCAAAAATATTAGGCAGTATAGAACAGCAGAAAGCCAATTTTAAAAAAATTAACCTGTCACTGAAAACTTAAAGCAATGAAGATAGCAAAGCTTAACTTGTTGCACAAACCCAGAAATGCATATGTAATTCCTCTTATGCACACATGCTTGGACAGACCATCATAAAGATGCACTAATGATTTGCACGTGTACATACACAGTCATATACTTTGCATATAGGCATCTCATTAATCTCACTTTTTCTGTTCTTCGTAACTTTTTCAATTATTTTTTCCACTCACTGTTGCGGTATCAATGATTGTTTTCTCTCTTCCTTCAATATCTTCCTCATCTTCCTCATCACTAAAGTCTGCAGCTGCATTTTCAAGAAACTTGAAGGTCTCTAGCAGAGAGGCAGAGTCAGTCAATTCAGGTTTCCTAAACAACAACAACAACCACCACCATGAGTCAAAAGAAATCGTAACAGTCACTTTTGCAATTACTAGTCTGTTCTGTATTATCATGCCCAACAACACATGAGACTCAAATAAGCCTGCACGTAAAAATGGAATATTACAGATAAAAACGTTTGTGGATTAACTAACTAAACACCCGTAAACTATCCTATTAGAACCAACTCCTCATTCAACTGCAATTACCAGGACAGACGCTTTAATTTTTTATTTCAAAAGCATTTTAAAGCAACATTCATCCGATACATCCCCAAAAGCAACATCAATAATGATACATCATCACTTTAAAGCCACAGCAACAAGGACATGAGTTACAGCTACTAAGTTGGCCTCCCACGTGTACATCAGGGTGCAGAAAAACTTTGCTGCTGCGTTCTGATGCTCCTCACCTTGCTGGGAAACATCAAACTCCAGATCTATTATTCATTAACATTTGAGACACGGTAAATTTGCCACTATAAAACCAGACAATGGGAAAATATAATTGATAACTAAATAATGTTTGCCTAGACATTAACATTAAACAAAGAAACAGGTGAAGACTAGATAAAATCACAGCTGCACTGGCACAGATTCAGGCACTGCCTCAGAACTGGAAGCGTAAGGGCTGCTTTATTAACAACTGAAGAGGAAGAAGCCAAGAAGCAAGACTGAAACCACTATTAAAACTGATGAAAGTACAATTAAAGCAATCCTAAAATTAACAATAGACACCATGTTTTCTGTGCAGAAGACGCACTTCTCCATCATTCCCTCAAAGATCAAGTGCTGGGAAAAAATTACACCCTTTGAATTGTAATGATTACTTCCAGTAAAACCTTGTACATTCTTTGTATGACTTTACAGCAGTAAAGACAAGCTTTATTGTTTTCTTACCTTTAATCAGGAGTCTGTTTTTCATAGTTCATCACTAAATGCACGTCATCTTGATTTTCACAACCACTGAAACAATAGAAGTCTCTCTCTCTCCTTTCAGAGTTGTAGCTCTAGATCATCTTGCATAGTCACCCTTAGTATGAACAAGGGCCTCGCTAGTGCTACATTGTGCTTCTGCTATGAACCATTTCAAAAGGTTCAGTCAACTAACAAGCCTATATAGTTACACCTTTTAAACTCCCTGCAGTGTAAACACCTCCATCCATCACCCACTTACTCCAGTGTTTCCTCGTAACACTTTTCAAAGGTTTAATACAGGAAATATCCAAAGGCAAAAGTTCCAATATGTAATAAGGTGTGATAAGCAGTCTCTGCTTCTTTATGCAGTCTCTGCTCAAGCAGTTCTATGCTTATATGACAATAATTAGTAAGAGTGGCTTCTTCATAGCCCAGATGTCTGGATCTCATTAAGACAATTTGCTGTTCTACCTTTTTTTCATTTATTCATCTTTACAGCCCAAAAATACCAACAGAGACTTCACTTGCCACATGTAGAAATTCCACATACACAGCACCATAATATCCGTGATGTACAATATGTCTTCGTGGTCACTGGCTTTACTGAGAACACTCCTACCTTCCCATATCTTATCTTAGCTAGGAACAGGATCAAACACGTTTCCAGTCTGCCTTGCTTCCTACAGTATTTTGACCCTCTTGTGTCTATGACAAACCTGAAAGCACTCTAATATTTTTCTTTTTCCTTAAGTAATCACTTCTTTTATGGCCTATAATGCCTCATGAATCTGTAGGAATAATGTACATTTTCACAGAATCCTATGGTACCATTATTTTGCCAATTCCAACACTCAAATCTCAATAAGACAAAACTTGTAATGTGCTTCACTTGACTAACTTCTTGATTTTCAGCAAATTTTGTGTATCCTGTTCGACTTCTAGTAGACTGAATCATCCAATCACAACTATATTTCTAGTTTTTTCCTCTCTATTATGTTGTGTAAAAATCTGCCATGCAAAATCTTGGCTGCTAATTGTTATTAGCCATTATCAGACAGGCTACAGTAAATGGCAACATATGAACTATGAACATATGAACACGGAACATAAAATTTTTATCAACAGAATTTGTTATTATGAGACAGATATCTTTCAACAGTACAAGTATTTGCAGTAATTCATACCTAGATTTGATTCTGTATTAATTTGATCTTAAATCATGCGCTCTCACTCTGAAGTTCAAAGTGACTACTGAAAGAGGTGGTTATATCTTTTTTAACTGGTCTTAATTCAACTATCATATTAATTATTAAATACTTTAGTGGGCAGGATATATACATAATTGTATATCTCTGTGTGCACAGTGAGGTAAAAGACATCTCATGCACTGGAAAACACAGTAGTTTACAACTTATTTCAAAACTCCTGCACTGTACAAAAATGTACAAAGTCAGCATTGCACCACAGAAGATTATTTGTGCTAAGGCACAACTTTCAAGAAAGAATTCATAAGAACCCAAAAAAAGAAAATAGAAGTGATAGAATATTTAAACTATTTAAAGGTTCTACATGGAAAAGAAGCTTCACACTGACAAACTGGTTGATTTGCTATATTGTACCCCAATACACTTCAGCAGTCAAATCAAAAGTAACTCAACAATTTAGCTATTTTTCATTTATATACATTTCATCCTTTATCATCATATAATATACTGTAGATATTACTGTCAGCATGAATACTTAGGAATACTGTAAAATATACTTAAGAGAATGTCTCGCCTTTTATGTTATATGCTTTGATGGCAATTTGAAGCTTGCTTGTTTCATTATTTTCCATCTGTTTAGTTCACAAAGCAACATAAAAAAGCAGAAATGGCAAAAGTAAATCCAGAGATAGGGTAGTACAATAAATTACTTTAAATTCCATTTATAATAACACACACATTTCCAGGGCTTTTGTGGTCTAGAATACTTTTTAACAAATTAATGGGTGAGAACAACAGAAGGGAGTGCCAAAGCAGGAGACCGATACATTAACTGTAGTATTACAGGCATGAGTGAGGCAAGACTATAGCAAGGTTCAGGACCTGTTGAAAATAAAAGGAGACCAAAACCCCAGAAAAGGTCTCAAAAAGGACAATTCCTCTTTACTGGACTTTCCTAGATCAAAACATTTATAAGAGACAACATAATTTTCAAAGAGTACAAGAACTGAGAAGTGTTCCCTTTTCCTTCTTCACCAGCCTGTAAAGTTTTCTGTAAAGAAAACTGCTGGGGAAAAACAATCCAGTAACCCCAGACAGCAGGAACAGTTACAGGAGTATCAAAGCAGAGAGCATAGAGTAAACCAGATTTTGGCAGGACTTCCTCAACCCTGTACTCCTCAGCTGCTTGTTCTGAGTCTCTTTCCCACTGCTCTTTCCTCAATCACACTCTGCAACAGCACCCTTACATGGTTTTCTCCCCAGCACCTAACCTTGCCTTCTTTCCTTGAGGGTTTCATCCCAGTTGACTTACCACTTCCTAACCTCATTTAAATAATAATAATAACAACAACAACAACAACAACATTTAAGCAATATGACATCTTCTATCAGATACTGATGCTGTTAAACTCTGCCTTACATCCTCCTCTCCAGTAGCCTTATCCAATTAGACAGGAAAGTGTTGGGGGCAGAGAGACTACCTGCTGCTCGTGTCTGCAGATGAGTAACTACAGCAGGACTAACTGCTAGTCACAAGTATAGCAAGTACAGCAGGCAGTGCCAGAAAGTAAAATATAGCTACACTAACACTGCTGGGTCTTCCATCTTACTACTAACGGAGGAGTAGCATGAATATTACTCTTCACACACGGAACCTCTGATCCCCAAAGATAAGAAACTTTTTCCTGTTTAAAACACATAATTCTTTTTACAAATGGGCTGGTAATAAAGTACTTACCTCCCTTAAAGCAATATAAACCTGAAATTAGATAAATATTTTTCTCCTCTGAAGAAGTTGCCAGAATTTTCTGCAGCTGTGACTGCTCTGAAAATCTCATCCTAACTTGTATTTTACAGTCAGATTTGTCTTAACTCCTTGGCCCCTGTAAGACTAAAAATAATATCATCTTCCCGTGAAACTTAAGAAATATGATTTGTGGATATTCCACATGTACTATTTAAAACAAGCATGGCTCTCACTGGGCCTCAGGGGGCCACACAGCCCGCTCTTCATTTTCTGCCCTACAGTGACACAGATCAAGACAAGTATTTTGTATAAAAATTCAGTTGGCCCAGACATTGCAATATGAGCGGCTTTACAAAATGTATAGTGTTCAATTAGCTCTCAACATTAAATATTCAGGACCTTAACATAAATCCAGCTTCTTACTGACTGAAAAGGAGAAACCATAACCTACAGGAAAGGTGAAGTTTTTATGTGGAAACTAAACCAGCACATTGATGGTACCTCTCCTGCTCCAAACACTACTCAGGCATTTCAGATTGCAAAGTCAAGTTTAACTCAGACCAAAGCCACATTACAGACATGTATTTTCTTTGTAACCAACACATTCAGTATTTTTATCATTACCTTTTCCTTTGTTGTTAATGACTCTTGGGTGTCTGTGGTCAGGTCCAGGGAGACCTTCATAAACTTCTCCCATGAACTACCCAACCACAACGGCATTAACTGCCTCGGTCCTACTCGCTCCCCCAAAGGAAGAAGTAGAGGGGTTTTTTGTTTGTTTTATCCAAGACATACACAAGTTATCTTAAATAAAACCAGATTTTATTGATAAATTCAGAAGTAGGAAGAGATACCACAGTAAAATTAAATAAACACAAGTTCAGCTCAGGCTGAGAAACGTTTCTGGGGGCCTGTACAGGAAAAAAAGCCTGTTGTGACCCAGCATTCAAAGAGCCATTCTAGCATACTCTTTCTTGAGCCATTTTCTTTGGCTCAGTTTCCTCCTGCTACCAAAACATGCTACTGCAAGGTCATAAGTTTTATTAATTCCCCATAGAATTTAGTTTTGTGTTTTAACACAGTCTTTTCAATGCGGCTAGTTGAGTTCTTTCGAACTGGACGTAGTAAATAAACGCATGCAGATTCAAACATATTCTTTTCTGAGGACTGCCTTTCAGAACAGTTTGCTAAATCTTCAATACTGTGCAAAATCTGTCACAATGCAGCACAGAAAATATCAGACTAATAATGTATAAAACTATGGAACACATAAAATAATCAAAATTTACACACAAGGAACACAAGGCAGGCTAGACTGTCATAACCTTTGAAACCCCTTATGAATTCACACCACACAATGCAAGAACCAGTGCAATACATATTACAACTGGTAAGCAACACTTACAAAATGGTTTGGATGTAAATTGGAATCGCGGAGGAATGCCATTTAAAAAGGAAAGGCCAATTCTCTTGCCAAATCTAGTCAGATAACTATGTGGAATAAACAAGCTTTTTAAAGAATAGAAATAAAAAATAAATTCAACGTTTGAAGAATCAAAGTAACCTCTAAGTTATTTCCCCAGTCACCGCCCCTCTCTTTGCTTCTCTCTTTCCCACCGCACAACTTCTCTGTTTCTTACTCCCCAACTCCTTCTGTATCATGAGTCTTATGTGAAATTTCCAAGAAGCATCCCTCAAACCCTTAAGCCATAGATCTGTGCCAATGAAATGAAAACAGTTAACAGTGGTCCATTGGTAATACTTTCTTCACACAAAACCCCAATTAATCTTCCCCTGCTACTGCTGCTTCAATGCATCTGTTGAAAGTGTCCAGGTCTGGCCTAAATCAGTTACCTTTGAAATGCCTGTTAGGTCACTGCAAGATGGAGGCAGGAACAAACAGGTAAAAGGTGAAAAAAAATCAGTAAAGGGAATAAGGCAATTAGATCTTGGATTTTTTTCTTTTTGCAATTCAGTATTTTAGTCTCACATACTATTTTGGAAATCTTTTTCATGGCAAATGTTACCTCAGATTGTTAAATTTAGAGATATTTTCCCAAATAAACCATTTTATAAGCTAGTCAACACACAACATTTGTCAGCCAGTATGCAGCATTTTCATTACATGGGTCAGTGTTAATAGGATTTAGAGATGCAGAAGTTATTATTCAAAGCCTTCTGGTACAGAAAGACATTCATTCGCTGAAATGTCAGCTGGAATGGTTTGTTGTACATCAAAAAGATAAGGTCTTCAAAATGTTTAATTTTAATCTTTAAAACATCTTTGGATTTGCTCTCAAATGTTGAGGTTTGATGCCTTTTTGCTCATGTAAAGTATAAGCAGTGGAAGCCATATGCAGGTCAATAGAAAAAAAACCCTGGGCAGTAGATCAGTTTCAGAGAGAGACTCATATATCATTCAGGATATTTTTTTCTTTTAAAAGTTTCTATTCTCTATTTAAACACAGTTCTAATAACCAAACCCTTAGCAAGAACTTGGATAATTTATCTATATTGGTTTTTACATATACACACATCCCTATATATATGTGTGTGTATATACCTGGTATACCCTCATTCCTTTCCAGTTCTATTCCTTTATTATATTTGCTTCCACTCACATCAAATAGCAGTCAAATACACACCCTGAAGAAGGTAAACTAATTGGACTGTTTAGGTTTCAGTCAGCAAGATAAAGCTATTAAAAATGAGGTAATAAGTGAACCCCAGACACTTAAATACTTCCACATTTTCAAGGCTACAAGTGACATTTGCGGGCAAGCTTTCGTTTTTGTTTCAATTTTCTGGGGGAAAGGACCCATTTCTTTCACTCCAGGTGTTAAGAATTCCAATCATTATTATGAAGTTATTATTTTAGTATCTATTTTTGAGTCCAATCATGCCAAGTGGTACTTATCTTTGATAATGCAAGTGAGCTGATTGAAGAAACTGAAAACAGATTCTCTTAAATTCCATGACATAAGTGGAAACAGGACTATATCTATCTCAGATTGTCATATTAACATTTCGTTTATGGAATCAGAATCTTGCAGGGTGCATTCAAAATCCACATGATGTCTTGAGTGCTAAAGTTTTCAAAAGGATCTGTACATCAGCAAATAAATAGGCAATGTAAGAATACAAAGTTTGGCCACAGATGTACCAGCTAGTAACACATATCAGCTGAGGCTACTTCACCTAACAGAGTATGAAGAGAAACCAATTTCGCTTTAAGACTTTCAGACAACAGTAGCTTGTTCATCACTGTATCAAAAGAAGAAAAAAAACCCAAAGGGGGGGGGGGCTTCTCTGACATCACTGCAGGCCTTTAAGATAAACAAAATTAAGCTGAAAGGTATGAGAGACCAGATGACAATCTTCTAAAAACGACTGGAGCTTAGCAAGTTACGTATTGTCTCCTGCAAATAAATATTATTGTCTTCAGTATTTGCACTACAGTAACTACTGTATGCTTCTACATACCAAAGCAAACAGCAGCAACTTTATAATAATCAACCCAAACATTCTCACCAGCCTTTCCTATAAAAAGGTTCAACTTACTGTTGGTACCACAGCACTGAGTGTCCAAACCCCAGCTGTTGAAGTAGGTGTAACTGGTATAACAGACAGCAAGTTATAACTGGTGTAACAGACAACTCATAAAAATCTGTAGAAGATGTAGTGAGCACTCAGCAGAAGAGAAACATCCTCTCTACCCACCACAAAGTACACACTTCACACATGCCTGGGGTCAGAGGAAAAATGCCAGGACTTACCCTTAAAACAATCAAAGGCACTTCCAAAAAATAAAAATGAAATAAAATTTTAAAAGAGAGAGTAGAGAAGTGTGGGCATCTGCTGTTGTCAGTACAGTCACAGGTAGATCAGAGATATTGCCGAGTAGCAGCAACAAGCACTATATACAGATCAATGGGCTTACACAAAACCTGTGCTAAAATCAAACCATGCTGAGAAGTACAGCAGCTTTTCCATTCTTTTACTGGAATTCTCCCAATACCAATTTGTTTTGTTCTCTACCACTTTCATTTCACTGAGAAAGTATTGGTTGGTTACCAATGACAGTCAAAACAACGGAAGTTTTGTTTCCTGTTTCTGTTTCCCCCTTCTCTCCTCCCGAAAGGGTAACCATATGGCAGCATAAAAGCATCAAATACTGGGTTTTTTTATTTTCTTTGGGACTTATCACATGAGTGTCCAGTTGTACAGCAGGCCATTCAGCCAATCTGTTCTTTCTGCAATTTACATCGCTATATTGAGAAATCTTTAAGGAATTGTAAAGCTAATGTGCTTTCTATTTTCCTGATCCTGAAATGCATCATTGTATCCATTTTCCTTCTGTTTTTCACTGTGCTGTTTTCCCCTCTATTGCATATTATCTTCATCGCATTCACTCACATTCTTTCCAAACTGCTAATGATTTGTCTTCATTGTTTCTCACCCACAAGCTTTCTCTTTATTCAGTTCCCATACTCCACTTCTCACATTCTTCCTTCCATGTAAACATTTTTCTAAGTGTCAGACTTAAAATCCAGTCTCATCTGGGTCCACAATATTATGCAGTTCTTCCAAGATCAAACAAATCAAATGTTCCATGAGTTGTGTTTTCTCTCTAGCAGAGGTATTCCTTGTTAGACTAGATTAATTTCCATGCATTACATTTTGTCCAGCACTCTGCTCTTCAAATGCAACTAAAACATCTTCAGGTTGACCACTAGCCTCAGCCTTGCTAGAAGACATTTGACATCAATGTTCATTAAATGTTTTGAACCACAAAATTTGCTGAACTGTGCTGGCTCGAGCAGTTCACAGGCTTCTGCAGTGACAGCAAAGCCTTCTCTTTCAAGGAGCTTTACTGTACATGTATAGCCACAGAGCATCTTCCCATCTGCATTTTAATTTGCAACTGTCCCAATTTCTGGTGGTCCTGGCACCCATGCACGTAAGTCCTTAAACTTCCTGGTACTGCGCTATGGTTTTGGTCAGTTTCTTGTTCTTCCAGTCTCTCACCATAACTTTCCTCCTCTATCACTACCAAACTGCGGGCACTTGTTCATTGCACGCCTTCCAACCATACAAGCTCTCTGTGGCCCCCAGTCCTCGTCTCACTTTACATGCATGCTAGAAATAACGAGAGGCTGCTAAAAGAACTGCCAGTCCTTTTGCCCTCCCAGTAAGGAGCCTAGCACAGGCAAGGTTACTTCGAAGAGTGCCCCTACCTTGACTGTGAGCCAGAATCTAGCTGAGCCACCTAAATTTTTCCCAGTTCTGCCAACCGGTTAGAAAAAAGTTGAATTAAGTTTTCAAACACTAAGCAAGAATTCCAGTTGGGATCAGCAGCAAGATCCATGTGCCTTAAATCTTAGTCACCTATTCGAAGCCAATACTCTTCAAAAAGAAGCTGTTCTATACATGTTTAAGTAATGCTGACAATAGATGAGGCAGTTAACAGGTAAGTATGAGCTATTCAAGAATAACATTTCATCTCATTTCTGATTTTGCATTTGCCATAAAGCAGCACTTCAAAATTGCAGAGGCAAGCAACGATGGAGCTGGGAGCAGGTGAACAGTGCCACATGCCATAGAAACAGTGAGGTTGTCCTGGTTTCTGCTGGGATACAGTTAATTTTCTTCTCAATAGCTGGTACAATGCTGTGTTTTGAATTTAGTATGAGAATAATGTTCATAACACGTTAATGTTTTTAGTTATTGATAAGTAATGTTTATACTAAGTCATGGACTCTTCAGTTTCATGGGCCCTGCCAGCAAGAAGGCTGGAGGGGCATGGGAAATTGGGAGGGGACACAGCGAGGACAGCTGACCTGAACTAGCCAAAGGGATACTCCATAACACAGATCATCATGCTCAGTATATAAAGCTGGGGGAATAAGGAGGAAGAGGGGAGACATTTGGAATCAACGGCGTTTGCCTTCCCAAGTAACCATTACACGGGATGGAGCTTTGCTTTCCTGGAGATGGCCAAACACTTGCCTGCTGATGGGAAGGGGTAAACCAGCTCCTTGTTTTGCTTTGCTTGCGTGTGCAGCTTTTGCTTTACCTATTGAACTGTCTTTACCTCAAGCCATGAATTTTCTCACTTTTATTCTTCCAGTTCTCTCCCCCATACCACCAGGGGGGAGTAAGCAAGTGGCTGCATGGTGCTTAGTTGCTGGCCGGAGTTCAACCATGATAGAGGTGTTAACATTTTACAGTATCTAATAGCACAAGATGATAGAGCTGTTAAATAATAGGCAGTCTCTGCCAGGAAGAAAGCCACAAAATGCTTCCTGCACAGGAAATTGAAAAGGATGGTCTGAAAGCGTACTTGAAACACCCAGAAGAATCACAACATTGAAAGCTAGTCCTGTATTCAGATTGACCAAAGAATTTGAGTAAAATCCCAATCTTTCCCTCTCAGTGAGGGAGAACTCGGCAGACATACACAAACTCAGAATCACCTGTGAAGACTAATGTGATTATGTTGAATAAGATCAGCAGAAAATTCTGCCACGGTAAAACCCTGGAGTCACTTCCTGCACATCATGTTTCAGAATGCTCCCCCTAAGCTTTCTAATACAGTCTGCCATCTTACGCATCACAAGTGAGATGAAAACAGTTTCTCAAAGGATGCAGCCTGACCAGCCTTGCAGCTGGCAAGCTTGCAGAGCCACAATGGAAGGGAGCTCATTTTTCTCCATCAGTAAGTATGCTCAGCAACAGGGTAGACTACAAAGTGTTAAACCTAATATCAGATCTACCTAGAAAGCAAGAAGGCAGGAAATAAATGTAAGTGTATCCAAAACTGCTATATCAAAACCACTGGGCAACCACTTTGTCCATCAAATAACTACCTTATAAATATATCCATCTGTTTCAAAACCAAAGTAAAAACATTTCAATAAATTTTAAAGTGTAAGAAGAGGAGCTTTATTTACCCACTTCCCTTGAAAAGAAGTGACCCCTTCACCAGCAAGTGAACTAAAATTGTTATTGTAATCTATCAAGCATTCCTTGTTCTTCAATAACAAAGCTGCTGTACATAAACGACACAGCTTGCCTACTACATAGCAGCACAATATATATTAGTAGCTTGTGGGTTTTCTCATACATGCAAATTTTCCATCTCACTGGAAAATTTCATTTTCATCTGAATTTAATTACATAATAATGAACTTCTGCCCTTACATAACTTGTTGGCCTGAAGTTGCTGCAGCTATCTGCCAAGCATAATGAAATTTTACAAATGCTTTTTAAGAGAGAATGTGTCATATAACAGTATTAGACCTCAGGAAAAAAAAAAAAAAAGTTGAATTTTGCCACATCAGCTTAGAAAAGGAAAAGAGATGGAGAATCTTTGAGGAATGCTGTGCTTGCTGATGCACCAGAAACTACTGGGAACACTACCTCATGTACTGTTCAAAAACTTTTGCATCACTTCCATAATTTTTCAAGTTCTGTAACTAAAATATCTTAAACAAGAACAGATTGTAATCCTGAAGCCTCTACACTTAAGTTTCATACGTAACGTACTTTTTTTATTTATTTATTAAACACTGCATGGAAAAGAGAAGAAAACAGAAAAAAGCCTCTTACATTTTCAATGTTACTTAAAAGCAAAAGTAAGCACAAGCTTTTAGTCTCCATGGCTGACTTTTCATAATATTAGAAAAATTGAAAAAGATAAACTAATACCTTGCTTTTCAGTCACATTTACACACGTATATCCACTAGTGGAAAATCAAAAACTTACAGGAATCAGATGTTAACAAGTGACTTTGTTTTTCAGATCCAGTCAAAAAATCCTATACTGCATACAGATAATCATGTCACAGTCAGCACAGACGAGAAGAGCAAAGCCTGTCATCGATACAGTAGTTTCCAACAATACAAATAAACTGCTAACTTGAAACAATGCTGACCTCTAACCACTTAGCAATCATATCTCAAAGAGGCTTAATTTGACTTTTTGCTGCATCCAACTGAAAAAAACCTCATGGTGCTTTTAAACTTTGATTCTTACCAGTTACTTCCATGCTTATTGCTTAATGTAATAAAATTAGTTAGAATTGCTCTAATATCCAACTAGGCAAAAAATCCCAAAATTTTCTCAGTAAACACAAATTTGTTCTACAACATTAAGTGCACTTATGCAGAAAGATAACAATGTTGTCTTGATGCTTACCCAATCATTGCGTTTTCTTTAATCTGGCCTTCTGTGCCATTTACCATTGGCTCTTGATTTCTGTTTTCCTTCTCTGAAGCATCACTCGAGAGGCCCAATAAAGCTCGTACTCGTTTTGACTTCACATCCAGTATCGTGTCAGTGTAGCCCACTTCTTGCAGATACCTGTAGGAACAGAACTCATGCTAATCTTCAATGCACATCTCACTTCATCAGAACAGTAAATGAAAACTGTTCCCTAAACTCATCTTCAACCCCTTAGCTTAGCAAAGTATAGTGTTGTCCTAATGAAACATGCTTATAAATCATCCTGTACCAGCTGCAGAGGAATCGCCTCTTGCAGTACCAGCCTCTACAGTCACTGGGGAGGGAAAAAAAAAAAAAAAAAAAAAAATCAAAGAGCCTAGCAGTCAGAGGTTATACAATACGTTATTCATTCATTTACTAAAATGGATGGAAAAGCATTTTCAATTAAAATATTTATAACTGGCTTATAAAAATCACCACAGTTGCATGTACCACATGGTCATTTTATTCTTCAACACACGGAAACTACACATGAAACCTTACAAGAAGTACCAGATATGTTCCTTGTGCAAGCATTATCAGAAGCATAGAAAACAGAGAGTATTAAAACAACTTCTGTAGCTGTAGCTACTAGTAAGAGTTGTTATAACACATTAGGTTTGACAAAATCTTTGTCTTGCCTTTTCCTTATTCTGCAATGGACCTTCGAAATATTGTTTTGTCTTGCATATAAGGGCTGGGCAGCAAGAATCCAGGACTAGCTTCTATGAAAACCTCAAGGTCTACACTTGGCTCTTTCATCAACATGCCATATTGCCTTTGGGAGAAACATGGGAAAATAATGAAGGGGGGGTGGGGATAGAAGTAAAAATTGGTCTCTGCCCTCTCCTTTAGAATATGGAGTTAATACCACTTTCTTCTCTGGAGCACCGGCCTGATTAAATGGTCAATATTGTAGAGGACTTCTGAAGAAGGGAAATGCTACTTTACAATAACAGCTGTTACAAATTAAAGGACATGCAGTAGGAGAGAAATACTGGTTGTTGACTACACAAAAATTAAACAAGTCACCTAGGCAAAACAGAGTCCGTCAGTAATACGCACTCTGTGTTCAGTACTGTGACATTTGCTTATGAACTGCGCTGAAAAGGAATTACTCGTCTTCATAATCATTGTTCCAAATCAAGACCACTTATTTACACTTATTCAATATACATGTGAAGATTTGAGCTCTTGTAAAAGAAAAGCATGTACCATCCAACAGACATATTTAATTTTTGTGTACTTCCTTGCAAAAAGGTCCTTTAATGTAATCTCCAGACTGTTTTTACTGTCTCCTCTCATTTAAGCCTCTGTAACACACCAAAAAAACATTAGAAAGCAAGAGTTTTGCTAGCTGATTAGAAGATCTTAGAATCTAACTAGCAGCACATGGGACAAGGCAAACGCATGAAAAAACTGACAGCAACACTCTGATAAGAGGTCTTTAAGCAACGTCTTCAATTCAAATCCAGGGTTGTTACCAAGGCAAAAAAAAAAACCCTACGTAAAACTGTGACCAAGCATTTTGAAAATTAATTCATTATGACCATAATTCAAAAACTAATTTAGATTAACAGATATTTGCTTCATTGAGATGAACTGAGAATTAAAATCTAGTCTTCTGGATATTAAGTCTTTTCTGCACCACAAGCAGGCTAAAATAAAATATACCCTGCTCCAACATCAGTTATTTTTATTTTACATAGCTCTTAACAGAATTACTTGTGTGTGTTGGCTTTTAATTGCAAAAAGAATTGCAAGGTGTCATGACCTACTGTTCTCCCAAGCAGATTGTTTTACTACACTCAGTGAAAGAAAAGCAAAGGAGATTAGGTGTTTGTGATTTGACAAAGCTTCTCATCTGAAGTTCTGAAGTATTAAAATTTTTCAAAAACCTATCAAAAAGTAGGGCAGAAGTTGAATAAACTTCATCACACATACTAGCTTTTCTTGAAAGAGAAATCTAACAAAAACAACAACAAAAATCAAATACCACCATCATCACATTTCATTACTAGATTCCTTCCCTTGCATTTGTTATTCGGGTTCTTTTTTCAACACTTACTGTCTTAGCAGCTGTCGTCCTTGTTTCCATATTAGCTGACTGTTTTGTTCTGGCTGAATCTCTGTCTCATTCCCTTCATCTGGAAAAGATTATTTAATTACAAACATTTTTTCTTTATCCTGCTTTTTAAATAGATGCCCATCCACTTGAAAAGGCAAATGTAATTTGTCTTAAAATGAATAGGAACAGTTTAATAACAGAATAAAAGATTCAAAGTGCCAATAAACAATCAAGAGAGAAAAAAAAATGCACATAACATGTAACTGTAGTACTACATACACATAAAGATTGTCACGTACATCCTACTGTACAAGAGCAAGTTCCACTGATCATCAGTGTCTTCCCTTCTGTCTCATATCCAAAAGCCCCATCTTACTCCTTTTTCTTTCAGGCCACATAATCACACAGACAATTTGGAGTTCCATTTTTGCATTAACCTTCCAATATAACTGCTGCTCACAATTTAAGATTGAATACAAACAACTTTATCTGCTAACAATATCAAATGCAACTGCAGCATGGTATCTATTTACAACTTACTGTCCAAGCAACTTCCTTAATATTTGACTATTAAACATAAAACCAAGACCTACTCACATCAAATTTAAATTCATCCATATTTGTATTAGTTTTGTGGAAGGGAAAAAAATACAACAAGGGTTATTTGTTTATTTTTTAACCTGAAAAGCTGTTGAAAAATTTTCACTACATTTTCCAGAACCATAAATTTGTATCCAAAGAGCATTAGTCCAAGAAAATCCACACACCAAAAAAAAAAAAAAAAAAAAGTGGCTGTTCTGGTGAGAAACCTATCTGAATTCTGGCAACAATAGCTATACATTTATTCCATATATAGCTTCATACTACATTATGGTGGGGTTTTCTTTCCTCTCCTCCAGGAGATACATAATTACATGCTTCACAAGATAAAAGATCTTGGTTTATTATCTATGAAAGCCTCTACAAAACTTGAAACTCTTGCGGTTCAAACACTGAAGAATGAACAACCTTCTTGCGTAAATAAAAATTAAGAACCAGAAAAACCTGTGGTATAATCCTCTGAGTAACTTGATAGGTGATGTGGGAAAGCTGCTGTCCTTACCTGGAAGTCATTTACCTTTAAAGAACTGAAATGAGACCACACACAAAAAAACTGTCACCCACCCAAAGAAGCTATAAAAGGCGAATCAGAATTCACATGCAAGGAGAGCCATAAGAATTGTCTGTGTCTCAAATTCACAAATCCATTCAACAGCAACCACAGGAAATAATCAATTGCATAATGATTTTCTGACAACAACTGAACACAGCTGGACCCAATGCACAGCTACCAAAGCTCAGTCTATAAGAATTAAAACATGACTGAGGGCAAACCCGCCTGAAAATTCCCTTCTTCCAAAGGCACTATTAAGTACATCTACAGGCAAGAATTCTCTTTTGCTTAGCACCCTCAAAACTGATGACCACTAGTGGTAACAGTGGTTTACAGATGAGAATGAAGGGACTCACATTATAAGCAAATAATAGCAGAATATACCACAAGCAATTTTTTTTAAAAATTTTTTTTTTAAAAAAGCATCCCTTTATCAGGAGATTGAACTCTACTGATTCTCCAAGAGATCATAAAGAAAACCATCAACAGGGACCCATTTGGAAGAACTAGAAACACTTCCACATTTTTTCCTGAGGGGCCAGCAAAAACAAGGGCTGGGGTCAGGGGCACACAGAAGACAGCGACATCTAAGTATCTATCAAAGGCAACTCCAAAGGAGCATGATAACAAAGTTTCTATTGTAAGTGTGTATCTTTAATCAGTCCAGATTTGATATAGAACAAAAGTGCACGTTCCTGACAGCTACATACATAGAATGCAACGGGCTAAATCAGGATAGTGGAACTGTAAAAAAAGGTAATTCCACTAATGTTCACTTTGCAGAAGTAATGCACTGGCTATGGCTCTGCTGGGCAAGCCAGGCCTTGCTCTACATTCCCTAGCCGGAAACTGGAGCAACATGCTGTAGCTGCATCCTGAGAAATCACAAAAACCAAGGATGTCTATGATCTTGGTATGATCACAACAAAGTTTACTAGTGTTCCAGATACAGACTGGGGTCTTCCAGTTAGTAACACCAAATTAAACTATTGCTTCAGTTAAGGAAATAACTTTGATAATAATGTGAAATAATATTTCTCAAAAATTCATTATATCTTGCAAAAGAAAAGCCTGGTGCAAAGTTTAATCAGTTTGTACAGGGTTGGATTTTTTGTTCCTTTGGGGTTTTTTAATGACCTTCTGAATTCAAGAAGAATTAGCCATGACAGTAATCCAGACCATCCTTTCCACAAACCAAGCGTCAGAGCTGAGGTCTGCAGACCTTCTATAGTTTTCCTTTATATAGAGGCGGTTCTAGTTTCATCGCTGTAGTAGGAGCATCAGGGGACAGAGATACAAAAATCATCACCTCCTGCTTCTCCTTTCAAGGTCTTGACCTATAACCAGATCTCTGTACAGACACACACACTTGTGTTTTTTCTTTTTAGGAAAGGATAGGAAGAGAGAGAGGGGGATGAAAGGAAGTGATTTAAATTCTTAATTCCTCAAGTTTAATGTTTAAAACTGTTTGTGTGAAGTAGAAGATGCAACCTCTAGAAAAAAAAAAAAAAATCAACTTTCCAGAGACCAAGGTGAGAAACTGTCCTCTTGCAGCACAGTGCTGAAGTTAGTTGTATGCACTTCCAACGACTATGGGAATTTTGTAACTAGATTTCCCACTCTCAAACTCTCAGTTATGTCTAATATGCACTTTTCATTATTTTTCTCCCAGAATAGCATCAAGGTGATTGAACAAAAAATTATGTATTATAAATTTAATATCTTTTGTACATTAACTTTTTATTTAGAAGATTTATTCAAAGATAAAATGATTCCGTAATTATAAATCTAGTATCTCTTGTGTTCCAAAACATTCATGCACATTACTAAGGTAGAGAAAACTTATTCTCTCCAGGAGAAGTTTGTTGGTTTGGTTTTTTTTTAAATCTAGACTAATTTCAGAGCATTAGCATGTATTTTTGATTTTACGAGAGTAAAATACAGTCTTTATTAGTTATCTCTATTCCCACTCTTCCTTTAAGTGGCTTATTTTATCCACACTATCATGCCAGCATTTGCACAAACCACAGTTAAGCTTTTATGCCAGTAATGAACTCATTATTAATAAATTCTTACCGGAATCATAGTTTGGTGGCTTCATATCTCCCTGATTCAATTCTGTGCCATATTTTAATTTGTGATATTTAGCTCTGAAAGTAAAAAAAAAACAAACACAAAACTATTAGCACACTAGCACATTTAAAGGATATCTCTAAGCATATAAATGTCACCTGTCCACTTGAAAAGCCACTCCTTTCTACTAGGCTAGGAACAAAACAAAACAAGTAATTTCAGGACTTACATATATGTAGTTTTGCTTAATTGTTTTTTCCAAGGTTGACATGTAATTGCAAAGTGAATACTGATGAAAAACAGGGATCGGCAGACTGCAGATTTTGTAAAATATTCTTGCTACAGAAAAGGTTCCTTCCCTGTGGACATGGGCTACTCTCTGCTTCCCCCCTCCATCCCACTTTTTATTTTTCCTTTTAGCCATCACTACAAAACATTCTTGTTATCCATCTCAGTTCAGTGCCCTCTACCTTGTATTTCATATTGTCAGCTCAATTAAGTAAACTTTAGTTTTATTCTTCAAAATGCTGTGCTTTCCAACAGCATCAGGCCCTTGGAAATAACTACTCTAAATGAGAATTAGCACTGACAGCAGCCCATCTATACCAGTTTCTTTTAAAGCTGCTAGATCTGCCACTTGACCAAGTCCAAAAATGGAGACCTCCCTTCCAAAAATGCTTTGCCTACCGAAGGCCCACTATAATAAACCCCACCAAGCATGATATATAATGACAATAAGAATAGCTAGAAGAAAAACGGAAATGCTTTTTAATTTGAAAAGCTTCATCCTATACAATCAGTGTCTATAGACTTTTAACCAGACAAAATAATGTCACAGTAATACAGCATTAAAATGCACCTGTAAGTTTTTAAAGATCCATTAGAGTAGCCTTGTAACACAATAAGAGAGAAAACGAGGCAAGGAAAGCCTTAGCCAGTTTTTCAATCTGTTCCCCCCTTCTCTCACGCTCACTGTAACTTTTGTCTCTACAGTTGTTTTCTGCCAAACATGAAAATTTAGATGAGTCAAAAAAAACTGATTCCCCATAAAGTTTTGTAGACAAACATAACTGGGTGGAAAAGCAGCACTTATAATAACTAGTTCCTACCCTGAATGAAAGGCAGGGAAGAAATCAGGCAATGATGGGCTTGCAGCCTGGCAGTAGCAAGATGACCAAATAGCACACACACATGCAGCTCCAACTCAAACGTACAGAGCTAGGTGTAAAGTGGCAAGATACAGGCTACAAAAGACAGAAAGAAAAAAGGAAAAAATGTCCCAGCCCTCATATACCAACATTAGCTTCATTAGCTCCACTACTCGCAAGGGAACCCTCACTTAAAATTTGTTTTTAAAAATGTGAATGGGTGTAACACTTCATGTATGAGGCAAGTCTCACTAAGCTTGGATGACTGTATCAAGAATGACTGTAGATAATGCTTCCAGGTTACCTGCACCTCTCGATTGCTTCTCAGACATCGTCACCACATTACTGTTTTCTTTTACTCCTAACAAAATGGTGCTAAGGGAAGTATTGCTTCGTAGTTCTTAGGCTTCAGTATCAACAGTACTAGTTTCCTACTAATCCACCTGCATTTTAATTATAATAAGCATTTAATTCTGGATGAGAAGGATAAGAGCACCGTGAAGAAATGCCCCTTAGGTGTAGCAACAAAGAGAGATGAAGGAACTGACTTCCACCTCAAAAGCTACAGCAGTAAGCTCTAACTCAGCTGAGCAGCAAGTAGCAAGGAAAGGAGAAAGGATGCACTGGAAATGTATTAACAGCCATAAGTGAAGGATAAACATTTTGGTTGATACACAAAAGAATTACTACAAATAGAATGAAATTGAAGCTGCACACTCAATCAAAACATTTATCTTTCCTTTCTCAGTTATCAATCAAAACATTTATCTTTCCTTTCTCAGTTATCTGTTTCCTACACCTCACTGGCAGAGAGATGCTACCTTGGTAAAACAACTGAATTTCATTATTATTAAATACCGATGCTAAGTAATACTTTTCCCCCTACCATCACTACTAAAAATGACTAATCAAAAACTAAGAAATCCTCTATTTCATTACTAACCTACCTCACCAACTTTAAACACTACACTGTCAAAAATTTCCAAGTCTTATGCAGTCATCAATTCAAGTGATCCTAATGTTTAATCCATTTTGATTTGACTTCATAAGTGAGCAAATACTAATACTCTACTTTAATTTGGATTAGTGACCTATACTGTGCTCTACTCAATTCGAGCAAATAATTTCAGTCAGTTTTGTGGGATGAGGCATTTGCTTTTAGCTCATGGATCTTATATAAAAGTTTCATTATGCTCTATGCATTCACAAATTTTCTTATCAAAGTTTTGTCAGTAATTTCACCCCAAGAACCAAAGTAAACTGTTCACTAGGTTAACTGAAAGGATCATTCCATGTATCCTTCCTGTACCTCGGATCTCTCTCCGGTTCTCCAAGATCAATTTTTCAAAAATTCCGCCTCCGTTTTTTTTTAAATTCAGTATATTTATTTCAACCTGTTATATCTGTGTATGCTCATTTTTAAAAACTCTTTCCTTCTTAAATCAACAGTAATATCCTTTTCTTCTTATTCAAGATTTTCCCCCTCCTTAAGGGCATTATAAAATCAGTTCAGCAAAGCAAGATTATTCATTCTATCCACACTCTAAACTATTAGTAGTAGGTATTTTTAACTCCTCATTTTTTCCTCCTCATAACACAACCGTTTTTAAAGCCTTTGTTATTCTTCTTTATTTCAGGTGGATAACCTAGATTACTTGGTCTTGTACACCACTGGCCCTTAAATCTGTTTTCAGGCCAAGCTGGACTAGGTTTCCATCTTTCAGAAGATTTAACTTTGTATATCACAAGCAGAGACCAGTAAAAATACAGATACATCAGAAGAATCATGTCCTAACAAAAGACAAGTAATTGAAGAGCTGACAATCCCAAAAAGCAATCCTTATTTTGAATATTGCTGGCAAAGTTAAAAACAAAAAGACATAGACTTTTACCTGCATAAAATGGCAAAACACCTAATGCCAAACTCAAACCGGAATTAATTACAATCAAATAGTATAACTTCAGGTATCTGAGCAAGGCACCAGTTAGATGTGAAACAGGAACATGAATATCACGTCAGAGTACTTGAACCAGTGAACTCACTTTCAGCTATGGTCAGCTTCTAAAGTTCAGAGGCATATCCTTTAAAAAAATCATCAGTATAGCTAGCTAACAGTCCATCAAGGAAGTATTTTCTACACAACTTCAGGCAGCAAGTATGAGATTTATTATTAGAAACTGACTTACGGCACAGCTGAAAATGTCATAGGTATGAAAGGCAAGCTTACTCTTTCTAAAGCGTGCTAAGGGCTGAACGGAACTCAGACTCCAAGACTAGAAGGGAGAGCCTTGACCATTCAGTTACACATACTGCAATCAAAGGCCATGAAACTTCTCACAAGACACTTAGTTCTCTTCTATACAAGTTCTGAATATAGCTTATTCCATTTGCACATTTATATTTAATCTATTTCTACAATAACAGAATATCTCCCGCCCACCACTCATGCTTAATTTCTCTGCTTTTTCAGAAATCACACAGTCCACTTACTAAGAGCTTTAAACTGGCCCTCTGCAATTCACATTGAACTCTAGATCATACATCACAGCAGTGATAATATTATCAAAGAAAAGAACAAATGTCTTTTTTCTGTAAATAAAGAGAAAGAAAAACCAAAGTTTCTCCAACCTTTGTTATCATCTGGTCAAAAACAAGGACAGTGGTTTTGTGGCAGGGGAAGGAGGAAGGAAATAAATGACAAAGATGAGTCTTTATTATCTGAAACTTGTTCAACTTGGATGATTTACCTTCCATTTTGAAAATTACATCTGAATTATTAACAGCATGCAGAGACTGAAATATGACTTGAAAATAACTAGCTAAAGGATACAACTTAATTGCAGGTATTTTTCAGCTGAACACTAGCCTTCAAGTTGTTTGGAAGAAAGTTGTTTTGTGGGTATGGAACTATGTTACCGGCTAGATGCCCTTACTCAGGTAAGTATGAAAATTACCACCGCTCTGGCTTTTGCACTTCATCACACAGTTCTCCTTTCTTGATTAGCAGCATTTTCTTTAAACTGTATGTCTTCTATGCAAACAGTGCTTGGAGACATTCAACATGGCTGCCACAACACTTCAAGAGTTGCTTATGAAAATGCTAAAAGCTTTCATCCTTCTAAATTTCCTAAGACTACGAGCAGTGAAATTTTTCTGAATAAAACAAGTTTGATCCCGATCAAAAAAGGCCACTATTTCTTGGAAATATCTGTTGCCAGACCTGAAGCATCTGATCCAGCTGTGCTGAGGGAGCCTGCCAAAACATCCGTAGAAGATCTGGGAGCTGCCGCCAAACCAAGAGACATAAACAAGAATGACTGCCAGGAACAGCATGGCGAGATATTCTACCCAGGGGAGAAGGCGCCAGCCTTACGCTGATCAGACACACTAGTGCAGAAAACAACATAAAATTAAATCAAGTGTTTCTAGAGACATGGCTGAAGAGTCCAGTTCTTTGGTGGAAATATGTTAAGACAGGAAATGAGCTAGACTAAATGAAATAGGACATGTACTTGAGAGAAACAGTATTACATTTCGGCTAGCTCCTGAAAATCCAGGGGAAACAACGCAATTTACTGGTGATGGAGCAAGTATCGACAAAGTCATAAAAAGTAACCCTCAATTGTCAACAGCTTCACACTGCAATCTACTGGATGTTGGCAAAACTACATCAAAACGGCTGTTGAACAAATGATAGTGCTTAACTATTATCTACCTCCTTCTTAGCTCTTTGCTATTTAGTGTATTAAGACTCTTCAGCAGAAATAACTGGGTTTCCTATACATGCAACAAAAGGTAATCTTACAATTACTAACATAAAGACCAAACATTAAAAAACATTGTCATAAAAACATGACAATCCATAAGTAAAAATAATTTTCTACCTTATCACTATAAAATTAAGTGCCATGAAATAGAGAACAATGACAATGCTTCCAAAGTTATTTATTTACAGTAAACTTTGAAAACATTCAGTTGATAAAAGGAATGCTGAACACCCACTACACAGGAACAGCAGCTCACAGTATATACCTGAGAAAAACAATGTCGCTCATCACTTCTTGAGGGCATTGCAAAGATGGACTACTCTGGGCCACAATTTCATATTCTGTCCCATTACTCATAACTGATTTTATCTAGCTAAGGAAGAAATGGTACACTGCAAGGCATGGGCAGAAATGAAGGAACACACAATGCTTCCCTGCCCCCTCCCGCCTGCACCAAACTCCCCCTAACTTGATGGAAAATGTTTTCCTCCTACCTTGTAGGATCTCATTTTCCAGCTCTTGAGATCCCAGTGGAAAAAGCCAGCATCCCAACTGACTACTGCCTGACCTGGCCAATGGTTGATTTAGGAAAATGCTGGGAAAGACAGCAATGCTTCCAGTCTCAGTATGTTGCCATTCTTCTGAGTATCAAGCAAGAATACTTGCTGGGAGACATTTCCAGCAGACTGTTTCTACCTAACTGACAAATAATTCTGCAGTTTAAAACCTCAAACTCTTATAAATAGCTGTCTCCAGCACACACCATTCACAAGCATCACATTTATTTTGAAAACCATTGCACACCTATACTGAAACTGTCAAACTAGACTGATCAACTAACTGTAGCCTATAACCTGAGTAACCTAGGCTAATACTATACACTGCAAAAAAAATGCAAGAGATACAAACACATTTCTGCAAAAACTGCTAGTAAGAAACCACCGGGTGTTTTTTCCTAATCCTGACAGTGACTGCTGCATTAAGATTTAAATGTCTTAATTTAGGTGGATTTTACTGAATGCAGCTGGGGGGGCACTTTCACTATCCATATAGAAGTTTGATTTTTGATTTTTTTTTTAGTCTTATAAAGCTTCTCTGATAGCACATGGAAATGTATTTACACAGTGATAATTTTAGATAAATTGCTAATTTTTCTGGGTTATGAACATGAAGTATTAGAGATATCCCTAAGTAATCAGGAATGGCTCCTTTAGTTTTGAAATACAAGAAATCTTACTGAATTTATACAATTTAGAGCATATCTTTAACTGCACAAGAACATATTCCATTGCTTCTGTCCTTTTAAAGTGACTCTAATCTTCATAATCATGCCTCAAGTATAAGCCTTTCTACAGCTATAAACTACAATCTCCATTATACATACATTTGATATTTTTCCGTGCTATTTGATGTAGCATCAGTACCGTAACAAGCTCTGGGCAAAAAGGGTATCTGCCCTAAGCATTCTTCTGAGAACTCCCCAAAGGAGAAGCAAGTATGCCAGAGCCCCAAGGCAACTGCAGGCCAGGAAACTGGCTGCAGCTCCACGCTAGCAGATGAATTGGTTGCTACTGGAAAGAGCCAAACTGGACGGTGCAAGGCATGTCTCATGAACTAAAGCAGCCCATGTAAGATGAGCAAATCTAAATGCAATAGAGTGATGTACAACTACTAGTGTCCTTTTTAAATAATCTAGCAGCAATATCTTATTCCTCATTTGCGTATTTTTATATTTCTAATCTTTTTTTCTACTAATTTCTACTAATACAAACTATTTAAAAGGTTTATTTTAGCAATAATTTATTAAAAAGAAGTAGGAATTACCTAATAGGAAAATAGTATGTAAGCAATGATTGCTTTGCAGTAGTATCACAGATACTCTCTGGTCAAGAATTTTAAAAGATATTATACTAATAAAAAAAATTTTAAAACTCAGCTTGCCCTAAAACACATCAGGTGAACAGACCAACTTCTGGAAACATGATAAAAAACCCCAATTTGTCTGCCTCAAAGATTAGACTAACAGGAAAGTATATGGAAGAATAAAAAGTTAAAGCAGATTGAGAACTTCTGCTGAAATGCCCGTGAACAAAGAAACAGATAGTTCATTAACCGGTAAACAAATATTTTTTCACTCCTCACACAATTAGCCTCCAGAAGATATTCCTGTAGAGTCTATCATACTGATAAGATTAAAATTTTAGCAAGACTCAAAACTAGTAATTTTTCATGATTTCAGTTGTCAGACATTATTAAACAAAGCTAGTACTTTCAACAAAAAGAGAACTCACTGTAATTCTGGGGTATAATCTATATAGTCAGGTGGAATTTTACCAAGGAAAAAGTAGTCATCATCGATCAACCATGGATTTTATTTGCACGGCTTTGGTGCCATACTATGTTAGCTATTTTTACTGTAACACAGACATTTAGACTATCAGATTTATTTAGTATAACAGTATTTGTAAATTTGAGAACTGAATATATACAGAAGAAATATTTCCTGTTATGTCAAACACAAAGGAAAAAGAAAGTATTGGTCTCCAGAATTTTTTCATCACGTACTCATCACTGAAGTAGCGTACCTTTCCTGTTTAAGTGCATATTCCAGCATTTTGATTCTTCGCACTAGATCCTTCTTCAGATTTTCTTGTCCTTTCCTTTCACCTTGAAGAAAGGCGATCTGGGCCTGCAACAGGAAGTGTTCAGTTTAGAATCTGCTTCCTCAAAACCATTCAGCATAGCTCTTATGTGTGTGTGTCTCTCCAAGTTATTTTAAAAGTTATTTGTACAGTGCAAAAGAAACTGGCTTACTGTGTTTCATAAACATTAAATGCTTACACAAAACACAGCATAGATAAGCCTTCTAAACTGCATGCTCATTACAGACTCCCCCCCCCCCAAAAAAAAAAAAAAAAGAAATAAAGCAATTTTACTTTGTTTGTCAGAGTTTATTTCCTCTATTGGCTAAATATTCAAAAAAGCATAAGGAATAGATAAAATAAACATACAAAAAGCCTTCAGCAGACAAAAACATTTACCAACAATAAGCAGGAGAAGATGATAAAAGTATTTCTGCTCACTAACTGAAGTAGTATGTAATTAGTGTACTGTTTTATAGATACATGTTAGATACATGATACCAGTCAATGAACTGAAGTACAGCATGTTCAGCTAAAAGAAAAATAAAACCCTGTTTGTAGTACAGTGCCAAGTGTTAATTATAATACTTAGTAAAACAGGTTAAAGAAAGGTCTCCAGAAATCCTGTAATTAAGAGAGAGAAAAAAATGGAAAACAGGGAAAGGTATTTTGGTGAGAGATGAGAAGAGAAATGGTATAGAAGTAAATAAAAGTCAAGTGGAAAACAGACACGTAACCTTTATTGACTTCCAGCAGAGAATAAGTACTTAGTTGCCTGTGAAAAATCTCCTTTAAATAGAAAATCATGATTCATACAGATATTGATCCCTAATCATAAAGGTAGAACTACCTGCTTTTTTACCTCATGCTCAGATCATAATTTGATCAAATTGTAAGAGGCAGGTTCTTGTGCTCTCTCAACTCATGAATACACTTAGACAAAAATACCTACGGGCAGTCAACATCTCCTGCCTTGGCCTCACCCCATTGCATGCCACCTGCCGTTTCCAGGATGGGAAGCTTTCTGCCACCTTTGCAGCTAGAGCCTCCAAGGATCTCATCTGCCTCCTGAGAGGCACCAACTGGGTCAAAGGCAACTGGTCTAGACCATCAGAATGCAAAGACCAGGAAGCCTTTTAATTTATATAAATGCCTGTTGCAGTTCTATACGCAGTGTGTTCTGTAGGTACTGCAGTCTGCACCAATCTGTGGGGAAAGCCAGGGAGTAATAAGCGGGAGTATCCTCTCCTCCCCTGCCACAACCCTGCAAGCAGTCCCCAGATATTTTAGTTAATGGAGACAGATGCTTCTAAAGGGTAACACCTCTGACTTCAGATTTTTACACCAAGGTGAAAAAAACAGTGTTTCTAAATGCCATTTTCTCTGCACCAACTAGAAAGAGCATGCACACAACGAACTCGCTTGAATTTTGGAGATCGGGCATGATGAATCTTACTTCAAAAGGCCATTTGCTGGTGGCCGGCTATAGCAGCTGCTCTAAAACATGACGCCAGCTGACATAACTTCATTGCTTAAGTGCAGCCACTAAACAGCTTGACAGACACCTGAAGAATCCCTAACCACCAGTCACCAACTAGAGCAGCCAGTTTATGACGACTGAAAAACACTGGCTGCTGTCCAGTGAAGTTGATCTTCACCTTCAATGGGGGAATTGCATTTGACTGCCAAAAAACCCTCAGCTGAATCAAAAGGAGGGCCTCTCACTCTGGCATCAAGCTTCTCCCCACTTAACACTCAAACTGGGATGAACAAAATGCTAGAACTGAATTCTGATGTTTGTTTTACGCTCAGGTTTAGGGAAAGGCACAGAAGAAAAATTCTGATGCTGGAGTCAGCATTTCCTACCCTGAAGAATGTAACTACAAGAAACACGTCAACTCAACCAGGTCACCATCCCTCTCAGTAACAAGAACACCTCAAGCACATACAACTTGGTTCGCAGCAACTGGACAGTGCACTGCCATTCTGATTTCTCTCTCCCTGCCTCCAAGTAGGCCCAGCAGAAATAAACAAGTGCCCTTCTAGCCAAAAAGTGAGAGGACATCAAAGCACACTATTAAAAATAGTAGAATGTGACATAAATGTGCATTCTGCTGGAATGAAGAAGATCATCCAATGCCACCGGGTCACAAGCTGAAGTGATCTATGATGCAACCTGCTGTCTAAAAGCAATTTCTAGCTAAGAATGCACTGACTGAACAGGCTGGAATGAAGCATTTTTACCCAGCAGGTTGATAAAGGACAGCCAGTAATGGCCTGGCTCATGCACTGCTTTACTACAAAGGTCAAACCAGCACTGCCATGCTAACAATTGAGGTTAAAGTCATCTTCCACTGGTGACAGCCTAAACAAAGGGAAAAAATGCAACTTCTCAGAGGTTTTGACAGCCTACATTTGTATGAGAGAAAGAATAAATGGATTTCATTAAGAAAAATCATACGACACCTTTCACATGAAAATGAGCAGAGTCATGTTTCTGATACCTGGCAGGGCTGGCTCCTTGACCTGTCTGACTAACCATTTGAGAACCAAAATTCCAAACTGTTACAAGAAGCTTCTTAGGCCCATAAAAATCACATAAATATTGTTCTTAATTCTACCTCTGGAGCTGAAGCATCTACATCTTATGATTCAACATGAAGGAAAAGTATTGTTGCTCTCCCTCCTCAGTGCCACTGGCAGGCTGCATGTATTACATACATATTGCACAAGAAGGAAGAACACTGGAAGAAACAGTAACTAATTCTTTGCACATCTTTTATTGTCAGTGGTATGCCAGTGCTCCTAGTGATGTCTTAAAACTTTTCTTTTTCCTGGACTTCCAAGATATCCTTGTGTTTCTTACTCAAAAAGCATGCAGCAACAAAAGAGTAGAATTCAAGAGCAGTCTCTCCAGTCCTACGTAAGCTTATTGCCAGGATCTTTTAAGGTTATTATATACTTTACAAAGCAGTAGTTTCACTGGCAAATCAAGAAGCAGACAAGTGCACCAGAGGGCTTGAGAACAATTTCCCTGTCTCCCTGGAAGCTGTGCAGTTTCTAGCATAGCTTGTTCATGTTTCTCTTCTGAGTAGCATCCTTACACCCAATACTCATTATTTTTGAGAAATTCTAGCTCTGAAAATGAGAACACTTACATTTTGTCATTTTGATAATACACAAAAAGTAAGAAGAATAATCCCCCCTTTTCCCACAGGATGTTAGCAACCTTTAGCCCTCATTTATGTAAGTACTGGATAATTACAATTAAGTTAGCATCAATGGACAACAAAACATCAGTTATATATGTAAGCTCAAATTTTATTTAAGAAATTCTTAATGATAATATCCAGATTTATTTGTAATGTACATAAGGTCAGCATTAAAGTAATAACTGAAATTTTATACTAACATTAATACTGACACAGTCCATATGTCATAAGCAGATTTCATTCTTTACAATGTTTGGCAATTAACTGAAAATATGCAGAGGAACCTAAATGTTAATGCCATAAATGAAACAATTTGTAGTATAAATTAAAACTGAATAAATTAGTACACTGAGTTTAAATATTCATCTAAAACGATGAATGATGAGATCTAGCAGCATTTTCTCAGTCTCTAGAACATAACAGTGATAACTCTAGGATCACTGTTTCCAATCAAAATATTTAGCCAACACCTGTCTAAATGTCTGTGCAAACATTTGAAGTGTAAGAGGTCTGGGTTTAAACATGATGAGAAGTGTAACCGAACTGTATGACTGCAGTTTTATCATTTGGATGTAAACAACAGAAATTTATCAGTAGATTGAGATTCCACAGTCCATTTCCCAAGGTTGCAGCTTTAGCACAAGTCAAACCTGAAGCAGACTACCTGAGGGAGTAGGAGAGCAAAGGATCACTTCCCACTTCGAATAATCTGCAACACTGTTCTACACTTGTGCTTTGGCCACTCCTGGGAAGGTTTGCCAAAAATTTCAAGAATTCACAAACAGGCCCAACAAACAGGTTCTGTGACAACTGACCTTCTAGCTAATAAGGTTAAAATGCATCAAGTTGTAAGCACGTCATTGCAAACCTCTAAACTGCCTGTAGGGATCACGCAAAAACTCTGTTCCTTGCCTTACGGGTGGGGCGCATCATCTCCATAAAGCACTCAGCCCCACTGGCTCTGCAGTGAGGAATCAAGGCAGCACACGCCTCAAGTTTATTCCAGGCTAAATGCTACAAGTTACTGTATTACAGCTCAACTGTGAAATTACAATGCAGAGAGTCAAGAGGGAAAAAAAACCAACCAACCAATCACCAACCAATCAGCCAACAAAACAAAAAAAAATATCAAAAAACAAAAACACCACCTCCTCCCCCACAAAAACTACCAAAAAACAACAAACCAACAAGAGAATACTGGGAAGAGAGATGCCTGGGAACAGTCTATTTCAGCCACAATTGTACACTCCAGTATGTTTTTTTTCCACTGTACCTCATTATAGTTACTAGTATTACCAACTGCAACAAAACTTACAAGTTTCCTGCACATCCGGTCTAAATTAATAGCACTGTAGCCATCTTAACTATTCCACTTCTTCACCAGAAGTTTTAAAATAACATTCATTCTTATGTTAAAAGAAAAAAATTATGGCCCTCAAGATTGCCCTTTTAAGAAACTCCCCAAAAGACTCTAAGATCCACACTGAAGTGGAAAAAAGGGTGAGGCAAAGTTTTAGGTAGCACTGGGTTAGAAACAACTTTTTTTAAAATGCTGTTGACTTCCTAATAGAGGTTTAGCAGCTGTAAAAATATAATCAAATAATGAAATTGCATCTTAATAAGTCTGGATTTTAGCGATGTTTACAAAAAGTAAACTGAAATTTACACTTCCTGGAATCAGCACCCAGAATGACAGGGATGTTGAGAAGTATTATCATACCTCCACACCTTTTTAGACTGACATCTTGACATTACAAAGATATATATTTTTTTAATCTCTTGCTGTTTTAACAGAAAATTTCTGATTTTTTTTAAATTTTTAACAAAAAATTTCTTTAGAAAGAAACAATACCACAGCTGCTAGACAAATGATGCAAGTTTAGTATCAACTTCTATCAGTGCCTGAATTTTACAGCTACTTCAAATTAAAAGATGCTCTTTTTTTAAAATTCTTAAGACTCAAGAACTATAAAAAGCTTCTCCGTTCTTTTCTTTAAAATATTTATGTTAATATTTCAAAGTAAACAAATTTATGAGTACTTGATGGTCAACAGGCACCATCTGACAAAGTAAGAGCTACTAAGACACACAGTTCTGTACATACTGCTTTCATAACTCAAAAAACAAGGCCTTCACAGGTTGAGAGAAAGAGAACAAAGGAGGGGTGAAACTGCAAGAGAAGTATTGCAAAAAATATGTAGATAGCTAAAATAACTAAATATACTATAAAGATTAATCAGCTTGGAACAGTTGTGCTAACTGGTCTACCAAGATCAGCCAGAAGGATTCTGCAGGCTGCTGGGGTGCTCAGTATTTTAGATTATAGTTGGCTCACTCACGTGCTACATATTTAAGTATTTTTGTAAATAAGCGTAGGTATGCCTGGAGAGTGAGAGGAGGAGATAAAAAACAGGTACAGGGGGACGGGGGAAGGGAAATATCCGTGATCTGGTACAACTGGCAAACGCCTTTTCAGGCACCATACTTAACATCGCAACACACACCTACCAGCAGTCCACTCCAAGAGAGGCTAGGAAGCTTTTATAAGCGCCTGTAGCCATTTGAGATAACACAAACCTGAAGTGGGGTCACAGGCTGCAAGGAGTGGCAGGCACTGAGGCGTATTTAGCTTCACCCCACACAGAAGTGCTTCAGCCTGTTTATCACCTGAACCTCATGCTGGACCGATAGCGCCTCGTGGCATTAACACACAGCACAATCTGCTACTGGCGAATTATTTTTGCTGGACTTCTTAGAGATGTGCTGGCATCAGAGCTAAGCCCTGAAAAAAGTAAGCCATCCACAAGAGATGAAAGATCTAGCTTACGGTAAAAAAAGATGGTTGAAAAAGCCATTTACTTACATCCTCACCTCTTTGAAAAGATTGTTCGAAAAACAATTTCTTATCAGTGAATTCAAAAGTCCTAACAGATCACCCAGAATAAAAAATTATTTAGCAATGTATTCCTGGCAATACCTTGATTACTAATTGAAGCATCTTAACCAACAGGATTGACTTTTCTTTCTGCAGTTTGAAGTATTTTACTGGGCAGATCTCCATTCAGATAGCCAGTCTTTCTTTTATCCACTCTTCAGTGCTGCCTATCATTGTTCTAAGTGCAAACATCAAAATACTTGCTGAGTTAGCCAAGCAACATATATTCAACTTATTTAATCATTCTTCATAAATAAAAATTTTCTCTAATCCTCCAGCCATTTTTGTAGTTAAAAAAACCACTTAAGTCCTGAGCGTTAACTTCTTTTTTTTTTTTCCTTTTGAGTCCCAGGAGCATGTTCCATGTAGACTGATGTAAGGACAAAAAGAGAGCAAGTTTTAAACGTGATAGAATTCTATAGGCAACATTGCAATGACATCCCACAAAATAATCGCATGTTATGAGCTGGACTCCAAATTGAAATGCTCAAATATAATTCCTTTCCCCTTGCTGTACAAGAAAGGCAGAAATGAAGCAACAGCAGTCAGCACCAGGACTGATAAATAGACTTATGGCCCACATTTACACAGAGACAACGGAAGTTCACAGGCTGAATGAATCACTTGGGGTATAGCAACACAAGGGAGTACAAATCTGGAGATTTTTAGATTTGGCTTTGGTAACAAAAAGGCATAAACCAGACTTGACCACACAAGCATTTGCAAAAGCAATCGGTACACTCCCGTTTCTCTCTCCTACAATCAGGAGCAGGTACTCTTTGTATTCAAGCATGCACAACCACCCTGAACTAAAGCATCAAGTGAAACAGATACAAAAATAACTTGGTTTTGTTCTCACCTCCTGTTTACAAACTTGGATATGAATATCGCGCATGCCATTTTTGTTCCGATGCTTTTGCAATCCTGCCCTATGTGACTGCCCTAAAGGGAAACATATTCCTGGCTAAGAGCAGAAAAAACGCAGTCTTTCCACACTGCAATCTTTAACTTCTTTGTTGCTGGATTATTTTCAAAATATTCAATGTTAGTTAGCATATAGCAAACTCTTTTCAAATAGGAAAATACTATCTTCTACATGAATCCTTCCACAGGCCCATACAGAACAGGCCAGCATGATAAAGTGAACTTTTGTTTTCACATTTCAGTGTTTTCACTTCTAGTGTATTGTCAGCAAAGGTTGGACCCTGAGCACTCTCAAGTGATTCAGAAGATCCGTTTCAAGTATCTAAGTATTTCTCAGCATTTTAAAACAAAACATAACAATCCATCTATTTCTAAGTCAGTTCTTGCCACTTTCTAGCTAAGGAACTTGGAAAGTAGGACTTGACAAGGCTGACAGCCTTGTAAAGCCAAATATATGATCAATATCTATTGTCTCAGAAAACTGTCCATGGATATTAATTCTAGTTTAGGCTTCACATTTGTACAGCCTTACTTCTTTCAGTATTAAATTAAGATGAATGAAAGGTCTATGGAGATGCATGTAATCTTCCTTGGGGAATATTACACAGCCTGTTCTAGAACCAGTAAATGAAGTTTCAGTGTCTACTGAAACATCGATAAAGGTTGAGTTATATTTGCAATCTGTTGTTCACACAGTGCAAAGTTATTTACTCCAGATGCAATGAAACTGTTACGAGCAAAGACCTTCAACAGAAAAGGACGGTTACAATTTGAGTGGGACAGAGAGATACTAATTTAAATTATAAACATGCAGTAGGAAAGACACAATAGGATGTTTCACCATACGCTAACCTGACATCAAAAAAAACAAAGTTTTCCACCTAGAATGTAACATCTTACTCCATTTTTACTTAATTCAATGATTCTATAGCAACTCATGAAAATCAGAAAATCTTCTTCTTTCTTAAAACACAACTTTCTGTGAAAAGTAAGCTTTAAAGACCCCTTGGAGACAATGTAATGTTGCAAAACTCCTGTCTGTTCATTCTTCCTCAATATTTACAACAGTGCTTTCCTAAAAAGAGTCAGGCCCATTTAAGAAATACGTTTTCATTACACTCAAACTAAATTACACGTTTAGCAGATTTGAGAAAATGGGAAAATCAAATGCTGGGAAATGCTTGGATCATTTATGCAATTTAATAAGAAAAAACAAAACAAAAAAACATAAAAACAAAAACAAGACAACCCCCCAAACAAAACAAAAAAAACCCCAAAGAACCAGTCTCATCACTTCATATTTACATTTTATTTCTCTACAAAAGCTAGAAATTTCTACAGTGCAGCTCTTTCATCACTCAGCATTTACTCCTACTAGTCCTCCCAGCTTAAATAAAACAAGCCATGACAGTTTATCAATAGGTGTATTCGGATTAGCTGGCAAACATGCACATAAGCAAACAGGAAAGAAGAGTACAGAAGCTTCTCTTCTCTGCTTCGCATGAATTTGGCAACTAGAAAGTTTGCTACAAAAAACATAGCAAAAGAAAAGATATCTGGTAGTCGCCAAGACCCATTTAGCATCACTTTTCCCAACTAAACACGCCTCATTATTGTGAACATGGCTTATTTTCTTCCGCCTTTTGATTCATCTGAAGCATTTAAAACAATGAAGTTGAAAATATTGTCTTTCTGGGGTAGTGAGGAATTTAACATTAATCACTGCTTTCTTTGTAATATTTGCCTTATGGGAAAAAAATATTTATTGAAGATTTCTACAGCACTTCTGACAATTCACAGAACATATCAAAGATTCAATCCATATCATACTTGAAAATCTTACAAAAATCTTCTTCAAAATTGTATTTTATCTTCCATTTTATTGGCCAACCCAAATCTTTAGTTTTCCATTAACTGAATAAGTGATTTCTTCAACTCACTGTTCATTACTTTTTCTCTGAACAGCCTTCTCAGATTATCCAGCTATCAGAATGATTTTTAAACTAGAAACTTAATCCAGTAAGAGGACCGTTATCTAAAAGCCAACAAACTGTAAATATCAACTATTTCTGAATCGAGTAACAAATGTCCTAAACCAGACTATAAATAGCCACAGCCATCTGTCTTATTTGCCCCTTCTCCTCATTACTTCAACTTGTCTATCTCCAAGGGCACTATCTTACCACATAGCACGCCCAGTTTCACCGCCTGCCTCTTGCCTTGGAAAAGTAGCAGCAAAGGGGCAGATCCCCACCTGTGCGTGACCCCCCTCCCCGGGAGAGCTAGCATTACTAACTCTCACTTCCATAACCAGCCTCAAGCGCTTATCTGTTACTTCCATCACATTCCTTCTATTACAGTTGTTTGTTATCATTTAACTACATTCTATCTCATTTAATTTACTCTTACCCTATCATTTGGGGAGTGTTTTTTTCTTTTGGCACCATCTTACAAGGAGTATTTTTAACAAAATTGTGGAATGACAAGCACTTTATATCCACCCATTCTCCGTAATTTCCTTGCAAACCACTTCAAAGGAAAGTTTACCCAGGAAATAGCATTTTAATGTAACCCTATCAATTCCCACTATTCCAAAGCAGTCTACTACTCTAAAGAAACAGTCATCAGAAGAAATGAAAACCTTAGCAGCAAAGAAGACAAGAGCTAGAACACTCCTTAGCAGCATACAGGGTGTCTATAAACGCAGTTACATAGAGCATAGTAGTTTGTTGCAAATTAGAACATTTGTGAAATGCAGAGAAATGCCAAAGTCTGCAAATCAGCATTTTTGCCAGAAAAAAAATGTTTGACAGAAGCAAAACTTTCCACAGCAACATATGCATTGCTTGCAAAGACAAAATTTCGAGTCAAAACAAAAGCCATACACACACAAGTGCCTTCCAAGCTCATACAGCTGAGAAGCAGCAGAACTCAACAGCTCTGTCGCTTGCTGGGACAAGGACCTGCTCCAGCAGCCCTCGACTCTGCAGAGGTCCCAGCCATGGGGGCAGAGTCTCCATTGCTCTCTCCCAGGGATGGCAAGATGGCTAGTTAAAAGGGAAATAACTTCCACAACAGCAAATTCACTCCCAACCAATCAGAAGATGTACAGTTAAGGCAAGACACCAACATAGGAGGCAGTTCAAACCCTGCTTGCCTCAAGCAAAAATACGAATTTCAGTGCCCTGCATATGTATTTGACAAACCCTTGGCTATTTTGGGATGGGCTTGCCCAATACATAATGACAACTCTGAAATGCCTCGGAAACACAGTCCAGAAAAATGCAGAATGAAAGAAACCTGAAGATTAAAATGCTTGCAGAATAGGAAACCCTTTCTTGTCAACTCTTCCAAGCAGCTGCTAGACCAACCTAAGAAAAGGAAAATTACTCATTTCTGAAAAGATATGAAAATAAATGATAATGCTATAAAGCACAGTTTGTGAATACTAAAGTGAGGGTTTATAATGTTACTATTTATTCTAGTGAATTACTTCACAGAGCATCATGAAAGTTTATTAGGATAATTTTTCAATCTGCAGATGTCAAAGTAGCATAAACAGAGAGCAAGCATCAAAAGTGAAATATGTAATTAGCATATAAGCATCTAGGGGAAACCCATATGAATCTGTTTTCATTCTCACCTAAAATACACAGCGTATTCATGATACTTGCATAGATACAAACATTTAAGTCCTCTTTCACCCTGAATAAGGAACATTATATAATAGAGGCACCAATAATTTCAAAGGCTCGAGAAAAAGTAATTAGAAAATCAGAGTAAACATGAATACTTGCCACGGAAAACCAAACACAAGCACCTGATAGGAAGAAAAACCTTGGAAAGAAGTAGTAGACCAGTAACTAAGAACAAAGAGTAAGCTGCCAGGCCTGCTAACTCACACACGTTATAAACTTGTGGGTGCGTCACCCAAGTAAGCATCACATAATGCAACAGAAAGGTACTCTACCCAAGTATCACATTTAGATCCACACAATTAATTACAAGGAAAAGAAAAAGATAAAATAAAAAGAAGCCCAGAGGGGAAGAAAAGGAATACGGGCAATCACAGTGGGACTGACTGACAAGGGTTTTTTTGGAGAGAAGGTATAGCTTAACTAACCACAATTACAGAGCCAAAGACAAGCACAGTAATACTGTGGCACAAAGTATCTCAAATTTTGAAGTATCATGGCATGTAAGAAACTGGAGATTAAAAAAGAAGTAAATCTACCTCTGAAAACAAGATGAATTGCAGAAAACATTTATAGGATACTAAGATGACCATATAAAATCGGTCCTCCACCACAGAGCCTCCCAGAAGAGCAGATAACACTGAAATTTCCACTGGATAGAAGACTAGTAAAGTACAATCAGAAGCACTGCATCTTTATCTCAAGAGAGAGAAACTGCCCGACCTCAAGCTTCCATTATTCTGTTAAACATTTCCAAATATATAGGCCAACAAAAGTCTTCAGAAGGAGCACAGAACCAGTTTTTAATTAATACTGCTCATCCTTCAGCTGTACATGTTCAATTTCTAAAACCCATCCTGTAGTTGCTGAATGCCTAACACAAACCTCTCACAGGGATCAAAGGCCATTCAACTGCAAATGGTCACAGCAGATGTAACGCCTGATGTCTATAGAGACAGCCAAGAATTTTGCACCTTTCTGAACATGACTCTGCAGCAGATAAATGCTGTTACAGCTCATGGCAATGCCAGCCACAGCTAATTATAACTTTATTGAGATGTTTTGGCAAGAGCCAAAGGCATTCAAGCAAACAAACTGTAATCGGGTTATATTCCCAGTTCTGCCACTGATGACACATGACTTTGGCAAATAGTTGTAATACTCTACTTCTTTCCTCCTGTCTCATCCATTACACTTAACAAGCTTTTGAGGGATACTTGGGGGAGGAGGGGGAAGAAGGGATGGCATGTTAGCCTCTGTTGAAGGGCATTGCAAATATGCAAAGTGTTACTACTATTAAAGCACTGGCAGAATTTCTTAAACCCTGTGAAACAGATTTTCTTCTCCAAAGCAATTTTTGAGATCTGTATCAGCTATGAAAAAACGTCAAAATATCCACCTGATATATGACATGTGATGTTCTTATATACAGCTAAGCTAGTTACCTTCTACATAGTACTTACTGGATGTAGTGAATAGAAACACGATTCAGTTACTAATGAATTTTTCACTGCATCATTGAAGTTAAAATAAAAATTGCTCTCTTATCCTCATGACCACTTCCTTTAAATTTCTACAAGGGAGCCCTCAACCAACGCCACATCTGCCACCCTCCTTAGAGCGGTTGTTTGATGTTACCATAGGAAGTATAATTTAAAGGGTGACTTCCCTAGTAATTAAAAAAAAAAAAAAAACAACCAACCAAAACCCAGAGGAGTGGTTCGTATTGCTAAACATGCACAAGACTCTCTTGACAAAGACGGTACTTTCAAGGAAAGAGAAAGAAAAGAGATGGCCAGGAAACAAGAGACAAAGGAGACCTAAAAAGGAAACCAAGCAGGCACTTTTCAGTCACAAACATGGCCAACTTAACAACCAAACAGCAGGCTGCCGATAACGTGGACAGCGTTAAGGCTTACAACAGAGATTTTCTCGTAAACAAAGCCAAAGAGGAACGAAGGTTGCGTTACCCACTGTTACTAGAGTTAACGTAACGTGCCCACTGCTGAAGTACCTGGCAGCCATGGCCCTAGGCCTGCGGTTCACAAGTTCTTCAACCACAAGATCCCCATCAGCCCTCCAACGCATCAAAGAGCGCTATCAGCCGCACCGCTCTCCCAGTGGAGCCACCGCGTAACGCGCCCCGGGGTCCCAGAGGAGCTGCCCCGGTCCCGCAGGGGGCTGCGAGCCAGCCCGAGGGCCGGGGAGCGCCGCCGGCCGCGCAGCTCGCCGGAGGCGGTTTTTAGCAGCGGGTTGTGAAAGTGGGGACAAGTTTACGCGGCCGGCCCTGCAGGGGCACCCGGAACGCCCCGCAGAGGCAGCCAGAGCGGCGCGGCGGGCAGGGCTCCCCCAGGGCCGGCCGCCATGTCACGCCCCTCCGCCCGGCCGCGGCGGGGGGCGGCCGCCCTGAGGGGCCGGGAAATGGCCCGCGGCGGGGCCGGCCGGCCGCTCCCTCACGGGGAAGGGACTAGGGGAAGCCAGGGCAGCGGATACAGCCGCAGGGCCGGCGTCCCCCAGCGCAGCGCAGCCGGAGGGGAGCGGCCGCCGGAGCGGGGAGGGGGGTGAAGGAGGTCGCGGGTGTTACCTGCAGCTCCGCCCGCTCCGCCTCCCACTCGGCGCGCTCCGCCTCGAAGCGGCCCCACTCGTGCTGCAGGAAATGCAGGATGCCCGGCACGCTGTACTGAGCCCGGGCCGCCGACACCGGTGCGGCGGCTCCGGAGGCCGAGACCCCCCCGCCGCCGCCGGCGCCTCCCGCCGCCGCCGCAGCGGCCGCTGCCGCCGCCGCCTCGCCCGGCTCCAGCCCCGGCCCGCCCGCCGGCGGCGGCAGAAGCAGAGCGTTGTTGTTGTTGTTGTTGCTGAAGAAAACGCCGGGACCCGCTTGCTCGTCCATGGCCGGGCCGGGTCCGCCGCGCTCCCCGCCGCCGCCGCCGCCCCCTCCGCGAGCCGCCGCCCGCACCCAGCCGCGTCCCGGCAGCAGCAACAACCTGGGCGCGTCCCGCCCGCCGTCACCGCCTGACAGCCGCCCCCGCCGGCTGCTACGGCGGCCCGGCCGGGACAGCGCCAGAGCGCGGTTCGCCCGGCCCCTCCCGCGGCATTCTGGGAAGCGTAGTTGCCTGGGGCCGCCGCGGCGGGAGGGCGTCCCCCCGTCCCGTTCCTCCGCCGCGCTGCCCTCACCTCCAGGGGCGGCGCTGCAGCAAGCCAGCCCGTTCCCGGGGCGGGCCGCGGCAGGGGCTGCTGGCAACGCAGCCCGGGGCCGGCCGGCCGGGCAGGCGGGAGGCGGCAGGGAGCGGCCCCGGCTGCGCCCGCGGAGCCGCGGCAGCGCAGGTGAACCGCCATCGCCCCCTCAGCGCAGGGTGTGAGGGCCCCCGGCCCGCCGGCAGCCCGCCCTGGGGACAGGAACGGGGCAGGGGTCTCGCAGCAGCGCCCCAAACCCGGGTCAAGCCCAGCCCTGCCACCCTGCGCTTTTCTGTATCGGGCCTGTGCTGAGCTGCAGCCGGGGTCGAAGCACTGGGAACTCTTAAATCCATCCCAAGGCTAGAGGGTTTTCTTGAAAAAATCATTAGAAATGCTGAAAAGGAGACCAAACCACCATTTTTAGGAATTGCCATGCAGCCTTTTCTGTGAGGAAATTGGGAAAACAAGACACTTGGAGGTAGGAGGGCCAGGCCCTGGTTGGCGGGCGCAAGCAGCCAGCAGCACTGCCCTCCCCTACCTCTCCCACAGGCACAGAAAGGCAAAGCCAGGCTTTCTTTCCACGCTACCCACACACTGGCACCAGAGGCTTGCTGCAGACACACAGCCAGCACCACCGAGAGGCTTTAGGACAGGCTGGGTGTCAGCGGGGTGTGAGCAAGGGGGCAAGGTGCTGTGGGTGCCCAGCGCGGGCCCCCCCTCACCGTGCCCCGGGAGCCGTGGGTGCTGCTGGCTCACGTGGCGCTTCCCAGTCCCTTGGCTGCTCTGGAACCCCATCCCTTGGCTGCTCTGGAACCGTGCTTGGCGCTCCTCACGCTGCCCTCGCTGGTGGGCAACCTCTTCCCGCTTTTAAAGAGGGAAAGACAGCTAAGGAAGGTTATGGAAAGTGCCAGAGAGCGGAGAGGAACAGGAGGGAAAACAGAGATGAGGGGCCGTGCTCTGGGGGACCTGGGCAGGGAACGCGGGTAGAGCAGGGCTCACCCAGAAAGGAAGGAAATGGCAGCGAGAGAGGAAAGACGTGGAGGGGAAATGGAGCAAACAAGCTTCATAAAAAAAGCACATTAAAAAGGCCACTAACAAGATGAAAAGGAGGGTGACAAAGAACAATAAGGACTATGGGCATTTCAAGTTATTTCAGTTTTTTTAATCAAATTAAATTCAATGCCAAAATACTATGTAAAACCACATGGTTATACCTTTAGTATCAGAAGCAAGCACAGAAGCAAATGAGGACTAAACTGGGGAAGGATGTATATAAATGAAGTCGTGCATGTTGTATACACGCAGCATACAAAGAAAAACCTCTCCCTTCTCTATCCCTCTACATCTATCTAGTACTATTTTCCATTCCACTTCTTTTTCTACCAACGACTTAGTTATGCTTGATTGCTACACACACACACACCCCTGCCCCCACTTTTCCGAGTTTTCAGACATCTTGTAAACTACAGTCTAATCAAAACATAAAAAGAACTGAGATAAAAATTAAGGTAAATAAAACCTGATTATAGACAAAAAAAATTCCCACAAGTTGTTCAAAGTTTCCATCGAAGTCACTAGACTACCTGGGGAGGGAATCTACAACAGGGTATAAAGTTATTTTCTTAGTTTTACTTGCAAAATTTTTGTGTTCAGTTTTGTACTGAAAATGTTTCCTTAACGCTTTCTTTCAAACGTATAGCTTTGTAATGCTGGAAACACTAGAAAGTGGAAATATTTTAATCAATTTAATTCCCGCTACACATACAATGACAAAAAAAGTAGTGAAATTACTTTCCTTTTCATGTACGGCATGTTGTTTTTACTTCCACGTGTATCTTTACTCCTGTAGGCCAATGGAACAGGACTTGCAAGTTAACATCTTTATGAAAACAAAAAAAGCTGAAAGATTAGAGTACACACCACTTGTTCTGTCCTCACTTTAGTACTGAAATATTCACTGTGAAATAAAAGCTTTTCAGATTTTATGTTAAATATTTTGCACACACCAGATGCAATAGGGCGAAAGAGCAATGTCTTGTCCTTCATTTTGCATAGGTACTCAAAGGGTCTTACAGGAAAAGAGAGACTAGAGTCAAGTGACTAGACAAAAGTAACAATCTACAAATATTTCAACCAAATATTAACCATATTCAATTCTATGTACTATCCCTTTGTGATATTTGAGTTTAAGTTGAATAAGTTGGTTTTATAATTGAAATTATAGTTGAAATACACTGGTTTTATAAAGTATCCAGAAAAACATGAGAGAAAACTCAACAGGCCTAGCTGAGGCTTCTAGTTACATGGCTTCTTTCTATAAAGCAAAATGTATAGAAAGATCCCAAGAGAAGCCCATAAATTCCAACAGCAGTGTCAAAAAGTTCATGTCAGTCAGTCTTGCATACACAAGAAAATACGTGGTTCTGCGCTCGTGCCAATAGGAAGGGTGAAGGCACCCAGCTACCGGGAGTCACTGGCCCTGTGCTGCAAGGTTAGCGCAGCGCATGAGCTCTAAGCTCCAAAATCAGCGGACTCACTCAGATGTGACGTGAGCCATGTACTTTTCAAAAAAGAAAAGCCTGGTAACAGAAAGGAAAACCGGAGGAGCCTGGCTCTCGCTTGTGTGCTGCTCCCTTAGTACCTGTGCAAAGCACTCCGTAATTTGGCTCAGCCAAATTTATCAAGGACTACAGGTAAGATCTATCCACTGAGACTAAAATCTTGCAGGAAGATTAAATACCTAGGAATCTGGACAAAGAGCAGAGCACTGAATCATCGTATTCAACCAGCGTCTGGCAGAATAGGAAGACTGCTAACACACAGCATTTCACAAGGGCCAAACTCTACACCTACAAAAATGCAGATAGCAGACAGTTCTCTATAAACTCAATTTCCAATGCATTCTTTAAAATTTATCTTAGAAGAGATAGGGGATTAGATTCTTTGCATCCTTTATTAATTTTCAAGCATGAAAACGGATCTGAAAGAAATATATACAACATAAATAAGGACAACTCATTAAGACAGCATGCTTGATCGTTCACCTTGAGAAAGGCTGAAAATTTTCAGTTCTTTGTTTTTTCATGCAAGCTGAAATGATCTACAAACTCTGACAATCCCCTTCCCTACTTTGTTTTTAAAAGGAAAAAGTGCATACTTCTACACTTGAAATTCTCCATGGTACGTGGTAAGTACTTCATAACGGCTTCCCCTCTTCCCTCCGTAGCCACTGTGTTGGTGTGTTGGCACAATGGTAGGATAACAATCACCAGATTTCAAAAACCACTCAAAGGTTTGGGGTAGCTCTTAAAAATAAATAAAATTATTTAGTCAAAGAGAGAATAGGGTTTTTTGGTGGATAATTTATAACACAAATTCATAAATATGATCACATTCAATTTCCTAAAAATCTATACAAATAATAGTAACATCACTTCCCTTGTAATGCATGGATTTCAAGTAATTACACAAAGCTCCATTAGACAGCCTTTCACATACAAATTACACAAAATTACAGACATATATGCAGTAACACATCGGGGACAATGTAAAGCTTCTGACTACCTAATGGTCCAAAAATAATAGAAGTAATTCAAAAAAAGCTGGTTTTCAGTTTAATTGTTGGGGTGGAATGTACTGTGGGTGGTGGTTGCCTAGCAGCTGCTTTTGCTTTGCTGGCCTGACTTGCTCGGACTGCAGTTTCTAGCCGTGTTTTTAATTCAGGAGCAGCTCCCATTACTGTCTTGAAAGCATGTGGGTAAAGTGGACCAATGTGCATTAGATTCTGAAGTGCAAATTCATGAAGATCCTTAGATGCTGTAGATGCAGAAGCAAAGGCATTTTCATTCAGTAAATAGGAGATCAAAGTGGGAACAAGAAGGGCAAGCAGCTGGACTCCTAAAAGCAAAAGGGAAAAAAAGTAATAACCGTATCAGAGAAGAAAACAAAAGAAAATTAATTTTATCCGTTACTAGACTGATAAAGAGTAATTTTGTTTTCAGAATTGTAATTAAAAAGTGATCAAATAAAACCCAACTGAAATGTAAATAGTTTCCTCTCCTTTGGTCACTCCAATCTTTCATATCAGGATTGTGTTTCAAATTTCCTCCTGACACTTCTTTAAAGATGCCTCTACACCATCTGATTGCAGATCATTGATAAAGAGATCGTAAGATGCAGAGCGCCTACCATATGAAAGGATTTCAAAGCACTTTTCAGGCAGACAGAAACATTATTCAATTCAATCTGAGTATCAGCTTCCCCAGTGTGCATAACAGAACCGCCATCGTAACAGAACCGCTATCGGTACACAGTGTTGACGAAAAAGTCAAGGACAATCATTCTCCATTCTGGAAGGCTCCAATCCAAAAACTAAGCACTGCGGCTCTACTTGGGCTAGCATGACCTGATGAGGCCACAGCCCAAAATGGCATAGGGATGAAAAGGGTTTATCTTCAAAACAAAAAAGCAGCTGAACTTAAGCCACAGGGCTATTTTTTTTATCTAGCAAGGATACAAGTATGCCTTCAAAATGCATAATACGTGAATTGCAAATTTTAAGCTCAAAGAACTTAAACATTAATGGTAACTCATTTATCTAAGATTTTGTACATTATTGGACTATTACTGATTTTCCCCTAAAGGTTTTGACTAAATTCATACTCATGAGGTCATTGCCTCCAGTCAGCATAAGCAAAAATCAGCTGTTTTGTTTCCTCATTCACTTCAGTTACTCTCCCATTTTACATGTCTTTTCAACAACTGTGCCAGAAGCAGAATGGGGCTCAAGAAAACATACATTGAGTGTTTTATCATCAATGAAGAGAAATACCAACAGGGAGCATGGTGGGGGTGGGGGGCAGGGGGGCAGAGAACAGGGCCAGAGGACAATGACAATGAGAGACAAAAATCCCCCACAAAAACTGTAGTATTTTTACAAGGAATTTTATCAGCGTTTAAAGCCAAGTGTCTGCAGGCTAAGCCTTCAGAAAATGCATTGTTTCAGTTAAAGAATAACTGATTTTAAAGATAAAGTATGAGCACTGTATTCTACCTACTGAAGCAAACAGGAGGTTCCACCTACAATCAAGATATTCTGACCAGTATAATTCAATTTCTTTGGATTTTTAGATAAACTTTGTTGAGCCAGTAGAAACAACCTGATAAAAGTGATGAGTCTGCTAAAATAAATAAAAGTTAACAATGGGAAAAAGTAAATTTAAACGGTGTGAACTACTCATTTCCAAACAGAAGAAAACATCACTCACTACAACAGTTCGTGGCTAGAAAGTTTTTTCCTGCAATCACCAGCAATGAAAAAGCTACCACATATCATACTGTATGTGCTATATGAATCCATGTATATAAAAGTTCTAGTACTAGAATTACAAAAGGACGTTGCACAGGCATGTTCTATTTGTGACTGTGCCATCAAGTTCCCTATGCAGGAGTTCTAATGTTCAATATTCCATTTTAACATTACATATTTCTCTAGAAAAACTAAATACTTACTATTCTGCTCCTCACCAAGGGCAACCAACGTTTCAAGGACTTTAATTCCTTCCTGGACTGCTAACAGCTCCAGGTTGTTGTTCGGGCGGCTCCTTTCCACAGCTTTCAACTTCTCAACCATGATAGGGGCCAATGAATGAATATATGGAGTTGACAGGGCACGATTGGTGTGTTGGAACACAGAAAGCAGAAGCTGGTAACACTTGGCTTGAACCTAATCAAATCAAGGTAAATAGATCGTCCTGAAAGTTATTTGTTAACTCAGGGAATCCTAATAAACTCTTATCTATGTATGTGAGATACACGTAATACCAAGGGAAAAAGAAAAAAAGAAAAAAAAAATATGGCTAAAGGGGAAGGAAACATACTGACTAAGAGGAAAGCAGCAACACAGCCCATCTGCTAAAATAATATTAATCCAGTTTTCAGTAAAAGGAAGGCCAGTTAGAAAGAACATGCAGGTACTACATAGCAGTAACAATATGAACTCAGAGAAAATAAAGGTATAGTTGATGTCATTAGTCACACAGGTCCACAGAGGACTACATCTTTCAGTCTCAGAACTACCAGCACTAATAGTAGATGTATCTGCAAAATCATGAAAATTTTTTTTTTCAGAAGCTATTCCAATCTCAGAAGGGTAAAATAGCCCATAAAAATGACTCAATTCGAAGTAATCTTATTGCTTAAACATGAGCCAAGGCTGTAGCCAAAAGTGGCAGGCCTGTCCATTCTTCCTTCTCATGCTCCTCCTTGTGCTGGTGGTGGCATAGGAGTAATGTGCCCATACTGTGAGCTGGATCACAGGAACCCTTTTCTTGTCTCCCACTTTCTTTTTCCCCTCCTCCCTCTCTTCTCCAGAAAGCAGGCATTATTAAAGTCAATATTTGGGAAAATGACTCACTGATTATCTTCTTTAGATAAAGTTACAAATTCATTTTATTTGGGTGTACAAAGATCTTCCTCCAAAATCCCACACAAATAATCCAAAACCTTTGAAACAGTAAAGTCCCACAAGAAATATGAGGATAAAACATTGCACATGCTTTCAAACTGCACTCAAGTCCGAACAGGGTGAGTTACTGAGCGCGTGCTGAACAGAAACATTCTAGAGGAAGTATTACTGAACACAGTGATCTGTGAGGAGTTCTGGGGATGAGTTCTGGGGATGACTGGAAACACAGATGTATAGATAAAAAATACTGAATAAAAATGACAGAGCATAAATACTAATAGTAAGAAAATAAAAGTTATGGAGCTCAGGTCACTGTTAATTCACTAGTATATGGCTGCAAGTTTTCTATACAACTCAATTTTTAAGGCCTGAACTAGTAACACTTCTAATACTATTTGTATGCTTTCTAACAGAGCTCCACAGAACAACATTTTCTCCTAATGCCTTACTCTGCATCATCTTCAACCTGCTTCAACAAATTATTCCTCTATCTCTCCATACCAGTCCAAATAATTCCCTTCCCTTTCTGTCTATGTTCTTTTAACTTTACTCCTTATTACCTGGTAAGATTATTAGCCTTCGAAATAAGGAGTAAAAATCTCTTTTCTTTGATGCAAGTACAATTCAAGTAAGTCTCACAACTGCATCTGACAGCAGAATTTCATCTGAGCTTCTTTTATTCCATCTATATTATATTAAACTTTTGAATATTCTGCATTCACAGAAGTCTATAAAAACTCCTATGAGATAAAATCAGGGCTTCTTCAAAGCGTAAGGCACCCTCTCATGTAAAACTTACCCATTATCATTGAGAGACACAGATCTCTCAACTGAGCTCCCTTGTTGGGACAGAATGAAATTGAGGTCACTAGCCTTCCAGTTATTACTATACATGGGATCTCACCTTTCAGACTTTTGCAGGTGGTAAGAGCTTTAAATCAAAATACTCCTGTATTTCTTACAATGCAGTATTTCTTTAGAAGAGTTATTTCCATAATCAGTTCAATGCTTTTAGCACTATCAGTATAATGCTTTTGTTATAAACAGGGGTCTAATTACTGCCCCCAACGAGTGGTTTATATTTAAAAAACTAGAATGAACACACAAGTATTATAGAGTATATGTTCCGCACATCAGCAAGGACAGTGGAAACAATTGGCTGCCATCAAAGCATTCTCTGTGAATTACAAAAATAGTGGCAAGTTCCAGCTCACTGACAGCTTTCCAGCAGGGTGGTGGGCAAAACCGTACATCCCTATACAGAGCCTAGGGAGAGTATGACATAAAGCTTTCTGCTTAATACAACCGACGTAAAATTTTAAGCAGCTTTCCACCCAAAGTCAGGCTTCAGAAGGTTTTCACCGAAGTCAAGCTTCAGAACCAACTGAATTTTATGTCCACAACTGGAAAATACGAGCCTGGCCACAGAGAAGAATTACTGATAAACAGCATTTTAAATGCCTCACGGGTGACCCTAAACACATCAGCATTTCTCGCATTTTTTTTTCTTCTCAGGAATCTCTGCAGCACTCACTGGTAGAAACGGCACGGATTTTTCTTTTTAGCTCCCACCCGCAGATCTGTACACCCACTCAAACAAATGGATGTGTACATGGCTGGAACAGTTCTGCTTAACTATACAGTGCATTAGCCTGCTTGAACAAAATCAGTCTACAACTTTTAACTTCCCTCTTGGGTGAGAAAATAATTTAGAAGATAATTCATAAAGACAAACCAAAGGGCACAAGTGAAATCAGGAGACAGATGATTCACAGTCTGTAGATGTTGATGGTGACCACAAAACTAACTTTTTGCATTCAAACCGAATTTTGTATTAACATGTAAAATAAGCACAGGTTTTGCACAAACAAATATAAAATTAATCAGAAATGTGGGCTGTAATTTTATCTATGGAAAACGGGGTTTAGTTTGTATTATAAAAGATCAGCATTAATGTACAAATGCCACCACGTTGTGGTAACCAACCTTTCCATTTGCTAACATTCCACATAGCAAAGATATTTTTTTTTCATTTGTAAAAAGCTGTAAGTCAAGAACCTGGCACAAGGTCAGGAACACAAATTATCTAGAAGCACTTGGTTTGGGCTGTTCTGCTCACTAAAGAGTTTCTATAATGCACTGTTGAAAATTCTACTTATTTTGACAAGCAGTATCTGTCTCTGAAGTGAAGACATTACAAAGCATTCATGAAATATGGTAGATATATCAATTAGTTTTCATCAGCTATATATCATTATTATATATATCCTGTAACATTATCTTACCCAAGGATCACAGGAATTCAGTGCACTTTTAAATCTGTTCATACATCCGTTTTGTAAAGACTGCACTCCAATTATTTCAGTGCTTGCTGACCAAAGGAACAGAGCAATAGCTGTAAGTATGCTTACTTCATCAAGAATAGGCTTAGAGGCTTCTGAAAAACAAAAACAAATACACTGTTAGCTTACTCCAGAAATGGTTTAGAATTTATTTAGTAAAAGCCAGTAAACACAGATCAACTCACAATGAGGAAATAAATGTACTTGACATTACTTGCAACTGCATACAAATACGCATTACTTATTACAGAATCACTATCATTATTGACTGTGACTGACAAAAAGCTGAGAAACTCTATTCTAATAGTTGTTTTAATAAAGTTAAACCTTCTGAAACTTAAATATCAAGGAAAAAACATGCACACTTTCTCCAACCAAGTAATATTTTTTATTTTCAATGTGTAAACAAGGGAGGAAAAACGTATTTTTTAGATTCTTTCCCCACTAAAAATATACATTGCTTCCCCCTCTCCTTGCTCTCTGCAGCTGATACAGCAGAGTAAGAAACTGATATCCAGCATGGCAACAACTTTTACTTAACATGAGGTTTCACATTGCAGACTAACTGCTCTGACAGCTCTGTATCACCAGTTAAGAACAGTCCTACTTTAACCTTTCCTGCTTTTCAGATAGTCTGTATTTGCCACTGTCATCCTTTTTTTCCTTGCACAAACTCTCAGTCATGAATTTACATCAACAGGGAAAAAAAAGTTATATTTATAGATACTTCTTATTTTTTTAACATGTGTGTGTATATAAAAGTACTGTTCTGCTGGATTTGTTGGCCAGATTGGTTCTGCTCCCCCTTGAGAGGCACAACGACACAGCAGATACACAGTCAGCAAAAAGAAAAACAGCATGACTGCCCTTTACAGATGTCAGCTAGGCACACTCAATTTGCTTAGCCATGATGTGAAACCTCACTTCAAAAAACTACTCCAAGCATTTTAAGTGACAATTTAAAAAAAAAATTAATTTTAAATTTGTTTAAATTTTATTGAATTATGAAACTTGAAATCATAGGTAGTAGACCTTGCTTAGATTCTTCTGTGTGTGATGCGCCCCACTCCACAGGGGACTGGAAAAGGAAAACATACACTCTTGCAAGGAACTGAGAAAGATTTCGGAAGTCTGCAAAAAAAGCCTAAAGCAAGTTATGTTTCTGGAAAGAGGGACTGGGAAACCTTTGCAGTAACAAAAGGCTGGAAGACAAGAGCTGATGTGACAAATCAAATTAGAAGTTTGACTTGGTTAACACAAATCTACTGATCCTTCCCCTTCAGACATTTTCAGGATCATTTGTGATTACCTACTCACTCCCTATCTCTCACATGAGTAACTCCATTCAAGCCTCTCTTCATTCTCTCTATAGATGGCTCCTCGGGGATGTAATGGGATGTTTTTTGGCTGAACCACCATTATGTAAATGACAAATCTTTGTGTCTCTGTTTTTCTAACTACACAGCTGAGACTGTACATCTTTCTTGCTTTTTGAAGGGCAAGGCAAAGTACAAATGCGAACCAAGAGAAGTAGTCTGCAGTTCTCTAAAGAGACACAGTAGACATCCTGCTGGTGAGTAACAGGTTTTTTTTGGCAGGAGTAGAATGTTAGAATGTTTTCTCACCACTGAAAGCTTGTAACGGTATTGTGAATATCCTACTCCAGTATGAACCTGGCCACAATTATCCCTTGCTGTCTTCACACTCACTCCCTTTAACGCTCACTGTCATTAAGACTATATAAATCGTGTCAGCAGACACTTAAAAGACACACTGATTGCCATTTTTCTTGAGGTTTAATACAAAGTGTCAAGTTCCATGTACAGTACTGAATAATTACAGTTTCAGTAAAGACACCAGTTTCCCTACAAACACTGTTTTGGCAACTAAAATCTCCTTTCCTTTAAGCTATGGGGAGAGGAAAGGATGGGTGGAAATGATAGTTTGCTCAGGATTTGCCAACGTGTCTGGAGTTGCCAACAGTCACAGAAATTGAAGCATAGTCCAGGAAGTGAAGTGAATTCAGTTTGGAACACCTTTAGATTTTATTCAGCAGAAACATTCAGCAGATGTCAAAAAGACTGATCAATACCAGAAGGCAGATTTCCAAGTTCCAGAAACAAGGCACTAGCTGAAACTATGAAGACTGGTAAGGTCAGCCTCAGGAAAATGTAAAGCATGAAATAATCACATCAGAACACTGTTCAAAATGGAAGAGGAAAGTCTGAACTAGTACAGAAAAATACCCTACGGAAAGGACCTTAGCAGCGGCAGGCTGCAAGGTGAGTTGCAAAAGGCAGAATTTATGACAGGAGGTTATGATCGACATGGTCTGTTTTCTTTGACAAACAAGGACAAATCTGGGACAGGAATCTTTTCTTAAAGCCAGTGCTGCTCTTGTCTTCAACACAACCTATTAAGTAACAGATCGGTTATGCTCCGTGCACTCAGGTCTTTCTCCTATTTCAATGTTACAAGCAATTCATCACTGCTTATAATCCACAACACTCGGCTATGAAGCCTATTAAATTACAGGCAGATAAAATACTTGCCTTTTCATTACAGCAAACCCCAGTTCTCTTTAATTTTAACTCTCCTGCACTGGGAAACCACTTACCAGGTTGAGAGTATTCCAAGATAGATGCCAGAGTGCTGCGGATAAGACCTGTCCATTGTTTCTGAGTTTCATCAGTCTTGACTGTTGGAAGAGTGACAATAGTTTTTATGCCTTGAAGAGCCGCACTGACTGGAGGTGGGACCTGATTATCTGCCGATTTTACTGCTGTTTCTTTCAATACTCTTGTAATCAGAAATAGGATAGTGGGTAAGATAGTCATACATCCTAACAAAAAATAATAATAAAAAAAAGACAAAATAGAATTTCTTAAGTTAATTTCAACAATTGTGGTAGTTAACCTCTTTGGCTTTCCCAATATGGATAGATATGGCTAGGAGACAAAGGAGATACCAAGATAAACTGCAATTCAGGTAACAAGTAATACGTGCCATTCAATATTTTATCACCAAATTCATTCACCAGTGCTACTAAGTGTATTGTAACACAAGTCATACAAACAAACACTTAAAATGTCACTGTCAATTCAGGAATGACCATTCAGCTATTGAAGATTTGCCCTACATGGCATGTGATACATGGTATGTATCACATTGAACCCATCCAGGCTGTTAAGTATCTTAAAACAGGATCTGCCTATCACTAGGGTGCTATAAGGTAAACAACAGTAACAGGTCTGGAAACAAGTATTCAAACCGAGTCATGGCACTTTCCAAGGAAGCTGGTGTGTGGTACAAGCCCCAGAAGCAAAGTAAGAAATTTATCTGTGTCTCTCACATCCTGGGCAAAAGCTGTAGCTGACTGGCTATTCTACAAAGGAGATAAAATCATTCTACTACTGCGCTGCTTTTCTGAAGAAATCAACGCTTATCTGTATGTTTTGTGCAGCCAGTCCTGCAGATGCAAGTTCCACGTACTCAAGAAATACTCGTCAGGTAACACATAACCTGACTTTAGACACATGGGAACATTTAGAATGAGTTTCAATAATACATGCAGACTTTAATCCCCTGTAGGACTGAAGAAAGGGTGCTGTTTGGTTTAGGCATCTAATATCAATCTACAGGTTATGTCAGACAGTCAAGTCTGTTTCCATGTCTTTTCTGTGCCTCATTTTCTCCCATCTGTGGAAACACAAATCCCTCCATTTTCCTACTTCTGAGAATTCTGCAAGGATAAATACACTAAATGAAATAACAATGAATGGAAAGGACTGCTCAAGGTCATCTAGTCCAACCCCCTTTTTCAAAGCAGCAGTTCCTCTAGATCAGACTGCCCAGGATCTTGTCCAATGGGGGCTGCACGATGCTCATATTTTAAATAGAGAGGAAGAAATAAAAAACCCCACTTCATCACAGAAAGCGATGAATTCTCTTTGTTCACAGTTTCACTTACACCCAAAGGCTCAATTACGAAAAATGTTTGTGCATATACTATCCCCACCTCCCTACAGCTATTAGCTGGCTGCATCTTCTGGGTGAGGAAAAATCCCAGCTCCAGCAGTCCCTGTAGCCTAACAATGGTTTCTGAGCTACTGTCACTGGCCACTTGCCAAACACTGGGAGTCATGCCTCCACTTCAGTCAACAGAAGTAGTACTGTTACTCTTTTTACCCACTCACCCTTCTTGTCACTGCCCGTCCTACCCCCACCCCACCCCCACCCCCCCCAAAAAAAAAGGCCAGGGGAGAAAGGAAAGAGAATAAGGAATCCAATAAAAACAGTGCAGGACTCCAGATCAGCTAAAAATCAACCATTTTTTAAAGAACTGTAAGACACAGATTGTCTGTTTGAAGGCAGCCCATGTTGTGTCCTGAGCATGACTTTGTCCAGATACGTTATTTACCATGCATCTCATTAAGGGACCAACCTCTAAAATGTTTTATCTACTTCAGTGTGTGAAACTTCCCAGAGATCCATGAGACAGCTCTTAAGCAATTTGTTCTCTGAAAAGCAAAACTCAAAGAGCACACAGCTTCCCAAGCAATTGTGTCCTTTACCCCTGAACTCCACTCAAGTGCAATTACCCTAGTTTACACATATCCTTTGTGACAGTCTCCCTGGGCAGAAGAAAGCTCCATTTAGTTTAGAGTCACATTTGGGATGACTGACAGCCAACGGCTGCAAAACCAAGTGGACCACAGCTGAATTGTGCTTTTTTTTCTTCAGTAGGATTTTCTCTTTTCATCCAGCTGCTGCTTTTCATGAACTTCTCAGGAATTTAACTATCTCTGAGATGTCTGTGGTTTTTTATAATATGATTAAAATTGGCAAGAAGTTTCAAAATCATGAAAAAAGGGAAAAAACCAACAATATAAAGCCCACTTCCTCAGCAAACCTGCAGTACATATGCAAATTTAGACTCAATTTCCTTCAGGTTGCTCAGTGGAAAAGCTTGAATTCTTAAGTTTATTTTAGAACCTAAACATATTCTTCAATAGATGACCCGTAAAGTACCCCATTAAAATATATTTACACTTTGCTCTTAGCATCATATGCGTACTACATTTCCCCTACAGTAACTACTCATACATACTTTGTCACAATACCTTACCTGCTGGAGAACACAGAGAAGGCAGGTCAGACAGTATAGTAACAGTGGCAGCCACAAGACGAGCACTGTCCTCAGAGAGGTGGGACTTGGCAGCAACGTGACTTGGAGAATCTGACACTTTTGAACTCAGATGGGGCATGTGCCGTACTAGGATAAACATGAGCAATTCCATGGCCGCAAAGACCAGAGACTTTCCAGGCACAAGACCACCACTCTCACCTCCCTCTCCTAAAGCAAGAGGATTTTCTTTTTCCTGAATATCATCTTCGTCTGAAAAAAGGAAAGAAATGTCTAAGGCAGCTGAAAGAAATCCCACACCAAAGATTACATGTAACACTCTTCAAAAAAGAAGTGAAAAATCAGAAGAAAAACTTGCTTCGCAGTAAGATACGACAAACATGGCTCATGTCAAGCTAAATGATTTAGCTAGAATGACTTAAAGGGGTTTCAAATGCTTTAGAAGTATTGTGATTGCAACAATACTTAATAAAAATCCTTCCAGAAATAGAAGAAAAAAAGAAGTAGTAACACTTACAGAAAATAAAAATGCAGCAATTATTTTGCATCTTTAAAACTGATTAAAAAATTAACAGCAATAACTGCCAAGTAAATAGGCATGGTAATTTTTTTTTTATTTAATAGCTATTAATTAAATGTTCCACCCTGCAAAATCTTGTTTCAGCCTAAATTGATTATGAAATAAGAGAACAGAAGAGCATTGTCGGATTCTATGTCTGAGTTCATGATTTCAGTGTATTCAGTTCAAAAAGTCTCTCTTTTGAATGGCAGCTTGGCCAGCTGCAGTCTTTCCTTCTCCCATTAAACAGCAACAGAGATTCAGTAAGTCAGAGCTGGCCTGCACCACCCCTATGGAGCCCTTATGAATTTAAATGATTAGGAGTGTTATATCACATTCACTGATTTGAAAAATGCAACTTACTGGGCCTACAGTAAACAATTCCATTAATTCATAAGAAGGAACAGAGCTTGCATTTTTAGCTGTGCTGGTTCCTCAAGTTCCAGCAAAATCCTCTCTCTGTTTTTATGCAGAAAATGGGCAAAAGCTAACAGTTGTGTTGTTGGTTTTTTTCCCAACAGTATATTGTGCCAGACTAAGATGGTAGTTTTCCTTAGCAAGAGGATATTCTCTGGGTTTTACTCTACTACTTCCAGGTAAAAGAAAACATGGCAGATCTAACCTAACCATATACCAATGAATGACCTGCCAGGCTGCCACTTGGAAACTAAACTTCCTGGCAAAGATGGAAACAGTACATCCAATGCAAGATTTTAAAAGAAATGGTACATGGACGATTGAGCAGGGAGATGCTCTGTTAAAAAGGAAGAGGTTACTTAAGAGCAAAAGTAGCTTTCAGACTGATGCTAATACCTGTGTCAAGGATATTCTTATATAACATTGAAATAAAGTAATGAAATACACTGATGAAAAGCTTAAGCAAAACTGCCAGAAGCTGAAATATCATATGAGAAGAAGCAGGGATAAAAGAAGCAGGAATTAATTTTACTAAAGTTCAGTAAAGGGCAAGTAGAGGCACAGGATCTATGTGTATCAACTCATCAGAGAATCTCAGAAAAAATTAAGTTGAAAAGGACATCCATAAGTCATCCAAGTCCAATCTCCTGTTCAAAACAGGGCCAACATGAAAGCTAGGGCAGGTTGCTCAGGGCTGATCTAGTTTTGAGTCTCCAAGCATGGAGATGCCACAACATCCCTGGGCACCTGTTCTGCCACTGAACCACTCCCACGGTGACAAATTTTTTCCTTGTATCCCATCTGGATTTCCATTGCTGCAACTTGTATCTGTTGCCTCCTGTCCTTTCAGTATAGTCTGGATTGTTCTACTCGTTGAATCTCCTTTAAGAAGGGGGATTGCTAGTCTATCCTACGTTAACCCTCTCTTCTGCAGACTAAACTAGTTCAGCTCTCAGCCTCTCCTCGTGTGTCACATACTTCACCACCCTAAGCAGCTTAGTGGACCTCCACTGGACTTCCTTTGTTGACAACTCTTACTCAAGAGGAGGGTGAAGGGTGAAGAAAAGTCGACACTGCTCCAGATGCATCTTCACAAGCTCAAGTTGAAAGGACGATCATCTCTCTTTACCTACTGGCCGTGCTTTTCTAATGCAGCCCAGTTATTCCATCCCAGATCCAAGATACTGCATTTGTCTTTGCTGAACTTCAGCAGGTTCTCGGTCCTGCAGCTCAAGATTCCCCTGAAAGGCAGCACTGCCCTCCAGTGTATCCACCACTTGTACAATTTGTTATCATCCACAAATTTGCTGTCCTATCATCCAGGTCATTATTGATGATGTTTAACAGTAGCACACCCAATACTGAACTCTGAACGAATCCCAGGTGCAACCAGCTGCCAGTTAGACTCAAATCACTGAACTCAATTCAAGCACTGCAGCCCAGCCAGTCATTCTCCATCTCTCCAATATGACAATGATATTATGGGGTACTGAGTCAAAAGCCTTGCAAAAGTCAAGGTAAACAATATCCACCACTCCCCCTTCACCCAAAGCCAGTTATTTCATCACAGAGGGTAATTAGGCATTATTTTTCCTTGGTAAGTCTGTGCTCACTGTTTCAAATCGTGTTCTTCTACTTCAGGTACTCCGAAGTGGTTTCCAAGAGAAGTTACTCCAAATCTTTCAACATACACTGTAGGCTTACTGGCATGATATCCCAAACCCCACCCCACATCTTTGCTTACTGAAAGTTAAGACCTAGCATCTATTTTTTGCCATTCACTGGAAAGCTTTCTTGAGCACCAAAGCTTTTCAAAGATGACTACAGCAGCCTTAGTGTCATCAGTCAGCTCCCACAGATATACCCCATCTGGTCCCAGGGCACGTCCAGCTTTTACCTAAGCAGTCCCTAACCTGATGCTCATCTACTTTAAGTGGATTCTCTCCCCTGAAGTTGCTCACTAGACACAGAGACACAGGAGGACTAAGCAAAGGAAACGCAGTGCCTCAGCTTTTCCCCCCTCAACGTGTTTTGTCATTACATCACCCAATCCATTCAGCAGCTTGTTCAAACTTCCTTGGGTTTTTTGCTGCTTTTATAGATACACAAAAACCCTTCTTGTCACACTTGACATTCACCACCAGTCTCAGCTCCAGCCAAATTGTGATCTTCCTAATTCCACTTCTCCAAACCTGTGCAAACGTCTTCAGTAGTCTTCCTGGGCAGTTTGCCCCCCCTTCCACAATCCATACTCTTCCTTGTTATATTTGAGATTGATCAGGAGTTCCCCTTCAGCCAAGTCAGCCTCCTGCCATGCTTATTTGGCATCCTGCACTTTTGGATGAACTGGTTTTTGTCACCGAAGATGAACCATGTCTTTTCCCTTTGCCTGCCTAGGAAGCTTACCCCAAGATGTCCTTTGTAAGCTCCCTGCACAAGCCCAAGTCTGCTAAGTCAGGACAAAGCTTTTGCTCTGCTGTCTGCTTTCTTCACTTCCTTATGATCGTGGACTTCACAATCTCACAGCTGCTACAGCCACAGCTACCATCACCCTTCACAACCACTTCTTCTGTATTAGCAAGGAGCAGATCCACTGAGCACCTCCCTTATTTGGGCTGTCCAGCATGCAGGCTGAAAAAAATCCTGTGCCTAATATACTTCTGAAAGCTTCAGTTTGTTAGCATCCTGTAGTGTTGCCCTTCCAGCACATGTCTGGGTGGTAAGAGTCTCTTGGGAGATTCCCACAGCTTGTGATTGGAAGGCTTCTTCCAAGTTGGTTTAATATAGCCACCCACCTCCTCTTCTTGATTAGGCAGTCTGTGGCAAACAAGAAAAGAGTTCCTAACTGGTATCACCCTTTACTTCCTCTTAGTGCTATCAGTTTTGAGCTGTCAAAGACGGATGGCTGGTCCTACCTACCCTGACAGCTTGTTCCTCTTCTCTTGCCAGATCTCTACAGTGTTCTCCAACCGGACTTCTGGCGATAAAGCCTTTTGTTGTGGAAGTCACAACCTTGCAGCTTCTACCTTTATGCAAGTCTCGTCCTCCAGGGCTGTATTTTCAGCATAGCCTATGGCCGTCCCTCCTTCCACGACACATGGGGTTTGGGCTCCTGAACCTGCAGGATCTCTATGAAGAGCATGTCATTCTTCCATTTGCCTTTCCTGACACTACACAGTGTGCTCAACTTCACATCTCACAGGTAAGGCAAATGTCACCTTCAGCTCTGGCTGCACAGAGAAGCACCTGGAAAACAGTCACATCAGGATTTTCGTCTGAATTTCAAGCCAGCTCATTAGACCTCTGATGTGCCAGAGGTGATTGTTGCTCGGTCAGCAGATTGTGTCTTGCTCTATGTCACTGCCATCATTATGCTGACTCTACCAGTCTTGTATAGTCTTGAGCAGCACTTCTGGGCGGCATGAGCATGCTTTTCCATGCCAACTGCCTTGCTCCTGTTTGCACACCCTGTTCCAAGAGCTCCTGGTTGCTGACAATGCCCTGAATGTCAGTGAAGTAAGAACCCAGATGCAAGTCAGCTCCACTTCCTGGCAAAATCTCCTGGACCCGTAACTTTTCACACTGGTTCCAGTAGCAGTTCACTCACCCCATGAATGTTAGTTGTGCCAGGGATGTGTACCACAAGACCCTACACTGAGGGCTGAACCACTAAACTTCACAAAAAAGGTCAATGAAATGCTAAGGAGGCAGTCAATAGAGAAACATCAATGAAACTGAGCAAGGTATTAGTAAGACCTGAAGTAGTGTGCTGGGTATTACTTTCATATTCACAAAAAATGAGTGAAAAGCATGACATGAAGAGAATAACCTCTAGAATGATCAGAGGAAGAAAACCTACTTTTTACAAGAGTTAGGAATCAGCAGGTAGGATTATGAATACATCAAAAGTATCTGTGGAATACACAGCATTTTCCTCCTCAGTGTAACCATACTCTAATATATTTGAGTTCCTTTCCCAATATGAAAACCTGTTGCTTATTTACTCTGCAAAGCAAGCCGTGTTTTCAAAATCTTACTTAGGGTGTTCCTTTTTTCCTGCAAATAATCTTGAGCTGCTCTTACTATCTGCTGGACAACTCCTGTAACCAGTAGCTGGACAGAAGGAGGATCCCAGGTCAGGAGGAGTCGGTGAAGCACACTCAAGAGTTCAACACCAAGGAGCTTGAGCAAAACAAAATACATATTAGAAAAATTAATTAGGACTTAACAATTCCTAATTGTTATGTCACTTGCATATGATGAGCAAATATTTTTCTCACACAAAAATAATTACAGGTTTTGTAATCATCGCAGATGAAAGACCAAGACCTAGAAAAAGCTGATTGTTACAACATGCTCATACAATACCTGATCCTCTGCAATATGGATCCTGGCACAAGGGGAATCCAATAAAGTATGAAGTGCTTGTAAACAAGATGTAACATGCTCAACAGGCTCCTCAGGTCTTGGGGAACACAGAAACTGTATACTAACACCTGAAAAGACCAATAATTAAAAAGAATGTTCACGTCATCCTAAAATCAAGTTTGCTTTTTTAAAATTTCTCTAAGTATAGGCAGGTTCTTAACAACTTTAGAAAGACACAAGTTCTTCTCAATTATTCTTCCCTCAAAGGAAAAGAGTTTATGTATCAGAAATAGAATTGTTTTTGCTTTCTCTTCTGTATCATGTCTTCCCCAAAATTGGGGGGAAAAAATAATAAACAGTGACAGCAACCAACTTCAGAGTACTAAATGGAAATTCATACTTTGTTCTAAAGATCTGTAAGTCAGACTTACGAATCCTTCAATTATAAACTGAGTTTTATTTTATTGAACTCTTTTAAAAATGTAAAGATAACTGAGATAAAGTCAAGCCTCAAAAATTATGCAATATTCATATTATACATATGGCAACCTAAATCTGGTTTTAAATATCTGTAATCTCAGAAAACTGTTGGCATTCCTCAGAATAAGTGATCACATCCTCCTCTTAAAACTGTTAAATAGCAACAAAAGGAAACAGTGAGTGCTATTCACTGATGTAAAAATTACTCCACAAGTCTTGTCAAAATATCGGTCTCTACTGAAATGTGTTTTTCTGAGGGTGTGTATTTTAATTGACCTTACAGCTTTTGTGTCTTTGAAGCATAACATTTTGTATCCTCTGAACTATATTACAGTGTAGAACAGTTCCTACTCTGTTTATTCAATTACATGAATAAACTAGATATACAACTTGTCTATAAAAATCACAATAACCACACCGACAAATACTGTCAAAGCTATAAAGAACACTAGAAGCAGAGAGATAGAGAGGAGGAGACAGAGATATGTTGAAACATTACTGTCCAGACACATGATGCATTTTAAACTTCCTAGATTTCAAGCAAAGTATCTTTTCTTATTCCCATACCATTTCGTACCATAACGTGCTGCTACTGAACTCTAAACTTGTAACTCTTACCCAAAATTAAGTGCATTCGATCTTTGTTTATCTCCAGTAAAGATTTAGTGGTAGGTGGAGTTCCAGGTGTCTGGTTTAACGTAATGGACATGGCACGTTTCTGTGCATTGGGTATGGCTGCAGCAGTCTCTTCTGTTGACTCTGAAGCATTAAATCCTGTGCTGTTTAGCCAAAGTGCCACTGCATGTAGTATGGGAGCCCAGGAGTTTCGGTAATGCAGCCTAGCTGTATCTATTGTTTCTGGAGTGTAAAATGCTCCCCCTGTTAAGATTAACAAAGCAAAGTTCTGAAATTCTCTGCAAATTATAGACAAAAAGCATGTACTCTTAATTTATTATTTTATTGACTTTGGGTGTGTTTGATCATGTACGTATTCAGATGTAATGCAGTGCAGTCCAATTCTCCTTGTGAAGGAACAACATTACTACCTCTCGTAAGAAAGTGCAACGGCCACGATGGAACAGTAAGCAGAATGCAAGAAAAGCAGGCAAAATCAACAGGTTTTGCAGCATTTTTCATATACAACACTTATTCTTAAATCAGTAAAATATTGTAAGGCAGCACCCACTCTAATCTCAAGGGCTATGTTTTTCTTATAGTAAATCTTTTCTTATATTTGATATCAAAGTATTAGAGGTATAAAAGTATTCTTAATTCTACAAAGACATAGCTTTAATGATCTCTGACCCAGATAAAGAATATCTTCATTGCAGATTGGAAGGGGAATCATTGAAGACTGAAGATGCAAACTTCAGACATACATTCCTATTACACATAGACAGAAATCTATCACTTGCATAAAAAACGTGCCTGCCAAGTAACTTATGGAATAATTCTGAAGTCTCAGCTAAGGGTTTCTTTCTGTTTTTCACACCACCACAAGAAGAAATTCCAGTGCTTACCATCTGGTGGAAGCTGGGTAGCAAATTCAGCTGGTAAAGTTAAAAGAGCGTAATCTTTCAGAGCAGCTAGCCAGAGACGGCTAAGTGCAGGCAGCTCAGGCTGTACAAGTGTTATCAAACTGTCTGGTGGCAATTCGTCTACGGTACCAAAATCATCCTCATCCTCCTCTGTGCTCTTTGAAACACGCTTTGGTTTGGTCTCTGCTTCTTTCTTAATTTTCATGGCAACCACATACACCTAGAAGAAAAACAGATATGAAAGTACATGCTGCAAGATCCTAAAAAGAAAAAAAAAAAAAAAAAACCAGCCTTGCCCAAAGTAACAGAATTCCATACAAGGAAGCCTTACCAGAAAATTACTGGGAAAAGAGGTTTGCAATACTTAAATATTTTTTCTTTTACTTCTACTAGTATATAACACTTAAGAGGCATAAATGGCACTTTCCTAAAACAATCTGGCTACACACTCTTTTTCTTAAGAAGTGTTAATTACTGCTGATCTACACAGCCATACTGATTTAGTTAGATCAATGCATCCTTATTGCAAAGATTTCTTTGACCTACATTAGATAATTGCCACTTTCTGGGAGCAGATTAGGCAACATGAAGGCATGAAAATGGCTTTAAACGTGTTACATGAATACAAGAACATTATATGTTTGCCTTTGATAGATGCTATGAGAGGATAAAAGGATTTTCAAAAACTTAGATAAATATGGGAATAAGCAGAAATATCAGAAAGATACAGTAAAAATACGCCATTTTTAGAAAAGAAATAGGACAGAACTAAGTGTCATCACACAACAGATGCTCGATATGCTCAATACCAAAGCTGAAAATTACACTATGGGGTGATTAACATTACACTGCTGAAATGTTAATACTTTCCTTTGTAATTTCAAAAGTAACTTTCACAGAAATTTAATGAAAAAACCCCACAACACAAACCTTTAAGCACTACACTAAGAGAAACAAAAATACCATTTGTGTAGGTATATGTAGAGCTCTATAACGTACAAGTAACATTTCAGGAATCCAGACAACATAAGTAATACTAATTCTGTCTTTTGTAAATACTTGGAGATTTCTGATATTCCAGGTATTTCCTACCAATAGCTACATTAAGCCCATCATTTATTACAAACAATTTGACAAACTCATAGTTATTTAACTGCAATATTTTCCCAGAATATATTTTAAAGTTGTTTGGGGTTTTTTGTTTTTGTTTGTTTGGTTGTTGTTTTTTTTTTTTAATTTTAAAAGCAGTAAGATGGGATGGAAAATCAAAATCTGATAGGGTATGAGTGTATTTAATAGAGAGAAGTGCAGCAAAATCCAACAAAACAAAGAACAACCAAGCCTCACGGTAAATATGGATCAACAGAATGGCAGAAAAAGGAACAGAGAAAGATACAGAGATGAAAACATCCCAATAGGTAAGGAGGAGGGCAGGTGCAAGGCTCACTGCACAGCCAGTGAGGTCTGAGGCTGCTCTTACGCTGCAAAATCTTTTCAGACTTCTAAAGCTTTAATGGTCAGTATTTACCTCAGCCCACGCTTTCAGAACTGCAAGTTTTTCCATAGTAGTCGCACTCTCTCGGTAAAGCTGGCTAGAAGATCCCTTTCCTGCTTGCACTTTATCCAGGGAAGAGACAAGAAGGTTGTGAACTCGACGGAGATCATTCAGGTCACTTACAACCCCACTTCCTATCCAAGCGCTACATACCTAGACAACAAAGTTTAGAATAATTCTAAACTAGCAAGAAAACCAACAACCTTATAAAAGAAAAATAATAAATAAATAATAATAAAAACCCCCAACACCGAAAACAACCACTACAAAAACACTTAGCAGCTCTCTTCCTGCTTAATATAAAAACATTCTGAGGTTTTCTTTTTTTTTCCTCCCCATCCATGGTAGCAGAATTGCTCAGGTGAGCTGTTACAAAGGCTGCGTTTGCAAAGCATATTACAAGGAGACTTAATAGATACATGGAAAATATTTTAAATAGTTTTTTAATCCTCCATAAAGAGGTAATAACAATGTTTTAATTCTGTTCCCAAGTGTCTGGTCAAATCATTCAAGTCATTGCATTCACTGTGAAGAATATATTGCACAGCAATCAATACAAGTACATCTTTAAAACCTCACATCTCTCAAATTACATACTAAGGCTCCATACTAATGAGAAGCTTTCAAGATCTAGAAATGTGTGAAATAAAAATCTTTAAACAACTGGGCTCTGATCTGGAACCATCAGGTCTAGATCTAGAACAATCAACAAGAGACATGGTGGACAGACAGTTGGATGTCTCCCCACTTTTCATTTTAATTAAATGGACTGAAAGAGGTACTTAAAATACAAACATCATACAGATCAGCTGCTCCTATCTAATGCTATACATTGGCATTCATCCTCTGAAACATTTTCACGCCCAGGCATAATGCAGGCAAAAAAATAATTCTGGTGCAGCTGCTTTTCTACAATAGAAAAAGGGACAACCTCTTTCAGAAGAGCTGCTTTGATTCTGGTGGTGATTCCACAAAGACGAGGAACAGAAGCAAAAAAACCCACAGAACTCAAAGCAGTTCAGGTTTTACAAAGGTTTTTTTCATGACATTTTTGTCCTATCTCCAATTTATTCATTTTGCTTTTAGAGAACCAGTTCCATGAAAGCCTTTGGGGAAGGGCCTTTTATGATCTAGAATGATGGACATACTTAAAATAAACACAAAAAGTATCCCAAAGGTGCACCAGACCAGGCTGCTGAAAATCTGTCACAAATCCTTAATTCATTTACAGTAGGACTAAGACCAGCTTCGCTCTCGCTGCTGGGCAAGTCAACAGATGTTTCAGTAATGACATAAAACTGTAGCAACACCAAACTCATCCAGTGCAGCTCATGTCCATCCATGTAACTTCTAGAGAGTTAAATTCCCAAACCTCAGCTCCAACCATTTGACCCTGTAAGTGCACACATCCACTTTGAAACTGGTTGAACAGGAAGATGTTGACAAGTTATAAGGAGTGTGCATGTTTTCACACAAATTGCTTCTTCATCTAGCTTTAAATGCACACAAACATTCTGTAAGGTGAGATGAACATATTCTTTCCTATGTATAGGTACCAAATTATGCCCTATTTGATCTATCCTTACAATTTTTGCTGGAAATGGAGAGTATAACACAACACAAAATCACGGTTCTGCTGGACCAAGATTTACTAAACAAAACTCACATACACCAAGTTATAATTTTAAAACTGATGTTTGTTCCCTAAAAGGACTTCTGCACTTCTGAGGAACAAAATATATTACTAGGCGATTCCAAAGTTGTTGCAAAAACATCACAGCTTAGTAGGTTTACAAAATTTGGCAACCCTTTGCTGCTACTTCTCTTCTGCATCCTTCTTTGAAAGTGAAGGGAAAACAATTTGGCTTATACTATCTGAACATTTTCCTCTGTACCTGGCAGGCCTTTGCAATTATATCAGATGGTGTATCTTGGGAAAAAGCTGGCCTCAGAGCAGCTCCAACCTGTTGATAGAAAGAAAAATTCCAAAACAACAGTAACACAGCATTCTTCATCTTGCCCTGTTTAAGGCTAAAGCACATATACAGAACAAGCAAGACAAGATTGCCAATTTTGGCATTATAGTTACACCCCAAGCTTATCCTTGAGGTCTAGCAGCCATTTGCAATAGCATTCCTTAAACAAAAAAATTGTAAACCAGTTTTTTCCTGCCTGCCCACTGCCTTTTTAAGCCTCAACTACCTTTGTCAAATATGTGGTATTATATCTTCCTTCTGTTAATGAGTAACTTTTTAATCGTTAAAGTATTATGGGTGCAATTTATGCTAAGGCTCAAGAAGCCAATGACTTTTTGATGTGCAAAGGATGTGAAATGAAATGCTTATAGTTGGATTTGCCTCAAGTTCCCAAAACGACAAAAAAGCCTTTTAGGCAGCTGTTATAAGGCAGCATTTTTCTGAAACAAAAGGAACCAAGTCAAAGAGAGAGAAGCAATGGTTACAGCACTACAGAAGGAAAAAGAAAAAGGCAGGAAGTGAAAAGGATGAAAGCTGCCTTTAAAAAGCACTTGCAAAGATTTAGAAAACACAGTGAAGACAAAAGACATGAAAAAGTTAAGCTATCCAACAACATAAATCAGTAATACCCCAAAATAAATCTTCCAGCTTCCAGCTTCCCATTCCTATACTTTTGTAGTCTTCATTTAAACTGAACTATATTCATTAATTCCCAAGAAAACAGATTTATTAGGTTCAATCTGGAACTCGATCAGCATTATTTCCCAATTCCTAATTCTACAAATGAAATGCTACTCTTGCCAAAAGTGAAATGTAACTTGTAATATTTGGCTTTCAAGAATCAATAGCCACTGAGTTTTCACTTTTGTCAGCTACTAAATTGCAATACATAGGAGAGATACAAAATAAATTTCAGAGGTAAATAAAGTGTCTCTTCAGTACATTTTCACACACAAAACTCTCTTCATAGGTCTTTTGAAGTTACAAAATGCTCTCAAAGCTAATACTGTCATATTGGCATAAATATACAATTTCTGAACTTATAAAGGAGGTCTCACATTAGCCTGATACTGCTCCAGTATCACATGGCCTGGAAACTCTGGCTCAGGAACCGATGCAAATTTCTTGATAATATCTTCAAGAGCTTGAAGACCCGCCATTCGTAACTGGTTGCTGTGATCAGTTGCAGCCATGAATGCCATTCGAATAAGGTCAGAGAGATGGAGTACTAAGAAGTCATCTTAGAACAAACCAGAAAGGACTATTTAGTAACTTAACAGATAGCTAACATCACAGCTATTTGTATCAGTTTCCTCTTTGACATGTACAAATTCTACACCTATTCTTTTTCAAAGGTCCACATTTAGGGTATGGAAGAAGGCAGAAAAGCATGTAACCTATTTTTCTGTCTTCCCCCAACCCACTTTAAAGTGATACAAGGGCTTTTATTCCTAAGCGAACCTTAAAAATCAAGCACAAGTTTGAAACAAAATGCAATACATGATACAGAAAAATTGCATTTAATAGAGTATGTAAATGTGGCTGAGTAGCTTAGAAGAGATCAGAACACCTAGTAAAGCTAATTTTAGTGAATACCAAAAACCTACAGGAAACCTTCACGGCAATGCCTGCTCAAGTCCTATGCTTATAGTGACCTCTGCTGATAAAGCAAAACCTCGTGAAGTTTAAAAACCTAAAGACTGAGTATGCCTCTAGTTCTCCTCCCAAAAGCCACATCCGAGGCCGTAAGCAAGCAGCACACAAGACACAGAAAAGAAAATACATAACTCGGTAACATTTCTGAAAAGATTATTCTTCTCTATTTATTCATTTAATTCCTTTCCTTACTTTCAATTTGAATTTACCAGATGTTGTACAACTAATACAAAAATAAATTATTCGAAAACACAACATCCAGTGTGACTAACAAAAGCCACAAATTACAAACCCCCAAAATACAAAAGCTCTACATATTTTCAAGTCTCAAGGTAAAAAATGAAAAGTTTTAGCTAGAAAATAAACTTTTCAACGGATGTCGGTAATGGATGACTGGAAACGACTTAAAAACTACAAAGACATAAAGTCTGCACTTACTTTTTCAGACCATCACAGATGTTAGTAAAATTTAGATATTTTGGAAGTTGAAGTTGGGGGAGTAGAAGTTTGCTGAGTTTTCCTTTTTACAGTCACACCAAAACACATCAAGTTTGCTTTCAATAAATTCAGAGAAATAAATTTTCAGGACTATAACATACAGTCCTCTGCTGGATCCTATAAGTGGCAGTTATTTCATCATTTCCTCTATAATACAACGCCATCTCAAAATAAACTTTCCCAAAACTCTTCTTAGTCTCCCAATAGTGACCTCAGCCTCAAATCAAGTCAGAAACAAGATTCTCAAAAACCAATGCACGGTGCTAGAACCAAACTGCATCAAAGCAACACAAGCAAAGACTTGATGAGTCTCCATATCACGGCAGACACCCTTAACAACATAGACACTAAAATCCATTACTACCATGCACTCTAGGATGCTCATGATATTCAGCCTACATAAAGTCTTCATGAGTGCTACACAGGTGAAAGCAAACAATCATTATGTACTAACAACCAATACACACAGACAACTCAAGGACAGAAACCCCCCACTAGATGCTAGAAACTTGTTTCTTCACAAAACAACTATGTCATCTCTGAACTCTCAATTTTGATCCTGTAACTCATAAAAGTATCTTCAATGCGTAAACTTTAAAACTAATATTCATCACTCTCATGGATACCAAAAGAATGAACTTCATAAAGCAGCTGGGTCCACGTTTTATTATAACTCTCTCCCACATTCCTCTCTCCTCAACCAATGCCACAGCAATAATTACCTGGCCTTATCTCTTTTATTCTTTCCTAGCATCCCTTTGGTCTAGAGATGCTAAAATAATCTCTGAAGTCCATTTCATCATTATGTTATAACTCAGAAACTGTTCCCAGCCCACCCTTCACCAGAAGTTTACTGCTTCTATTTCAGACTGGAGAAAAGGTTTACAAATCTAAGGGTTTTTTTTCCTCAACAGATCAGTCTGTTGGAAGTTATATTCTCCAGCAAACCTCATTCTTTGTGTTCACGCTACAGTAACTAGAGCGGTTACACAACTACAGTTTTATTGACTTTTGTTGGCTATTTCTTTCCTCTGGTTTTAACCATTTGAATGAAAGGTAACTGCTCATATTTTTCCTTGGTTGTGTAATGTTAAGCTGTAAAAGAGGTGTCAAAAATTCAATTAAATTAAAAATTAAAACCAAAACTAAAACATGCACATTCTGTAATTACTTTTGGGGTTTTTAAGCCTGGCTGAACGAGCCAGTGCCAGATCGAAGTGTGCCTTGTTCGCATTCTCACACAGCATGATAACTCGACACAGACAGTCTGCTGCAAACACACGAGTTGCCCAACGGGGTGCTACAGAAGGCTTGGATTTGTCCTCTTCACCCAAGGTGGTAAACATGGTATCATCATCCATCTCATCCTTCTTCTCCAATTCCTCATCCTTCCCTCCTCCCAAGGGAGCAGCAGTGCTCATGTCTACAACAGAGAACAATTAAAAAATGTTGAAAGGTACAGGAATATCAGTAAAAGAAATGTTTTTCACCTCCAATCTGGGCTGTATTACCCTTTATTTGGTTTAAATAATAAAAAATAAATTCCTCTGACATTAATTCTCCACAGATACCAACTATAGCTGAATCCCATATCTAAACTTCTCAACCTTGAAAATTAACCTATTAAACTGCCAATGAACAGGTTATGGAGAATACCAGGCTCATAATCAAAGAATCCGCTTAGCTTTGACTATTCAGCTCTCATTTCAAGTAAAAGCTAGAGTGCATGTTAAACTGAAACAAAACTACAAAGCTCCATGCCACGGAACAGATATGCAGCCAAGTAGGCAATTTATGGCACCCACAAATGTGCTTAACATTCAAAAAATTCTTTTCCCTAAATGCGGCTGTGAGACCTCATTTCAGAAAATAAAATTACTTCAGGGATCACATTAAAAAACCCAAAATCCAAACAGAGACAAAAAACAACTCACTAAACATGGATATACACTTCTACTATTCAGAACTAGAACATAAAATGTCAGTAACAAGTTCTAAATCAGCAAAATGCCAAGATACTGACAAAAATTACTTTGGCAATAATTAGAGGAAAGAGAATGAGAAGAAATTATTATAAGCCTAACCCACCCCAACTAAGGCATGCTTTTTAGAAAGTCTAAATTTAAACAGCTGAAGAGCCAACACATTCAATAAAGAAAGAGGCTATGGCAAATCAAGCAGTGATGATGCCAATTCACAAGAGTGTTTTGAGAAGGCAACCAGGTCCTTATGTAGCTGATTTGTAAATTTCTGCTTAAAAGGCAAACCAGGTTTTGTTCATATGCCAGTTAGTTGAATCAAAGGAGTTGAAAATGAAGCTGCTGCCTTAAAAGTACAGCTGACAGAAATTTATTTAAATATGGTTCTCTCAGAGATTATTTCACCTACTAATAAACAGATAAGAGATTGGACAATCATGTTACGATCTTTAAAACTTATCCCACATGAAATAAGAAAAGCGCATGCCGACTTCCAGCTTGGTAAATGAAGTCTTTCTCACCAGGCAGATATATGGTAACTACACTCCAAAAAGGAGTCATTGGTAGCATTACGCATCAGTAAATGTAAAGCTGGCAGCTATAAAGAGCCTTAGGATGAACTCACAGTATGCCAATAAACAAGTATAAATGCAAGGGAAATGAGCAGAATCTGCATCACACCATCCTACAAGCTGAAAAACAGAAGTAAGGTCTCAGAGGACAAGATCTGTGCAAGCCACCCTGCGAAGCTGAACAACAAGCAAAAGTTTCATCACATCAGTAACTTAAAAATCTCATAAAAGAAAGCTCAGAGTATGTACAACACTCTTCTTTCTGTACCATCCTGATGTTTAAAGGGTGAAAAGACTATATGTCTGCTTTCACCAAGATATTGAAAAGTCAGAGTAATAATCACACTGCTGCTCTGCTGGAAATCCTACTTGAAGGCAGCTAACTTTTTAATCTTAAAAGTGATATTCTAAATCTTCATATAACACTGATGATTTCTTCTTTCTAAGGAAGTTTTAGAGTACTATAATCAAAGTTTGATATACAATAAAGTTATGTCTTAATTAGAATTAGACAAGCTCCAAACAAATATTGGCAGAAGACGTTAATACTAAGGACGTACTGTTGTTTATGTGAACACCACAGAACTCTTACCGCTGGAAGCTGCAAGGACATCCTTACAAAGCATTAGCCAGTGAGAAAGGTTTTCTACTGCCAGCGATGAAAGCATATGTCCCAGAGTATCGTGTATGTCTGAGCACAACTTCCGATCAGTCTCCCGATCCAACATTCCAAAAAGAACACCTTCGAGGCCTGTCTCCGTTATATTAACCCCCTGATGTCGGGAATGAGCATCTCGTCGAGCACCAGCTCCTGGTGCAAAAGGATTAGTATCTGCAAAATCATAATGAGAAATCTCTTCTGAAATCAGGAGCTCAGTTTAAAAATTAGGAATAACAGACTAGAATTGAACATTGCATATTTGCGTGTGTATAGTTCAGGCCGTGATACACCAAATTGTTACCAATTTCTTCTGAATTAACACTAGAACGATTTTAATGCAGCAATTAATTTATTTCCTGCAAGGCAAATAACACCCCCTAGTACTACTACTCCCTCCCCTCCAATCTCTCTCTCTTCAAGGTATATACCCCATGAGTTTTTATAAACCCTTAATAGTATTGGACTCTAAAGAATCTTTCCAGAGACAGTCTTAACTGATGTGATTGAGTATCAGTAAGCTCATAATTTTATATTTGTATGAAGACTGTGCTGACCACCACTGTTGAGCCTCCTGTTTTCAGAATAAAACGGTATGTGTACGAATTGAACCAACCAGCAAAGTCCACAGGCTTTGCAGACATGCTACCAACAGAATACACAACCAGGTATCTCAATCAAACAGCATACAATTAAATTAATTTTCAAAAGAGCAAGACCTAAAACACCAGAAAAACTGTAAAATGTTTCCACTGAGTTCCCTATTTGATTGCCACTCTTAATGAGACAAAAAAGTTTAAGTCTGAACTTTACAAAAAGTTAAATTCTAAGTGAAATTCAAGACGTAAGCAGTGGTGTGGCCAGAAGTTATTGGAGCTGGAAGGGACAGTTTTAGGGGTTTTTTTCTGTTGTTGGGGGGCAGGGATTGTTGGGGTCTGAAGGCAAACCACACATACACAGCCATATGTGCACTCAACTGTTACAAAAAGGCCACATGAAAGAAATAACTTACTGATGCCACTGTTCTCTTTGTCTCCAGCATTTCTCGCTAAGCTCATGGCATATTCACATACTTCTGCTGCTTCCCTCTGAGCAAGTTGTCGTAAACATGCAACTGCAGCCCGGCGAAGCAGCAAGTGGGAGCTGCACAAATGGACCTAAAAATCAGTACCGTGACAGGTGAGTGAGCTGCTGCACCCCCGTATCAATAAATCAGCGCTGCTAAGGATTAACAGCATTCTACTTTTCAATTATATGCCCACGTGTGTGAGCTGCTGTGTACCAAGCTCTTTACAAGATCTTGAAAGTTCACAAGTAAGCACTTTTTTATAATGTATAAATATTAAATAAAGCTGACATATACAGAGCTGACAGTTGTTACCTGGTTAAAGAGATAAGAGCTTAAATATTGGAACTACTGTGCCAGTGTGATTTTAGAGTAATTATACTTCCCAATCCGTTACACTCTTCAGTACTACTCAACCTTATACTCTGCCATAGCTGTAAATCTCATTCTTTTAAACAAAAAGCCATCATCAGTTGCACCACACATCACAGCTATCGTAAAAACTTTTATTTCCAACTTGGAACAGAATTTATAGAGTAAGTTTTTATAACTGCCTCTCAATAAGACAGTTTCAGATTTCTTTGCTAACCAACACTGGCTTTGAATTCCTTTTGAAACACCTCAAGTACAAGCAAATATTTTTCTTATAGAAGAATTGTGCATGGTACCTATTTTCCTGAGAGGAAGTAACTGCACAGAGAACTCTATGTTTTTCCATATTGGAAGAGATGAAGAGTGCTCTTTAAGAAACTCTGATTCTTTATTTACCCTGGGGAATTTGTTTTTAATAAACCAAATACACATTTGCTTTCTCGGTATTAGGTTATTATGTGGATGGAAATTGCTTTTCTAAATGAAAGGTTTGTATAGTTTATAAAGCATTTTAACAGTAGATCTTTATTCCACATATAAATATACAAGATTTTAGTCCTGAAAAAACAAGCGGACTTTAAAAGAACCTCTAAATATCACACTGAGGTTGTTCTAATGGAACTAAAACACAGAACATTTGCAGGATTTAATTAATGGAAAGAGTATTCCCTGTTCTAAGTACAAAACCAACAACTAGTGGTTATGAAGCCAATGTAGGAAGAAGAAATTAAACTACATTGTGCAAACTGTGTGGTTTAATTTTGATACCTGGCATTAATTCCACTCCAAAGTGAGTTAGAAAGCAATAGAGTTTGCTAATGGGGCAGGTAAGGCAGACCTTGCCTACATACCTATGCATCTGCAGCATAAAGAAACGCAGAAGACAATTCAGAGGAAACCTTGTTAAACTAAGTATGACTTGGAAGTAAGGAATATGAGAAAAGACAAGGAAAATAGTTTTTGTTTAGCAGAGGACCGTAAAGGTACAGGAAAGAGGCAGCAGAAAACCCTGGGAAAAGTTTTCAAAACCACGCTAGTCACTCCGGCAAGGACTTCCTTGTCTGTACTATTATCCACTGGTACTTGCAGAGTAAACGGCTGCAGGGATCGTTCGTCATGTTGCACACAGTATTCATACAGAAGGGCCTATCGACTTTTGAGTACGTTACACCCTTTTAATGCAAAATTTTGTGAGACAGCTCTGGGAACACACTGCACTCCCAGGACTGCTGCAGGGGTCAGTGTGAGGGGGGGAAGCACGTGACAATGAGAAGGGGACGCCCTAAGAAAAGTGTGGATGGCAGACTAAGGAAAAGGTCCAGTGTTGATGTAAACGGGATCGCACTCCTTCAGGTAACACAGAACCACCAATTCCACAAAGAATGACAGAAAGAACTTTGAAAAACATCCAACAGACATTAGGGAGAAGCTTTTCAAATTTCTCAGTATTGGACTGCTGAACCATTACCGGTTAAAAAACAGTAATGGTAAAAATAGAAAAAAAAACCAAACAAAAACCCACCAAAATGCACACCCACACACAACACCTTTCCTCTTATAGTCATATTTGGCACGTTTGGGTTCTAGCCTCTGCCTCACTTCCAGGCTTAAGCCAGGATTTGCTGACAGGACACTAATGGAGGGAAAAAGCAATGCTAACAGCAGCAGCACAAGAATTTGAATGTCAGCATCTACTATGCTGACAGTGGTAAAATAAATCCAAAATCTCCTACCTTTCCCCAACTCACTCACTCCTCTCTGTGTGTGCAATCAGTTGGAGAGAACAGAGCATTCAACATCTTTTTACTCAGTTTATATATAAACGCTTGCAATCTTGTGCTGTCTAGGGTGAAAGAGAATCTGACCCTATGACTTCAATTTGGGCAGCATTCTGAAAACATCTAAAATGGCTTGGGGACAGACATCCTTTTCTTGTCCTCCAGTGTTTTTGCAAATCTGATTTGCTTATTACATATTTGCTTATTACATATACATATTACATCTCTGACATCTTGCTAAATACTTCTGTCCTCTGCTAAGCACATACGTGAAACTTTGAGGAACAAAAAGGATGCATTTTATACTCACACAAAGACTGGGAACCAGACTGGACAGGTTGACATGCCGTGGTGCAAACATATGAAGCTGCTGCAGACAGGATATGGCAGCTGCCTGAACAAGCGAGTCTGAATGATCTTGTGTGATTGCGCATCCCACCAAACAGGAAGAACGAATTGTTGAAATTGTAGCTCCATTACCTAATGATGTAATACAATATCCTTAACAGAGCAAAATTTTTGTATGACAACTGTAGACTTTAAACCTTTGAGAAACAAGAATTTTTAATGCTTCAAAGTTCACAGATTAACATGCATCTTTTCTGAATTTTAATTCCGCAAATTAGTATCTACACAACTTCACAGAAACACTACAGAGTGTTTCAATACCTCTTTTTTTAGCTCAGTTAAACCATGTCCTGTCCAAATGAAGTTTTGGATCAATTCTGATCTTCGGTCAGAAATATTTTAAGATTATCTTCCCAGCACATGAAAACAGTAAAATATCTCAATTTAAATTCTGAAAGTCTCTTTCATTCTATACACATGGGCAACTTTCATGCACTGAACCACTTCCTAAAATGTCAGGTAATACTTAAGCGAGCACACATGTATACAGGTGATTTTATTTAGCTCCATTAGATGAGCTGCACTGCTTTAACAGGACAAGCATTCAAAAGAGCAGTATTTAATTTGAAAAATAATTCCATCCTGTATTTTAAGAATTAACCTGCATCAGGTTTATAAAAAGAAATCCTGAATTATAGAAAAACCTAATTTTCAGAAGACATTCTATGTACACTGTTATTTTAAAAGTTAATGATACTCCAAATCAAAATGTTAACACACAGCAAGCAGATACATAAGTTCAATTAAACCATCTAGAAATTTTTCGTAACTAGAAATTTAAGTCCAGTTATTTAGAGTTAAAATTTCACTATTGGCTGGCTCTCTGGCACTGCAGCAAAGATGATCCTATACATATTCCTTCCCAGTAAGACAAAGTCACAATTTGTGTTTCTGCTGAGACACAGCATTTCAGACACAGTATTTGGCATGACAAGATCTTATTCTTGTACAAGGTACAGTTGATTAAGAATACCAAGAACAAATAGAATGAGTTATAGTTTCACAATATTATCAATTATGTCAAACTTGAGCTCTTGCCATCAGTTAAAAATAAAATCAACAGGTATTGAAAAAATGGAAGAAAAAATCTTGCCTCTGCCCACCACAAAAATATACAGAGCAAAATATGCAGCAAGGGTGTTTTTCATCCTTTATCTACCATGCAAATTCACCATTAGCCAGAACACCATACATCACTGCAACTTCTTTATACAAATCTTAAACTGCAGTCAAAAAAGCACCAAGCAGTCAAGAAGGATCATAAGCGAGGTTGCCTGCAGGACTGTAACTGAATTTGTCAACATTGCCCCCTGCTCCACCTGCAACTACAACAAAGAGAAATTTATTTTCTTTCATTTAAGATTGCAATTTGTTACCTTTATACAAGTTAGACTTTTTTTTTTTTTTTTCCAAATTCCCACTAACCTTGCAGCTCAGGCCCAACAGTAGTTATTATAGCTCCAAGACATCGGCCTAAGCATTGATGTACTTCTGTATGTGATGGTGGAACAGTTAAGAGCAGAGTGAGAACTAGAGAAAGCGTTGGCTCCACATATCCACGGTACATTGGTCCACTAGAATCTACTATCAAGGCAAGTGAATGGAGAGACCAGGTCTATCAAGAAAACAAAGGAGTGTTTTTCAGTAATACATTTAGGAAATGTAAACAATTTTGTATGCAGACTGAACCTAGCTCTGTATGTCCTTGCTTAAACATTTCTAGTTAGCTACTCTGACTCCAGAAGTGTTTCAAAGCTCTCAGGATCTCAAGCAATCATCTGGGAGTTTAAATATCTCTAGCACACTCTTTGTCTATCAGCTGTTTGGGGGATAACAGAGATGAAAATGATTAAGAATCTGTGCAAAAAAATGGTTAAGCACTTTGAGAAGAAAAATAAAAAATGAAACGGCACACCCACTTTAAAAAACAGGAAAAAAGAAGAGTAGGTCTTAAGACAGGAGGAAGAAAGAATCATTCCACTGTAAAACTAGATGTAGAGCCTGAAACAGTAGTTGACAAAGTTCTTAGTGGGGAGTGCCTTCGACATTCCAGTAGAAACTGATTTTGATGTCAAGTTGAAAGGTTCACAAGCATTTCTTAATTAATTTTCTTATTAGAGGGTGCAAGAGAAGAAAACAATGCTGTTCACTATGTCAGCATACTATCGGATAAGGAAAAAAAAAAAAAGGTGAAAGATCAAACTATTTCAGTTGCAAGATTAGTAAATAACAGAAGAGCAAAATAATTTATTGCAATTGTCAAAGCAGGAAGTGAGTGGACAGTCTTTTTGGTCACTGATACTTCACAGGAAATAAATTCCCAACAGACCTGCATCAGCTATCTCTCCATAACATGCTACTAAATGATCTAATTTCAGAATTTTTTTCCATTAAATATGTGATGCAACTGTGTGAAAAGACTAAGTTAAAAGAACATTACAGCTACAAAGCCAGACTCTTAGGAATGAGTTAGAAAACCTGCCTTTAAGACTGCTGCTTTTAAATCCGCTCTGATGCAACCCAAACCCCATAAGCACTAGCAATCACGTAACTATTTCTACAGTCCTAACCACATGGTAGCACCTTAGAGCTTATCCTTTCATTCTTGCAAATTTCGATTACTTGTATTCCCATACAGTTTCTCTGTATCCACACTGATCCAGTGAGGGACGAGGTTTAAAAGTTTAGCTTTTCATGGTGGTCTGGTGTCATACTCTCAACAGAAGATAAGGTACGCATGCAAGTTTCACCTGGGCTTCCCCTTTATACTTCACGTATTTTTTTCATAAAGCAGTAACCCTTTCCATTTTGGTTTTTAAATGAACAGTACACAATTTTATGCCTCAGAATTGCGTACTCATACATGAAGAATTTATGTATGCAACCTGAATTTTGTCTTACCTTAAATTAAGGAAATCTGAAAGAGATTTTGAATTGTATTTATAATCTTTTAAACATTCTCTCCAAACAAAACCAGGCTTGTGTTCCCAAGTGATAAGCTTGAGTATTTTGATTTATTTTTTTGTATTGCTCTGATGAAAAGTAGTAAGAAGATACGCTAGTACCTGTTCTCTCAAGTTAACAATTTAAATCAAGGTGGTAGTATGATTCTGTATAGTCACTGAATTAACAGGACCACTTGCAACCGCCTCCCTGACAGTAAGGTTACATTTTAATTGCAGCATGCAGCACGTATTTGGGATTTTGTACTGTAAGAATTTATAAGGAAAGTTCTGCTTGCGTCATGCTCCCTGGCACGAGCTACAGTCATATGATTTGGCTTACACGTGACCCTCTATTAAAGAACATCTGAACAGATAATTTAGTTTTAATACTGAACATTTTAAAGTAGTTCTGTACTGATTGTGTTTTTTACCTGGACTTCAGGTGAGGTTCCATCTTGTGCCAAAGCCAAGAGAATACTGACACTAGTTTTCAGATGCTGTCCAGAACCTATCCCACCAACGTATCGATGGAGACAGCCCAGAGCCAAAGAATGGCCCGTTCTTGATACAACATCTCGAGCAGATTTTAACCTATCAAAGTTTAAATAAAATGAAATAATGTAATTCACTAACTTTGTAACAAAGAACGCTTCAAGTACCAAAACAGTGCAAAACCAGAATTTTGCAAGCCATCTTACAAGATCTTTAGAAGCCTTAACAACAAAAGCAAAACCAATGTACTTATCTTTTTTTTTTTCACTTGCCTTATATGTTATCAATCTTGACAGCAATATAGACTATTTTAATTGTAATTTTTTTCTTCCTAGTCAGAACTTGACATCTTAGATAAAGAAGAGTTTTGGAAGTGAAAGAATATAGGAAAAACATCTAGTGTTTACCAACGTTTCACAGCAGACTAATTTAAGAATCAGACCCCTACAGTGAAAAGGAATCAAGAATGGAAAAATAGCAACATATATTGAGAAATTACAAAAAAATCCACAGCTACATCTTCCACTGCAAAGTCAACTGAGTAAATTTTTAATACAGCTGTTTCCTTCTACAGTTGAGTTCTATGACTCTTACAATAATTTTGTTTTTTAAATAGTGCTTTATTAATGAAACTAAACCAGAATGAATAGTATTCTGCTTGACCTAGTTGTATGAAGCAGTGACTTGTTGAGCATTTTCCACAATACTTCTGATTCCGAATGCACATTACATACGTAACTTTTTAATTAAAAATTTCTCAGGGGGTGGGAAAAAGACAGAAAAGAAGGATATCTTAATTGGAACAAAGATTTTTCTTTTTGTGCTTGTCTGCATCTGAAAGACAAGCATGCTCTTAGCCACAAGTGAACAAAAAAGTAGATGCAAATCTCAAATTTACCTGACAGTGTCAACAGACCGGCAACATTAACAACTCAGATCCTACATAAGAAACTATGGAAATAATCCCAGTAATAGAAATCCAAGGAAAGACAGTAAAGATTATGTACTTTATTCCAAGATGAAATGATGGGAAAAACCGAATTACCCAGAGGTAGGAGAGTGGGACCGAAGCTATGTGCGTGCAGCTTGGCCAGCCAAAAACATGGGCTGCAGCCCTGAGACAGGTGCATTCTGATTCACAGATAGGCTGATGTCTTAAATTTAAGCCAAAAACTGGAAAACATATTGTCTTGTACATCTACCAGTCATCTTTCTACAGACCTAAGATTAACAGAATATGGAAAAAAATTATGGGCCAGTAGATAAATCAATATGTAAAGAGGATGTTTTGATGAAACAGAACCCCTATCACACAATTCATATTACAGACATACTTAGTGTAAACTGCATTTATCCACCTGAAGCGGTTTAGTCATCTTGAAGTAACCCATCAAAAACTATTCTTTGGTATCATTTCACACCCCAAGTAGTTTAACAACTCAGCTTTTATTCCTGGAAGAATCATGTGAACTAAATCAAAAAGAGAAGATCTGAGGATCTGTTAGATCTACACAATCATTGCAATCAAAGCATGAAGAGAATAACCAATATGGTATTTAGCAGAGGAATCTTCCAAACCACGTTAAATTGTATTTTTATTCCCTTTTCTGAATCAAAACCAACTTACTTATCAAAACTGTACTGAGCCATTCTAGCAATGAAAGAGGCTTCTCCAACCACTTGAGCCATTCTGCCGAGAGCTTCACCTGCTGCACATCTCAGAATCGGGTTAGGATTATCGAGGGCACCCATGACCAGCGTCAGAGCAGATTTGCGGACTTCTTCTGGTCCTAATGTGCTTTTATTTTCAGCTAAACCCTACATGAAAAAAAAAAAACCATTCCAAATCAGGGGAGAAAAGGAAAATATAAGAGCAGTTTTGCTGTATTTGAGATTCTCAAATAAAAATTATGCACTTCATTTCTTTCAATTATTTATCCTAAAATAGAGTGGTTGAAAACATTAAAACACAGAATCAACAATACACTTAAGTCTTACATTTGCCAACACTCTACCTATTTCACACACAGAAAGAGCTCTTGCACGAGTCTTTTTTAATCAAATGCATTACAGGGCTATATGCACCCTAGTGCTACTGAATCTGAGCTAACTTTACACAGGATACCCTAGAAAAAAAAAGAGAAGCTTTAAAACCAAACTGCAACATCTCTTTCTATCAGACAGGAAAACCCCAGCTCAGTTATGTTTCTGCAAGAATCACTTAAATCAAAGACATTCTTGTTACATTAAAGTATTTTTTTCCTTAATAATCACATCTTTGCAAACATTTATACAGCCTGTTCCATGAACATTCTACAGAACAGTAACACTAAACTGCTTCTACAGCTTCCTTGGTTCCCACATGTCATTAACAGTACATCACCTTTCACTACAGATTTCAAGAAGTCTTTTACTTTGGGAAAAATAATTAAACACACGTGAAGTACAAACATGGCATGTATTATAGAGGAAGAAGTTGATGGCTCTACCACAGATTCTCATTTCCTGTTCTGAAATCCTTGTTTCAGCTCAATTTTGACAATTCTTTGGCCATTTGGCATGACATTCCAGGCATCTACCTCAGAATCTACTTTTCAACTTGTAGCAATGTGGTTCACATTTCTAAGAACAAAGCAAGGAAGAAAGGTGCTGTTTTGCCAATGTATTTTGCCTATCAACCAAGGACACAGAACCCCAGCAATAATTAGCTTAAACTAGGCAGCCAGTATTTTTATGGCGAAATTCAGACAGGAAGAAAATCATCCGATCTTTAATTGCAGGCTGGCACTTCTAGAAGCGTAGCTTCCTCAGTACAGAGGACTTAATGGTGCCCTGAAGATGAAGAAGGATGACAATGACAGATGTTGTCCAAAAGACTCATGAACGGGACACTATAGAAAACAGTGACAAAACTAGAAATGCTTCAAGAAATTTGACTAGTAGAAAGAAAATCCTATGCTCTAAGACACTGTCCCACAAAGCCTCGAGGCAATGCAAGTCACTGAAACCAAGTATTTCTCAGGAATATTATTCGTGACTTGGTGTCGCTTCCTGACTTGACAGCATGAGTTCGGATTTCCAAGTGTAGATGGAGAACACAGAGCTGTAACTGAAGTCAGTGGGACTGGAGATAAGCATCTAGAATTCTATGCAGCAGTATGGAGTTTTAAGAAGAAAAAATTAAGACCTCCAAAATGGAAACCCAGATCTATTTTTATTTCCATGAGCCTCATCTGCACAATACTCTCTGACATGAGGGGATTTTTGAGTACATGGGACAAAGTACTTAAACCCGTAAGTACACTGCAAATAAAATTACAGAATTGAAAAAGAAAAAAAGACAGTCTGTATACTATAGAATGCCAATTCATCTGTTCTCTGTACTGACACATGCAGGCAAGACCTCACACTAAGATCTGAAAAATTTCAATTTTGGTATTTTCAAACTTTTGAATGCTGAAGTGGTAACTTTAGTAAGGTTCTTCTAACTTTCTATGAAATACAAATCGATGAACCAAGCTGCTGAACTGTGGCATCCATTGTAAGTTTACAAGTTTTACCTTCAAGGCACTAAGAACAGCAGTAAAGATATTTAGCTGCACAGCTTGCTGGCGAACACCTTTAGCCTGTTTGACACATTCAGCAAAGTGATCCAACATCTGTAATCTAAAAGAAAGGAAAGGATATAATTTAAGTGATATCATTGCAAAACACAAACTAACACACATCTGGCAAAAAACCCACACACAACAAAAGGTCGTTTTAAACTCAGTCACAGAATTTATGGAATGTATGCTTCAGGGGCTGCAGAAGGTATTCACTTTAGGTAGAAAGGGCAGAGTTATTCTGAATGTCCCTCTGCTGGTTCTTTTAGCTCATCCACAAATGTTTATTATTCCTTTGGAAGAAACCACCACCAAGAGGAAGTGAATCTTCAGATACATTTGGCTGTATAACTAGAAAGCTATGAGCATAAGTGCAGAAAAACGTTGCCTCTCCATTAGCATTCAAAATAGTGTTACCCTCTATATTCCTATTATTTTTCCTACTGTTTTCCCAATTTAACCTCCATTTTCCCCCCATGTAACTATGCCAGAATGTGTTACTGGGAGGAGGAGTACTTCCTAGAGGATACCAAGAACAGAAGTATAATGAATACTCTGTACTCTCAACTACTCGGCAGTTCCGCAGCCAAATCCTTCCATAGCCAACAACAGATATAGATTAAGCTGAATTACTGCAAGCTGGCCTCAAATCTATCCTGCGCTCACTGCACACTGAGACTGACTGCTAGGAAAAAACTGCTCCCATCTGGATTGCACTGAAGGATAATTTTACTTTGAAATGCATCTTAGAGCTGCTTTCACTCTGTGCTCAGTAACAAATTGGCTGAATAAACTGAATGACTAAAGTAGTCCTGAGAACCCAAAACTCTGCAAAGGTAATGTGGAACACAAAGGAAAATAAGCTGAATTCCATTCCCTCTTTTTCATGATGCAGAAAATCATTTGTTGAGTATAAATCAAATTGTCTTATTCATGGATCACAGATGGAATTCAAGGGATGCCACTGCTACATTTTGAAGGCTGATTTGAAGTTAATTGCAGTGGATATTTGTGCAGGAAATTTTGGTTGCAGAGATATTACTGCTGTCAAATGCAGTAGGAGGAGAGAAACATCTAATCTCCACCTCTGAACCCTAATCGTCAAAACTGATAAAACTCAGGAAATCATCTTATTTCTAAGCTAAGTAAACATATTCTGGAATCCTGAGACACAATGTTCAGAGCCACAGAGTTCAAATACTGAACTCTGAATTCAAAGACAGTTTGTATCAAAGTAGACACCTACTTCAAGGAAACAAAAATTGAAACATAATACTATCTAGAGAACAAGGCATTAGATTCTGAAATTGAATGCTGATATAAACTGACCTGTGTTTGTAAGAAACATGAGGAAAAACCACACCAAAGAGAGCCACAGATGCATCGATGACAGATACTCCTAAAGGAAGGGGACCAGGTACAGCTTCACCAGCAGGGATGCGCAAATAAATAGAAGATGGATCATGTTCCAAAGCACCACTTCCAGATGCACTGTTTGGCTGAAGCTGCAAAATGCCACATGAGTACCTCTGAACATACCTTTGCACACAGAATTTGGAACTAGAGATAACCAAAACATGTATGCAGTGGCTTAAAACAGTAAAATAGCTTACAAAGACCTGAATGCAACTGCAGTGTCCCCATGCATACACACACTAGCATTTACAGGGCCAGTAAATCCCAGAGGGTCAAAGCAGTTAAAAGCTGGAAAAATGCACAAACTGTCACTCCCGGTAGTAAGAGATGGAAATCAGAGAAAAGCAGAGGAATTCTGGTACTAATAGTAGCTTCTAAATCACTAACTATGAAGTGACATTTCAGAAAAAAGGTTATTTGTTCAGTGTCTGAGCGTTGAGTTACAATACAGCACATTAAACGATGAGTTTGGGCTCTAATGACTCCCTACACAGAAAGATTCAGAAACAGTACTAAAATTACTAACAATCCTATCATCATGAAAATACTTCTTAACCATCATTCTTTCAGGAAACACAATTATCTGTTCTCTCTGAAGAAAAACTTAGTTTCATAACTTGTTAATTATTCAATCATGAAACAAAATTAGAATCTAGTAGCTCTGTATTCTTCTTAAAAGGTCAGAAAACAGAGCAAACATTTGCTGAGACCTCCATATCACTAAAAAATAAAACATGACCAAGCACAAGAGATGCCTGTGATGCACTACAGGGCTTCAGTTACCAACAGTGACAGTTTTACAGATTAGAAGGGTTCTTTTATTTAAAAAAAAACACAAAAGAAACAAAAAAAACCAGGGGTGGGCAGTGTCCCAAAAAGCTCTGTGGACTGAAGGCTGCACTGAAAGTCTACTATGTCCACCACAACAAACGAGGGATGTTTATAAAACCCTTTCTTTTGCTTTGACCTGCTGATCGTTTCTCAGAAACAGTTTCCCCTTGGTTTCTCATACTTGATATCAGTCTTGGCTTTTGGATCTGCTCAGTCAAGACAGCCGCCTTCTGAGAAACCTTGCCATTATTAGACAGGCTGTGGCAGAACAGGCGTTTTCAGCCCCTCCCTTCTTACACCAAGAAATTTCCGAGAAGCCGATTTGCAAAGTTTATGATGGCACAGCTCAGCAAATGCTCAGAAAAGCTAGTTGTCTAGGGAATACAGTTCACTGAGAATTCAGAAATCAGAACAGCATTATGAAGACAGAGATACATTGGTGGATATACCCAGACAGACAAACGTGGTTTTTTTTTTCTCCCCATGTCATTACATCGTGAAATATATGAGAGTAAAAGGCTTGAAAAGAGGCAGCCAGCCCCTTCATAGTCTCACAAATTAGGAAAGTAAAGAGAAGGCTATTACCAGATAGTTTCCTAAATCATTTAGCATTAACAAATTGTTTCCTATGCTACATTCCTTCTCCAAGGGCCATATGAAAAATGGTAACTAGATCAATATTTACTAGTTGATCTGAAAAAAATTTATTGAGAGACCTCCATAGCAATACTTGTTTCCTTTTTTAAATTTTTAGTTCCTGTTGCAAAGACCCACCCTTTTTTAGAAATGCACCAAATCCCTTGTAATGCCAACACAATTGCATCAATGCTTCCAAATGAAACGTGAGATTTCATACTACACCTATAAAAACAGCTAAATCTTGTTTTGCTATAAGACCGTTTGCAATACTTATATTTTGACAACCGTTTCACTTCAACCAAGGGAAATAAGAGAACAACTGCTAGGCTAGGACGATCAGGGCGGGGCAGCACAGGGAGTGTTGTTTTGTTTTATAGAAATTAAGTTACTTCACTAACCACAACCATATGAGTAGCGTTATGCAATTTGTATCTCAGCTATAGGCAGTTTTTAATCAAAACACCACACTGCAGATGGAAGGACTTACATCTAACACACTGCTGAAGTAAGACTGAAAACAAGGTGTGAAGTTTCAGTTTTAGAGGGCTTCCCCTGCACACACATCACACAGACAGTGCAGATAATTCATTATTCTTCTAGTTTTTTATTACCTGATCTTCAATAGACTTATGATCCGTTTCCTGCAGCCAAGAGCCAAGAAGAACACTATCATCATAATGACAAAGAGACCTTAGGAGCGATGTGGTTGTATTAGCAGAGTTGTCTGTCAAAGTAAATTCTGCTACCAACTCTCGAAGGAGCGCATTAAATGATCCTAAAAGGATGGACATTAAAAAGAATCATTGCTGCTTATCCAAAACCTTTCAGCTAGCACTCAGAAGTTACAAACCAAAGCATGTACCATTACCTCGATTTTACAGGCAGCAAACAGAGAAGTAAACCTGACAAGACTAAAGTTGACAGCAAGGCTTCAAACAGAACCCTGGGCTCCCAATTCCCAAATCAGTATTCCGAACCAACAGACAGCCATCCCTTCCAGGATGACAATCCAGATCTTGCAAAAATTTGCTCATCCACATGATCATGTAATTTAATGAATTAACAAAAACAAGCAAAACCCCAAAAGCTAATCATTCAGAGCATGTGACAGTGCCCAGCAATTTAATAATAATAGCATAAAACCGTCTAATAGATCAAATCATGTTTAAAAAACAAAAGAAAAGAAAACCAAAAACAGAAACCAACACTAAATCTTCATTCTCACATCTGCCCTTTGAGCATACTTAGAAATAATGCTGTCCATCTTTGAAGTAACAATGACACAAAACACATAAATTTGAGCTCAGAACACGATCTCCATACTTTCCCGTATCTCTCAATCCTATAAACAGGACTGAAACTTTTATACTTCAAGTGTTAACCTAATATTTTGCAATATTCATACTCTGTAGTTAGACTGTCATGATGACATACAGATGATGAGTAATTTAGAACAAGATTCTTGGAGATTCCTAGTATTCTCCTTTGAATCTTACATCTGCTTCAAAGGCAAGCATCAAAAATAAATCAAAAGGAGTAAGTAGAATTTTTACTTTAATAAAAATTGTTAAAAAATTATATACCTTCATAGGTCTTCGGAGGTAACAAAGCCAATATATCATAAAGTCTTAAACGGACCATAGCTGCACTAGCTTTGAGATGAGCTCCATGGGCTTTAATTACTGATGGAATGCTATAGAATCAAAAGAGAAAAGAGACAACCAGAAGTACCACAGTTACTGAAGAGTATTTTCAGATTTCTTTTCACAAGATACATCTCTAGCCAAGACAAGAAAGCAGTGTTCAGAGAACTACTCTGAGAACGTTACTCAATTATCAGTACATTTTCAGAGGTAACTACAGAGCAAACATCTTTTTTTTTTTTTTTTTTTCTCCTAAAAAACACACACTGCTGTAAATCAGAGACCAGAAGCAACTCCTATTTTAATCGGAGTAGGGGGGCACATGGACTGGGGGAGACGAGACAGCAAACCATAAAACCCAGCCCAAAACTGTGCATTTTCTTCTATTCTGTAAAATGTTGAACATCTTTTCATTAGTACATTTCATACAAGGAGAGTTTATTGTTTAACATCTACTATACAAGTATCTTAGTTTTCTCATTTCTTGCACAAGGATAAGCAAACCATGAATTCAAAAGCTCACTGAACTGAAAATCTAAAACACAGCTAACAAAAGTTACCACGGCAGGCCCTTCAGCACAGACTATGCAATAAAATACTTTTACAAAGCTAATGACCATAAACAATTTTTTCATATTTTCTTTTCCAACACGGACAAGCAGCAACAGTACTAGGTCAGAATAAGAATAAAAACAAATTAGTTCTAGTATTGGAGGTCCAGGAAAAGACAAAAGGGAATAAAGGGCAAAACCTGCCTACTTACTGCGACATCATTGTCATGGCACATTCTATGGGTGTCATCAATTTCCTGATCACATCCTCAGTAAGGAGCTCAGGGCAGTGAGCAACAAAACTTCTCATAGCTAGTAAAAAAGTAGTTTAAATTAAAATTTTATTGAAACAAATATAAAGCACAAGCAAGACACAGATCCTAACAGAACATAAAAAAAGGCAGCAATTAAAAATATTATTCAGAGATTGTGTGACATGCCCATAAAACTATATGCCAAAACCAGGTCAAATTAACGAAAATCTGACACATCTTACTCATTTTCAAAGAAAGAAGGGAAGTTACAGGAGTTCTCTATAATCCTTGGGATATTTGCTTTGGTTTACTGCACACTTGTAATCTCAAAGTTTGAAATTCTTACCACACAGAGCTCCAGCGCGGCCTTCCAGCGTTACTTGCCAAGTAAAAGAATCTCCTCTTGCCTTCTCTGCTTCCAGTTCCTTCAGAGAACGTGGAAACACATTTCGCCATAGCAGCAACATCTTAGGCAGATGATACCGAACAACAGAAGGACCTATGTTAAAAAAAAAAGTGACTGTATAATAAAAACCTGTATTTAACTGTGTGAAAAAGCTGCCATGAAGGCTTCTGCTCTTTAAGCTATTTTTCTCCTATTTCACTTCTCTACTTTTCTCCCTACCTGAACACTGAAAAACAAAGGAAAACCTTTCTCATTTCTAGGTTGAAAGTACAGCAAATAAATACTATAGGTAAGTCTGTCTGTTGATATCTGTACTAAAAATAGGAAACAGGCAATTCTATACATTGTCATGCATATATGTAACCACTGCCAACTGTCTTTTTACTATCTTTTTATTCTGACTTCTAATTTTTTTTAATATTACTATTTTGAAGGCAAGCTCACTGATAGTTACTGATGAGGTAACTAGTTTAATGGTCAAGTTTAAAGAAAACTTCTGAAAAAGCTCAAGAAGATCCAGTGCAAGAGCATTAAAAACACATTGAAGAAGGACAACCAAAAAGGCTACACTTGGAAAAACATGACAATGAGCGGGCAAAAAAAAGAGACAATTTAGAGAAACAAGATGAAACACAAAATGCTATTTGCTAAGAGATCCAAATACTGCAGAATGCATCAGAACTTTATCATATTTTCCAGTTAAAAAAAATACCCAAACAAAAAAACCACTATTGCTGCAAAATTCAAGGCTATCCTTCTAACTTCTCAAAATATAGCTTCTGATATTTCTGTGATGGCAGATATGAACACGAGGCTGGCTTTTTTAAAAGACAACTGAATGCCTTTTAAACTGGTAACGCTTCTAATCAGTACTGTTGCCTATCAAGAACCCACATGCAACTTGTTGGACTACTAATTACATTTTATTTACAGACCATTTCTGCTGTACCACAGTATTGAGGAAGGAAGACTATGGGCATTTTTCCCTTTTCATAGAATGACTAAAGGCTGGGCTTCCAAAAACAGAGCAGAAAATTTTCTTTCTTCCGCTATCCTTCAGATTACATGAACATTAATACTTCACTTCTTCCCAGCATAAACAACACTGCTGATACAATGTTTCCCTTGGTATAAATTACTCTTGTGCTAGATAATGGACTAATTATATGTAGAGACCATTTGCCACAGCGGATAATCAGAAAAGTTGGACAAGCATTAAAATAAAACAAAATGCAACCATTCTTACAAACCTAAAGTCATAAGTGCTCCAAGTAAAAGCCATCCAGCTTGAGTCCGCTGCAAGGAGAGTCTGCTGTTTTGTGCAGCAGTTCGTAACAGATCCTCAGCAATACTGACCACCATCTGCAGCAATGACAAAAAACAATGTTTTTTAAAAAGTATAAAATGAAACCACTGCAAGCTACTGCTACACATCCACCTTTACAGACTATGAAGATATTTTCAAATCGTTTAAACTGACCTTCCATAAAGAATGAATGCAGATTACATTTCAAGCAGATGATCAGTGTTTCACATATGACAACACAGACAATAATACTCTTTTCAACAATTACACATTAATATGCCAAACAAGAATGCAAATTTGAAAGAGAGGAAAAAACCTGGTAAATATTGCGACTGAAATTCTACAAATGTACGCTCTGGTCATTGCTCTCTTGCTAGGCATAAAGCATTATCGAAATTGAACTTAACTCACTACCATGTCACAGATTTTGCAAAGCTATTAGTTCTAGATAAAAAGGTATCTTTTATACACTCACAGATGAAGCACTCATTATCTCACCTTTCCTTTGGCATGAGGAATACCTAAGGGACACTGATGCACACCACCTAACAAAGCAGCCATTGCAAAACTGTAGCCACTAACAGCCTCAGGGGAGGTCTTCAGATTGTTGAGTCTTTCTGCACATCTATCTAGAAATGGAGTCAACTGAAAAGGCAGTGCCACGGCCACACACCGCAAGCACCACGCAGCAGCAAGTCGAGCAGCCATGCTGGGATGAAGAAGGACCGAAGTTACTGTCTCCAACAGACCTACAGAAAAGAGAGTTTACAGTCTTAAAGTTATGATGTGCTCTTTAATATACGCAGACAAGTAAACTGAATTAATGCTAGACAGGCAACATGAAAGTTAAAAAAGAATTAAAAGTACTTGAATTTTATGACTTTGCCCTTTTCTTTACGGAAAGACAGACATATTACTCCACGTCAGGTTTTTCCAGCAAAGCTGGAGCTGCCAGAGCCATACCACTGATTTTACTACTCAAACAACTGAAAAGAGGCACTAACCCTACACAGGCGAACAGACACGGGATGAGGCAATTCCTACAACCTGCCCACCTTTTACAGATTGCCAATAACAGAGCAACAGTAAGACTAATTGTTGGTTTTGCTTTGCATTGTAGACAAGCACATGCTACAGATGTCACTGACTGCCATACTCCACTTGTGACACAGTGCTGTCTCCCTTGCACCGTTACTACCTAGCACACTTTCCGAACCTCCATGCCTAGCTAACCCCACCTTCTAACTGTGAGCTCTTCAGTCCAACTTGTTTCCACACCACCTTCCTTCGTCCAGATCTCTAACTTTGCAAACTCCTACTCTGAAGCTCCCACTGCTGCCTTATCTCTTGCTTTCTTTGTACCTAGTGAACAACTTCTACCTGCTTACTTCATAGCAGCTAGCAGAAACACCACTGAGATACAGTCCCCTCTGTTCTTACAGAGCACCGCAGCCAGAAGGAATAGACACCAGCAGAGTCTCCCCTATCCCATAGTTGGGGCAAAATCAGTATGAGAAGAATGTCATATGCATCAAGACAACAATCTACATAACTAAATGTCTAAAGGAGCCTGCACCTCTACTGTAAAAAAACTTAAAACGGCAACACTACACTACAAACATGGATTCAGATGTTAAACAAGAAGAAAATCCCAACAAACCCTAGTCAACTTAACCCAAATAACCAGCTTTTTAAAATGGGACTATCCACAGCTTCATCTTGACAAAATACTCTTAAGCTCCCCACAGAAATTTGATATCTGAAGGCAATACAATTTTCCAGGAGCAAATACTTCAGACCTCATATAGAAAACCAAGGTATTTCCTATAAAACTATTGTCAGAACCAAATCAATGCAAAAATCACAACTTTACAGCTTTAATCAGCCTAAAAAAAGAGCTTCAGACAGTCTTTGATCAAAACAATTAATACTTTGTCAAACTTTAGTTCAAGCTAGAGTACTGAACACAACGAGCTGGACAAATACAGCTACCTGGGAAGTACTACAGGAAGAGCCAGTTTCATCAACTTATCTTACATATTAATTTTTTATTTAACTAAGTTTAATGATATTTCATAATCATTGCTCAAATGTCTAATTTAAACAATTTAAATTTATTTGCATACCAATAGAGGGTTCTTGGATAAGAGGAGATGCAGTGGCATTTAGACTCTGAACGAGGCTACCCAGTTCCTGGAGGGCACACACCATTACATGCTGGCTTGCAGCAACATCAGCAGCTCCTGATTTATTTTCACTGTTAGCATCATTCACTACTGCTTCTGCAGAAAAGAAAACAGAAGTATCCTGCTTAACTACCATTTGAATCACACCTGAACAGATACAGGATAGAAAGACAGTTTAGTTTTGACATCAATCTTACATTAAAACAAAAGCCCATGTTTGGCCATAGTAGGAACTCGCAAAGCAAACACATTTTGAAAAGAAAGAGTTTTACAAGTATCAGCCAAACACTATCATCCAAAGGCCATGAAAAAACAGATGCCCAGCAGTTACTATGGACAACAGAGTGCTAAGAGGTAGGATTGATAATACAACACAGCAAAAGCAAGTATACACATATACAGCATGTGTGGATTGTATGTATGCCCAGTAACTAAAAGTAAAATCTTGACATATCTAGGTTCTGCATACAAATTTGCATGTACATCTATGGAATAAAACTGAAAGCAAACAAAAAACAACTAAACCCAGTAAATAATTAATCACAACCTCTAATCATCTTAAAGATATCCAATTAAGTTCCTAGATCTCACTGTAGATTCTTTCTCCTATACAATATCCCAGAAAAAGTAAATGTCACTTCAAAGAGAAAGGACTTTAGTATCCGCTTAATGTTTATATGTCTACTACAATTTTTTTTCCTGGAAGTAATACTTATTGTTATCAGAACCCTTTTAAGGTTCTATATCTACCCTATCAAAAAACAGTTATGAGAAGAACCTGCAAAAGTTTCAAAATCAATTCCATTTCCGTATGTTAAACATTACTTAAAACTCAAATTAGATGGCAGCAGCAAAGAGGAAGAAAAAGCTGTTTGGTAAATGCATTGTTGTGAAATTCCAGTTTACTTTCTCAATCTCTAGCTCCAACTAACTCATTTCATAAGAAACAAATGCCAACACAGTTTTGTCAGTCCTCTTAGTGATTACATATTCTGCAAAGGGGTCATATTTATCTTCTCTAATTCCAGTTTTCACATTACACCTTTATTTGTCGCCTGTAAAATCCAACCGGGTATTAGTACAGGGGGGATACAAGGACCTACAAGATACTGACATACAAGATCTTCAACACTGGTAGTGAAGAACTCTGCAACTTTCAATACAACCTATCCCAAGATAGACTGCAACCACACACCGTTTTCCCCATTTTCATTCCAAGCAAATGCAATGTCAAAACAAGCCAGTTGTACACAATCACTTTTCAGGTAGAACCTACATTTTGGATATCATATTTCAAACAGAAAGCAGCTGAATCATCTTTTACCACCACAACAAAATTACTCCTCACGGTAGAAGAAAGCTGGAAAAGGGCTGATCCAGTATAATGACAGTAACTTTCCATTGGTCTCAAATACAGAAAAATGGTTCTCACCCACTGCCTTCATTTGTTTGCCAATAGCTTGACATATATCTTTGGCAGCTGCGATCTGTGCTTTCTCCCCAAGTAAGCTGCCCACAGTGGCTCTCAGGATAAAGGACACACATCTTCGAGAGTAAACTGCATCCACATGGGTCTGAGTAGCACGGGGATGGGAGACCAGGTCAAGTACATGCGACAAAAATGTAGCAAAGTTGCGTTCCAACCACTGACCTCCTAATGTTGTAACAAAGACAACGTAGGCCTGCAAATGCAGAAATTAGGTACAGATCCAATTAAAACAGAAACAAAAGACTAAATTCAGTCACCAAAGACTAAAGACTACAGTTATACTCATGCATAAAGCAGTACAGTAGCAATACCAGCTAGTAATAAGCAACCCTAATGAGGCTAAGGAGGAGGAATCAATCCATTAGCCAGGTCTTCGTCACTGAAGCTAAACTGTTGCCAGTGCCAAGTGTAGCACCTACACTGCAACATACACTGTGAACTGCAAAAGACACTTTGGATGACAGCAAGACAAACCAGTTCATTGCTCTAAGTATGTTTCTTTCTAAAAATTTTAAGTGCATAATGTCAATATCAGCAGCAACACGGATGTCTTCTAATTCACAACGAAAGCCGGGCATTTTTGCCGAGTTCACTTGAAAAAGGCTGAGAAAAATAAGAGTTTCACAAAATACCCTACAATCAAAAAGCTCTGGATTCTGGCAAGTTATTGCAGCATATTGAAATATATGTCAGAGTCAGAATGCCTGAATTTGAAAAGATGCTGCTGTCACCTTTCTGAAGCTCCACCTTTCACAGGTGGAGCTTTCACATTCAGCAGATTTCACCTACTCAAGACAGACATATGGAGAGAAGCAACAGTTTAACAAATCAGGGCTGCAAACTTTACCCAGCAGCTGAAAAAGAGAGCCAGCAAACACAAAAGGACAACACTGCGTCCTCTCTAGAAAGAAATTAAATTTAAATATGGAGCTAAAGTCTTTAACGTACTAAGTTTTCAAATACTTTTGCAAATTAATCCCACCTAATATACACTGGTCAAACAAACTTTCCTTAGCAAGTATCTTAATCTATCATCACTGCACATAATAATAAAAGAAAGTAGCTTAGGTGAATGACATGGCATGTACATCTCACAAAACAGGCAAGTCAAATTAGACTTGTGAGTTAATTTACAAGCAAAGAACAGAAGCGTGCATTTTTCCTACAAAAGGGTTACATTTATGTATAAATGTCACTTTATTAATATTTTTAAAAATTAAAGCTTATGACAAACCTGGGTAACACCAACTCGCACTTCCCTATTGACAGATACTCCAACTTTTAACATCTCTCCACCACTCTTTAGGAAACCAGATCCTCCTCGCAGAAATCCTGTGGCCATGAGCTCCAAGACCTCCTCAAGCGTGGCTCTCTTCACATTCTGTCGCATCACTTTTGCGAAAAGACAAGTAACCATTTAATCCCGAAGTTCCCAACAATACAAGCAATGATCTTGAAACCAGGCTCAGCAATTCAACTGTCTTGCAAACACAGACCTAGCCAACATTTCAGGCAACAGCTTGTTTTCATGCTTAAAAAATAACCTACTTTTCCTAGGTGATTTTTAATAGTTTGCTCTCTCTTTCTCTGTATTACTACAACAGGGATTCTGCGCTTTTTATTCTTTTTAGTCTACCATTCATAAAACCAAACAATCTATCTAAAAGCCTCCATCTACCAGAATAACGATGTAGCATGCAACACTGTCACGTAACTGAAGGTGCAGTTTGTCCAACTGGAAATGGAATCCAGAAAGACTTGTACCTGTAGCTTGTTTTGGTATCAGTGCTGTAGCCATGACTGTTCCCAAAAGCTTTGACACTGCAACTCGCACACCATAGTTCGAGTTTTCCAGAGCTTTAAAGCACAGTGTTGCAACATTCTCTAATTCAGCAGTCCACATAAACACTGCTTCATTCTGTAATTCCAGCAGACACTGTAGGAAAAAAAAAAAATAAAAAAAGACTTGCTGAGAACCAATGGAGACCATCCTGACCTTTTATCTAAGTATCAGTGTAACTGTCAGGTTATTCAGCAAATACTTTAATATTTTAAGAATAAATTTACACACACACACATACACACTCTCCTGTTTACTCAGTAACTTAGCTGAGTAAACAATCAGAAGACTCATGGAATAGGTAACTACTTAAATAAAATTTTTAAATAAAATAGAAAAGGACACCAAAAGAACTATGTTATCAAAAACCTTTCTCACTGAAGCTAACAGCTAATATATTCTACCTCATATTTGTTCATATGTTTGGGGAAGACAGTACTACAGTACCTCTGTTTACAAAAAAATAAGTCAAATGTCTCAGCCTTCAGTGTGAACTAGGACTCACCTTGCCCAAGTAATTATCAAATTTCCTGTAATAAACAACAGGTCACAGTTCAACTGCAGGTACTACACAGTCACACCACAAGAATTTCTAAGACTGGTGAGAAACACACTCACCTTAGCCACTGCACATCGTACAGCCATAGATCTGTCCGTCAACAGAGATCGGGCATTCTTATAAATATCACGGTGACAAGAAGCTGCTGCTCCTCCAAGTCCATTTAGGACTTTCTGTAAACTCATCAGAATCTCACTGCGGCCCTGAGACTGCACAGACACACAAAAAAATGTTTATGCAAAAACGTGGTCACAGCACTTCTATCAAGACCCAGGTGCATAATTCTGCGTTTTCCTGCTTCCGTGCAGGAGTACTTTTGGAAACATCGGTAATGTAGTTCCCTGAAGTCATATACAACCGATACCTAGCTTGTTTTAGATAGCATTAAGCACTATACACAGCTTTACTAAAACCACCTCAGTTGTCACATAAATTAAGAAGAACACAGGCAATCCAATAAAATTGGGCCCAGCCAAGATACTTCTGTCCTGCCCCACCATTTATCTGCTGCAGCCCCAGGGAAAAAAGGAAAACACAGTTGATATGAGAGAACAGGAAACCCAAATAGTCAACAGCTTCCTACTACACCTGCACAAAGGCAGGTAATTAAGAGTTTACAGCACACAAAAAAAAACCCAAAACCAAACCAACCAAACAAAAAAACCCAACCCAAACTAACAACAAAAAAACCCACACTGTATCCTGCTTCATAAAGATGGACAGTAACATCAAAGGTCAAAGATACAAAGTAACATCTTTGTTGCAAAACGTAGGTATTTGTTTTTAAACAACTGAATGTTTATTCAGGGTACACCAGCAGAAATCCTAATGCTGTAGTTAGAAGTGGTACATACAACCATTTTGCAATTTTAATTACTGATGCCACTACAAAGCAACTACCGTAATATTCATGTGACAAAACTCTCAACTCTCTGCACTAAAAATACATACACATGTTTACCTTGACATTAACTTTGTAAGTGATTAGCATTTTTCTAGGTACAAGGCAAACAATCCAGCCACTTTGGCAAACACTTTTGGACGAAGCAGGTTGCAGTTTAAATGGAATCAAAACCACATATATAAAATAATCTGAACTTACCTCTGCACTTTTCAGAGACTTCAAAAGATTATTCACTGTTTCCGGAAAAGAACTTCCCAGCATTCTACCCATTTTTTCATAAAATGCTCCAACACATGCCACCGCAGCCCTATGAAAAAAAGAGACATTAATTGGCCTACTCTTCTTCTCTATCATCTACATGGAGACAAATAATTAAATAGAAATGTATGTTTTAATCATCATTGATGAATAATAATCTATTTATTATTATCCACTAGTTATACTGGATGTTTAACGCTGTGCATTTAATTTTTTTTTTGTTTGCAAAAGTAGTAACAGAAGATTTATAGCTTCTAAAGAACACAGATGTATTTGATTGGGTATTATTACAGGACCTACACACATAGTGAAAAATTCTGGAGAAGACAAGTATATGCCGAAATCTCTGCAAGATTAGGTTTTGTGTTTGAATAAACCGTTCCTTTTCCAAGCACCTGCAAGATAACCCCCACCCTTTAAAATACCCTTAATATATCATTTCTGTAGATACTGAATGATGGGGGGGGGGGGGGGAGGCATCAAGCCTAAGAACTTAAAATGCATAAATTATCGCATAACACAACAAAGTTTGTAGGCACTGTAAAAATCACTGGATCCATATACAGTTATATACCCATTTTCCTTTGTCTGCCATTTGAGATGAGGAATGTTTAAGTAAAGCCGTACTGCAGTTACAGACACAAACTGCTCCAGGACAGTCACAGAAGCTGCTCCTGAAAACGTGTGCTTTTTCATTACAAAGCAACAAAGGCTTTTTTTTAAACCTGAAATTCTTGGGTAAACAACTTTTTAGCAAAGCTATTTGTTACAAACTCATTACAGCCTACCCCTTAATGGGCACGTCCCCTACACAAACATCAAAAACTGAAGTTTGAAGGCATACAGGAAAAACCTTCTGGACTACCACTTTGAGTGGGTAGCGTAAGTTTCAGAGCATGTTATCATATAAAACCTTTCCCACTTATACAAGTTCCTCAAAGATTCAAATAAAAGGAGGACAGTATCTGCCCAAATGGTGACTATTTCAGATCTTGTTAAATCCTATTGTTATGATAACACCTGAAGGCAAGCCCAAACCCGGGTTCACTAGACACTGTGAGCACACAAAGCAGTCTATGTGGGAAAGTACTAAAAACACTTCCAGGGGAAGCTGGTTTTGACATTAACCAAATTCCTACCAGTGAGATTGCTCCTATAAATAAAGACAAACTGGATCACACATGCATACACACAGACATCCAAGTACACAGACTCTCTCAGGGAGACTTGCGCAATATATCACAGCAGGGGAATATAAATAGGCAACATCTGCTGGGAAAAAAGAACTTGAACTGTTGGTTACAATCCTCTAGGCATAGATAATGCTCTTGTTTGACAATCTAGAGGTTCCATCTTAAGTGGGGTACCTGAGCACAATCAGCACTAATCCCACTGGTGGAATTTTTTCATTGCATTACTTCATCAACTGTTACCTTTTCATTGACATAAGCATGCAAAAAAGCATAAGATAGTCCCTTGCTTACAGGAAAGCTTCTCACTTTCAGATATCCATGTATATGTCATCTTTGAGTCCTGCCCTCCACAATCTCAATTCTGCTCTTTCCTCTGCTGTATCAAGCACATATGAACTCCAAATAAGCATGCAAAATATAAGTAAACATAACATGCACATATACAGGCAGACTTTTCTGCAATATCCAGGATCACTTTGCTTAAAAAACATTCCCATTTCCCTAACAATATTCAACATACAGTTTTGTGGGCAAGTAGGCCGCAGTATCATCCTTGCTCTTGATGATATCATTACACTTGTCAAGCGTCTGAAAAACAGTAAACGTGTCTCCAATGCTGTAGAGAGCAGCAAGGTTTTTTGCTAGTAGTTTTCGTGTAGGTGGCCCAGGGGAACTGCTGATGAGTCCTGTTAGCTGTTCTACAAGTTTCTTCTGTTTTTCCTTGACATCTGTCTGTTAACGGACCAAAAATACATAAAATAAGAAAAGTCATTTGATCTTGTGTCTTGCCTTCAACACCCAGAAATACCTAAAAGAGACTGAAGTAAACCTTACACCACTCCCACTTGTATGTCATTCAGCAAACTGCTTGTCTCGCAGAGACGTGAGATACATTCTGTAACAGCAGAGACATGCTAAATGCTCAGAATTAGCTGTTACCTTATTGAATTTTTGCTTTGAAAAAATACTTACTAAAAATACAGTAATACCTGCCTAGAACATCTTTTAATCCTCTTTACCATCAAGAATCCCTACTCTGGGAGGGAAGGTTTTGTCTTCCAAATATTTACAACAATGAAGAACTCAAACCAAGCTATCTATTATATAACAGTTATACTGACCGCCTACTAGCTGTCAACTTTCTCTTGCATGAAATTAATACAAATGTTTTAGAAAGAAAGGCAAAAAACCATAAAATTACCTTGTTAGCAGCTACCAGCACTTTATCCAAAAATCTTAACCACTCAAAGATAAAGACCGGTCTCTTTGCTTCTGTGATTTGAGCTAATGCTTCCTCATTCAGTAACAAACTGTGAGCCAGCTCCATGACTGGTTAAATTCCAGTTTTATTGTAAATTTGTGTAGCAACTCTAAAATCAGAATGTAAATATTAGTATATAGTACAAAGCTTTGGAAATCAAATGAAAATATGCAGATGAAATCTATAGATTACAGTATCGTGACGACAGCCTTGCTCAGACTTGTCTTAGCTAAGCAGTTCCGGGTACATCCATTAGTATTTCAGGGAACAGAATGGTTAATTGTAAAAAGAGCACCCACAGGCAACTTCAGGTGCTAACTCTTAGCCAAGAAAAATATATTGGAGCCCCTGTTTAAAGAAATAAAACACCAAACCACACATAAGAGATAAAGGAGTCATCTCACTGTCTCCTTGTACATAAAACAGAATAAGGATTGTCCCTAATCAAGACCCTTGACCGCACTCCCAAAGCTTGGGCACAAACCCGGCCACCTTCTCAACACCTTCAATGGACAAGGTGTTGAGATGGACAGAAGGAGATGAGCCTATCACAAGTAGGAATTTCCACCCATCACAAATCTGAGAGAGGCTGGAACACGGCAGCAGTTGACATCACTCAGCTAAGACCTCCAGATCCCACTGCCCTTCCTTTAAGTGCTGGACAAATAAGCGCGCTAAAACCCGGCAAGCCTTATGCGCGACAGCCTGGTATACCAGGCAGAAGCCAAACGCCCGCGTGTGTCCCCACCAGGCAAAACGCTACAGATCAAACAGTGGAGCTCCTGCTCAAACAGGGGGTAGCAACAAAGCACTACCAAAAGCATGCTATCAGTGTGAGCAAACACTCCGCAGACAACTTAACCTTAGCAAACCACATTTAAACAAAGTGTAGCAGTTCGACGCAGAACAGATAGGAAAAATAACTAAAAATCACAAAGTTAAGTCAACCATGCTCAGGAAAAAGAAACCCAAAAAGCAAGAAAACCCAACCCCAAATCCCGAATGCAGCAATGCTGAAACTAGGATCTCGGGCAAAACAGAAAAAGCAAGCAACTAAGGACTATGATGTAAGACGTCATCTTTCAACAGCTGCACCGCTCCACTTGTGCTCTCAAGTGCTCACAGCTGCTTCCTCACTCATGGTCAAACCCAACAAATCTAAAGTCAAGTGAAGTGATTTAATTATTTTTTTTAAACGGCCCCCAGATTAGACAGTAGTAAAGGGTGGCATTAATACTGTAACTGTATTATGGTTCTAAATATACCTTAATGATTCACTACCGATGAAACTAAAGCATCACAATGTCTGTAGTACTAAGCACGCTCCCTGCTCTTTGGTACTTTGCATTGTAGTATTTTTCACTGTGCATCTCTGGTGACAGATCAGCAGCAGTGGAAGAGCCACATACAGAAACGCATATAGCCCTCGCCTGACACCTCCAAAGGCATCTTCTGGCTTTTCCAAGTTACAAAGAACTGAGGAGGCATTGCCTGTCCATAATGCACAGGCACATCGTTTCAAAACACCTTTACATGAGAGCAGAGAGAAACGCAATGACTGACAGCACTATGGCTCCTTGGCTATCACCCCAGAGCCCTACCCTGCTGGTCACCCGCACCGCACAGGGGTGCCGTATGACAGCACAGCTCATCGCTCTTTTTCCTCCCCAGGTAAGTTTTAATTTTCCCCCAGCCTTTAGAGCCACAGACCCCTTGTACACCTTCCACACACTCCCTTACCTGCGTCTGGGAAACACAAGCTCTGAGCAACCAAACCTGCACGTACTTCAGCCGCGCCACTGAAGCACAAACATGAAAACCCAGCGACAGGAAGGCTGAGCGCCCGGCACGCAGCGGGCGGCCCAGAGCCCACCCACACCGGCCAAAGGCTCGCTCCGAATCCCAGCGGAAAACACCTGCCAGGTTCCACTGATGCTGGCGAGGGCCGGGGCTCCCTGTGCAGCTACGAGCGGTAAATACCGCGTCACCCCCCCCCCCCCAGGGCGCGGGGCAACCGCCCGCCAGAGCCAACCCGCCCCCACCGAGCTCTGCCAGAGCGTTACGGAAGGAGAACGTTCAGGTGCGCGACGGCTGCCCTCCACCTCCAGCCGGTGCTCGCCGGGCAGCCCTTCCGCCGGCTGAACTCGGGCACGTCCAGGCGCAGCGGCGCCCTCCTGAGAGGCCGCACCAGGTGAGGCGGCGGCTCCGTGCCCGGGCCGGCTCCCTCCGGCACCGGTCAAGGCCCCCCGCCGGCCCGGGGCCCGCCCCGCAGCCAGGCACGGCCGGCACCGCCCGCCGCCCTTAGCGGCTCCTACCGTGCGGCGGCCGCGTCCTGTCAGCTGCGGGCCGCGCCACGCGTGACAGCGCGGCCCCCCGGGGGGAGGGGGCGGGACACGGACACAGACACGCGCGGGCACGCGCCGCCGCCCGCGCCCCCTCAGCCGCCGCGCCCGCGTCGCCCCGGCCCGCACAGCGAGGAGCCCCCCCCCCCGCCGCGGGCCCATCCCCGGCGGGCCCGGCTGCGTCCGGCACGGCCCGGGGCGGGCCCGGCCGGCAGGAGGGGCCCGGCGGCAGGAGCGGCTTCGCCCCCCGACCCGGCGCCGGCCCCACGCACCTGGGCAGCGCGGCGGCGGCCGCGGCAGGAAGCGGGAGGCGCGCAGGCGCCGGCGGGCGGGGGCGGCCCTGGCCGTGCGCAGGCGCCACCAGCCGAGCGGGCCGGGCCGGGTGGGTGCGGGGGCTCCTCCCGCCGGGTCCTCCCGCAGCCCCCGCGCTCCGCTGCGGCTCCGCGTGGGTCGAGGGGCGGCCGGCGGCAGCGGAGCCCGGCAGAACGCGCCGCGGGGAGGCGGGAGGGGGCGGCCTGGCCCGGCCCCGCGCGTCCGTCCCGCAGCCCCGCCGCGCGGCCTTTCCCCGCTGAAAGCGGGTTCCGCAGCTCGGGTAGCGTGCGGAGAAATAACATCGGTGATAACGCGTATTGGCGGTGTTTATAGGAAACATGGAGGAAGATGAAGAGGAAGACTACATGTCTGATTTATTTATTAAGTAAGTAGGCGGCGCCTTTTTTCTCTGAAGCGATTGTAACCGAACCGTGCGGGGCCCCCGCCCGCTGACGGGCTGCCCCGCTACCTTACAGGCAGGACGTACGGCCGGGCCTGCCCATGGTGAGGCGGGTGAGGGAGGCTATGCAGAAAGAAGAAAAACAAAAAGAAGCCAACGAGAGGAACAGACAGAAGAGCGTAAAAGAAGAAGAAAGAGAGAGACGCGATTTGGTGTTGAAAAGTGCATTGGGTACTGAGAACAAAGGCTTCGCGTTGCTCCAGAAGATGGGCTACAAGAGCGGCCAGGCCCTTGGCAAAAGCGGTAAGCTTGTCACTGCAAGTGCATGCCTGGCTTTGTATTTTACAGACTCTGGCTGCCACTTCATTTGGAGACAGGGTCAATAAGTGCCTTTCCAAGAGCTCTGGCATTGCTGAACTTTGAATGTGTTGTGGCAGAACGAAAGATGAGAGCAAATCTCTAAAAACTGAAATAAAAATGCTACGGACTGTCAAGAGATGTGAGGGAAGCAGCAGTACTTGCTGCTCAGTAAATGTTCTTCTACACGTGCATGACCACAGGAATTGCATTAAGGGTGTTTTGATGGTCTCGTAAAGCTAATAGCATTCCAAAAAAGTCAGCCCCTTTCTTCGGGTTTATAGTTGGATTAAGAAGAAGTGGTGCACACTGGCCTACCTTTATGAAGTCTTAATAAATGGAGTAAAATCAGTAAAACAAAGCATCAGTAACTGCAGTGCCAGTTCAGCCTCTCGCAGATAATCGGCAAACGAACTGGCCAAGAGAGATTCTTTTTATTCTTCATCTTTGTCAAGTCGTGAGATTCTAGAATGACAAGCGCTACAGAAGGCTGTAACAAAGCAGTCTTTATCACAGGTAGGCTATACCTGTCAAGTCAACACATTTTTGTTTCAGTTGGGTAGCATCCTGAAAATAGTACATAGCAATCCAGCAGACAAGCCAAAAAAAAAAAAGAGGGAGTTCCAGTTCAGCTGGGTCATTTGTAATGTACTAAATGGACATTGATTTAGGTTTTTTTGACTTCTGAGCAATAAAATCACAAGAAAATGTCTGTATTTAATGGCAAAAGCAGCTTGCCTACTTGATTACACTGCAGAAATCGTAGTTTGAGAAGGACCTGGCTTCTTAAATTGGCCTGTTTTTTCCCCCACAGGAGAAGGCATTGTTGAACCTATTCCTTTGAACATAAAAACAGGTTTGTTATACTACCTAATTTACTTAGTTTTGGGTATCAGAGCTTCTCAACTGCTTACATTCATCTTTTGAACTTACATAGGCAGAAGCGGGCTTGGTCACGAGGAATTAAAAAAGCGAAAAGCTGAAGAAAAACTGGAAAACTATAGGCAAAAGCTTCATATGAAAAAACAAGCAAATGAACAAGCTGCAGATCAGTTCAGGTAAAATGATGTTACTGATATTCCAACCAGTGTCCAAACAACTATTCTTTTTATGCTTTAAGTTTGGTTATTCTTTTGAATGAGAGGTAAGAGTTGAAATACGGAGTAATTGTTTCTCAGTTCTAAAGCAAAAGTAGATAAACGCTGTAATGCTAAAGGTGTGTGCTGCATCATGTATTTTTGTTCATGTTAATAATGCAAATAATATACATACTAACTTTTTACAAGTCATTTGCAGCTGTTTAAATCTGAGAACCATGTCATCTTTTTTAATATAAAATCCACAGATAATCCTGAGCGATGTTGCTACAGTTGTAAAAATCAGGGTAAACGTGTTTACATTTTGTTGTTTATATTGTCTCCTTATTTGCTTGTTACATGTGGAGATAGAAAGCCTAGGGAAGACTATCTTTTACAGATGTTTAGTGAACCACTTTTATATGTCTTATGAAAATCTGATGAAGAAAGTGTCCAGTGTAGTGTGATCAAAAAACCACTGTCTTGAAGGTATAATTCCCAAGAAACACGTGTGCTCCCACAGAAACAGATGTCAGAAGAACTTCTTAACTTCAACATTGTCCTGGTCTGGAAGAATTAGTAGGGCTAGAATCTTAAATGTTCTATTTCAGAAAAACTTATTGACTATAATGCATCTCACTGTTCATCTACCTGCTTATTTTAGCTATCTACTTTTTCTTAACAGAATAAGATTCAAAACGAAACAAGAAGAACGTAAGATGGAAGGGGACCTCCGAAGAAGCCAGAAGGCCTGCCAGCAATTAGATATGCAAAAAGTGAGACATATTTTTGGGGGTTAGAAGGAAGGTTTAGGTCGGAGATACAGGGTACAAACAAAGTAGTCATTCAATTCTTGGAAGTTCTCAAAAATTGTGGGATAACTGGACTGAAGTCTTGATGTTTGGCAACACTTCAGTCCTCTTAAAATATTTCAAAGTGTATGTTTGCACCATTAGGATATTTGAAGGTGTACACCTACCTCATAGTAACTTACGTGAGGACCGGTGTTCATTTGCATCACCAGAGCTCACCTGGTTTTGCTGCTGCATTTTTGTGGTTACTTTTGAGCTGTTTGCATATCTTTCAGTAACTGACGTCACACCACCCTAACTGACGGTGCTGTTTGCCTCCAGTGAGGGAGCAACATTATCACAGAATGGTTGATGTTGGATAGGGCTCTGGAGGTCACCTTGTCCAAGCCTCCTGCTTAAGCAGGGTCACCCACAGCAGGTTGTCCAGGACCGTGTCCAGACAGCTCTTGAGTATCTCCAAGGATAGGGACCATCATGGAGGGAATCAGCAGATTCACCAAAGAAGCATTTAAACAAAAAAACAAACCCCAAATGAGGTACCTTCCACCTGCAAGAAGTAACATGGGTAAAAGCAGTGAACTACTGTAATTTTTGCCACTTGAAAACTTCAAGTGTATTTCTTTTCTCTGTTAGCCTGTTGGAGGTTAATACTGCCCCACAAGTTCTGCTAAGATTGTTTGATACTCTTTAATCTGCTTCATAGGAAGTTGGCTGAATTAATTCAGATCTCTGTGTTGATTCTTCTTCCTTTAACTTTACTTGAAGGGGATTAGGAGGCGCTGTGTGATCTCTTGACTGAATAACTGGGGGAAGCATGACTTCAGCTGATAAAAAAGCCTATCTGATCACAGCCTTGGTGTGAGATTATGTGGCTGTGTAGCCTTACACATAGTGACCATAGATGAAATAGAACCTTATATTAGCATGCATTTACTTGTTTTAAAAAAGTGAATAGTACTTCTTGTGGACCACTGTACTTAGTTTCCCACTACATCTTTAGTGATTCTTGGTTATACTATGCAGGAAAGTTTTAAAACCTAACATCTCATCTATTAGAAATTGGTTTTATCAAGCATCTTACAAGAAAACCTACAATGGCAGATAATTTTCATCTAAATGCTTTATTATTTAAGGATATTGATGTTCCCAAGGAGACTTGGTATTGGCTAGAACCTGAAGAGGAAGATGACAAGGATGAGGAAGATAAGGAAGATGAATGCACAAGCTCAGATTTAAGCGTAAGCTCTGCAACTAAATTACTGCTTGATTCAGAAGTAAATTTAATATTCCTCTTAAAAGTATGTATACATATACACATAAAGGATATATGTATACTTGTCATTGTCTAAGCTGTAGTGAATGGCCTCTATGCAATCTTAGACAGTGATTTTTATAGCAGTTACGTGATAAAATATAAAACATTAAACCACTGATTTATTGCTTCTCTGTTTTGAAGCTGATCTTTGGAAAAAGTAGCCTAGAAATTAATTCTAAACATTTTGTGTCTTAGCCAAGACATGCAAGATCACATATTTGATCAAAGTAATTTGCTTTTGAGTTTTAATTTTTGGTGCCTCATCTCATGTATTGGACTCATTTTTTTGAATTGCTGAGTAATTTCTGAAAACGCTTCACAGATTATCTTGAGATGGACACTGGAAATTCACTTTTTTTGGGGAACTAATTATACAGCTGTTGTTAGCTTTGTGGATTTGATTTGCATAGATTAGGTGTGAACAACTTCACCAAAAAAATCATATACTTGAAATAAGGTAGCTGGGTCATATTTTTAGCACTCTTTTTCAGTGCAGGTTTATTAGCTGAAAAGGATGAGCAAGCAACAGCCATTAACTTTCTGGAGATCATGAATTCCTGTGCCATTTGGGAAACTTCATGCCTTACTGAGTATTGTGTAGCTTTTACGTAGCAAAAGGTTAAACAATGTATTTTAGCAAAGCTAGTAGCTCTAGAAGTGTTTTGTGTCACATGAGCCCCAGATCTTTGCATACCTGTACATATCTCTAGGTATCAGAAAAGCTACGCATCCTGACTGCCTATCTGAGAGAAGAGCACTTTTATTGCATTTGGTGTGGAACAACCTATGAAGGTGAGAGTAAAGCTGTCTTCTAAGTGTTGTACTTATGCAGCTAGACTTAAATAGTACAATATATCCTTTGTTTCTCTTACTGCAGTCTTTTAAATCTACATAGCAAATTTTCCTTCCAGGCTGCTGGGTTTTGCACAATACCCAAAGAGGGTAGAATTTGCGTTCACTGTTCTAAAACAAAGCTTGGAATTAATGACTTGCAAATCTTCTTGAATTCTATGTGACCTCCTTTACATGGATTCTTCCGATAATTCTAGCAACATTTTTTCCCTCCTGTGAGCTGGTATTACTCACTTTTTCTCTGCTTATCCTGTAGATTCTGAAGATTTATCGTCAAACTGCCCTGGAGACAGTGCTGCAGATCACGACTAAAGCCTTTCTGAAGGAAGGAGTCCTAGATAAGTATGTGTAGTTCATAGTATCTTTTAGAAGGTTTGGAGCTGTGCCCTACTGAAGAATTCACACCAAAGTATGCAGAAGAATAGTAAACTCACATTTCTGAAGCATCTTACGGATTTTCTGCTTGATGCGCAATTTAATAGGAATTCAAACTTTGCCTTTATAATTGAACTACTTTAATTGAGAAGCAGATTAAGCCTTCCATCCTCTTTGGTTATGCCCGGCCCAACGGAACGAAATCAGCTGATAATAAAATTCAGGTTTGAGTAAGGGAATAAATACTGGCTAGTTACTCTGTTCTACAATGTTACACAGTTTCTTTTCATCTTTACGTGATGACTAAACATCAGACTTTTTTACACTGATGTTATTTGAATCAATATTCTGTTGTATCTAAAGATGCATATTTTGCATAACTAAATAGTACCAGTTCATGTTGTTGGGATTTTTTAATATAGAAAATACATTTTAATAGACCTTTTATTTTTAGGGAACAATAGTTGCTACTGTAAACAGTCACTAATAGAAACGTACTGCTGAAGTATACAAATACTATGGGGGGGGGGGGAAAAAAGTATCAAAACCTCACGATTACTTAACGGTAGGAATATTATGGTATTAGGGTGCTCCGTCCAGGAACTATAAAGGATATTCAGCCAAAGTCTGTCACAGTAATGTTCATATTGTAAAGTAGTTTTATGGGCAAAAGGAAAAAGGAAATTCAACTAGTGGTATTTTATCTGTGTCAAGATACCATTTCTCACAGATCTTGACCACTGCAAGGAAATACTAATTAGCCCAGGATAGTGCAATGCCCTATGTATCACAGCCAGGGATCATGTTAGGAAAGCCAAAGCCCTGATAAAATTAAATCCAGCCAGGGATGTCAAGGGCAACAAGAAAAGCTTCTGTAGGTACATCAGAGATAAAAGGAAGATTAGGGAGAATGTGGGCCCTATCCAGAAAGAAACAGGAAGCCTGGTTACCCAGGACACAGGAAAGGCTGAGGTACTCACGTGACTTTTTTTGCCTTGGTCTTCAGTGGCACATGCTCCAGCCACACTGCCCAAGTTGCAGAAGGCAAATGTAGGGACTGGGAGAAGGAATAACTGCCCACTGTAGATCAGGTTCAAGACCATCTGAGGAACCTGAAGGTGCACAAGACCATGGGACCTGATGCGATGCATTGGCAGGTTGCGAGGGAGCTAGCAAATGAAGTTGTTAAGCTACTCAAATTACGGGTGTTCAGCCTGGAGAAGAGAAGGCTCTGGGAAGACCCTATAGCAGCCTTCCAGTGCCTAAAGGGGGCCTACAGGAAAGCTAGAGAGGGACTTTGTACAAGGGCCTGTAGTGACAGGACAAGGGGGAATGGCCTTAAACTGGAAGAGGGTAGGTTTAGATTAGATATTAGGAAGAAATTCTTTACTGTGAGGGTGGCGAGGCACCGGCACAGGTTGCCCAGAGAAGCTGTGGCTGCCCCATCCCTGGCAGCGTTCAAGGCCAGGCTGGATGGGGCTTGGAGCAGCCTGGGCTGGTGGGGGGTGTCCCTGCCCCTGGCAGGGGGTTGGACCAACCCAAACTATTCCGTGATTCTGTATTTGTAATTTATGGTGAGGGGAGGGGGAGAACACAAACAACTTCAGGGCTACAAAAGGATGTAAAATCAGATTTTTATTTAGCAACAAATGTTTGCAGCACATGAGCAATGATTTCCCTAAGAATATAAAAATCACTATGCATTAATTTATATTACTCTTTTTATCCAAGCACCCACTTTACCCCATTTAACATTTCAGAAAATGCATACAGTATTTTACTGCACATAGCACCTATTTTTCTGCTTAGAAGTATCTGCTCATTTTTTCCTTTATGGAGTTAGGTGGGCTCCACACTAATGAACAGGTTGAGAAGATACAGCTCAAGCACAAACATCTGAAGGACCAATGTGCCTGTTTCTTCTTCCTGCTCCCGACCACCCCACACACAATTCTTCCAGTCCAGGCAAGTCTGAACTCTTGGAAGTATATAACTAGAAAGAGTAACAAGTAAACTGCTGTTACCTTTCATGGGGCTGAAAGTAAGGCCATCAAAAGTGCTCAGTGTGCTCATTAAATATTACAACAATGGATTAAATCCTAGGAGTATGGGAGAGAGTTTATGGTGCACTCTCAGCACAGGATTTCAAATGGTGACTGCTGCAGACACTGGAAGAATTGTGGTGTATTAAGAGCAACTTAAGTGTTCCTTTCGGAAAAAAAACCTCCAACCCTTCAAAACCTAAGGTTTTCAAAAATCTAGAACAACTATAACTAGATTTCCTAGAAGCTGAATGTTTCACATGCAAATTCAAATGCTTACTTTAAAAGTATGTATATTAACACACTGAAGGTGCTATGTGTTCAACAGCTGTGTAGAGGTAAGAAAGTTTACCTTAAAGAACTGAAATTCAGTGAAGAAAAACCCACACCTATTCTTAATATCTCTTATACCAAAATTAGTCTTGGTATTGGTGGGAGCAGTCTAGTAATTATTGAAAACATCACTGAACAAATCAGAAAGGTTTGAGTCACATACCAGAAGATGGCACTTCTTCCATGGAAAGTGGTAGGTAACCTCAACTGATGATGCTTGCAGCACACATTAAGAGCATGGATACAGGGAGGGATTTGCCACAGGCCAGTTGTGCTCAACATCAATTTAATATTCTAAGAGACAAGGACTAGGTTTTGTACAATATTTTGCACAGTATAGTTCAGCTCATCCACAACCTGTGTTTCCAGGTAAAAACAGCAAGTGATCGCTTGCAGAAGTACGCTGTCCTGATCCACAGCTGAAGTGCGTGGATGGTGATGTGACCGTTCTGGCTGATGAGCTCCTCAATGGCAGGAAGGCAAAACACCAAGGAAAAGACCTGTCTTAAGTCTTGCAGTTGCTTTTGGCTTTCAGTTTGAAGAGACATCAAACTGGATTTAAACAGTCTTGAAAGCCTTTTAAAAGCGCATTTACTGAGTATGAGTTTCACGTGAGTTGGTTTTAACAGCAGATTTAAAAAACTTCAGTATTTCAGATGCAGAGTATCTTGCTGAAGCCTGTTTTGAAAGCATCTTTTTGATTATGGGTGCCTGCAGAAAGAAAGTAGTGTCAATAAATTACTTTTTTATAAGTAAATAAATTGAAGTAATTATTAAAATCTCATACCTTTGTTAGAAATTGGTTGGTGAAGCCCTCTGGAAGTTGACCTTTTCTAACATCATGCCATATCTGAAATTCATATAAGCAAACAGTTGCAGTATGTTTTTATTTATTACATTTTGCATCTCACTTTGATCCATATAGTTTACGGAAGTAATCAAAATACAATCTACAAAAAAGCCAAGACTTCAAAAAAGAAAGTAACTGTAAATAGTTTGAAATTTTTTCTATTTAGCCGTACTGTGTTTTGGGTTTATGTTTTTCATCAACTGTTGTCCCTTTTTAAGCTTAAAAGCTTCACACTCTATGCTTGTTTCAGCAATCCTCTCTCTATTTGAGAACCATTACCCTTCTCTCCCTAATTTAAAAGTAGTGGGTTTATATCCTCTTACCCCATTAAACTAAAAAAATGCAAGATTATTGAATTTCCTACTTTGGATGCTACTCTTTGCAAGCCAAGCAGGTATGCTTCCTCCCTTTTACCTTGTTCAGTGCCACGCGCTTATTTCTGTGTCACAACACACTACATGGAGTTCAAAGCAACTACCATACAGAGGATTTCTAATTGTATGCTTCAGAAACCCTTACTGGGTAACAACTAAGACCATCCTAGGACTTTCCATGCATATGACTTCCCCACCTGCCTACAGACACAAGATTTTTATACTAAATAATTCATCCTGCCCTTGTGACTGTAAACGCTGTGGACACATTTGCACAGTTGGCTGTCAGCAGGAACAAGACAGCTTAGCAAATACTACAGCGTAGCTCAAGAGAAGTCTGCAGTTCCCTTGATGATGAAAAAAGATCCTGAACCAATTTGTACTAGGTATAACTAACTCAAACTGCAAACCTGCCAGTCAGGCAGACACATTGTTACGGTTTTCTCACCTTGGCAGAAGGCCCACGCTAACTGTTCAAGAGCTTCTGGGTCCAGCCGTGTACCTTAGCTTACAATTACTTTGAACAAGATACTGGGCAGCTACCTCGCTGTCCTACAAATACATAGGTTTGAGCATACAAGTTGCACTAATAATGTACAAAGTACCAAGAAAAAGCAAGAGACACATAAAAGATCTTCAAAAGAAATTTAGGTAACATTCATTTTCTTTTTGAAGTAACATTTTTTTCAATTAAAGCTACATATTCTAAATCACACTTGTTTTCAGTTTGGGAAACCGTGGGTGGTTTGCCTTGACAGAAACTTTGTTCTTGGGCCACCGTGCGGTGAAGATGGGAGCATGGCAGAGACAAAACTCTCACATTCTAAAATGAGAAAAATATTCCCTTCAAATACTTTGATGAAACAAAAAGATTTATCAGAAACCTTTGCTCTTTTATGCTAGACATTATTCTTTAGCATGCTCAGGCTTTAATGTCAGTAGGACATAAGTGAAATAAACCCAGTAATACTTCTTCAGTTGCTACATTTCAACCAAGCTGTGATGACTTACCAGCCTTTCAGAAATGAATCAAATAGAAAATGTAGATAGAGGCAGTACTCTAGATACACAGATTCCTTCTAGCACACAGTCAGCATGCAATACCAGCAGCAAGGCAAAACAATGACAGACTTTTTTTTTTTTTTTACCTTTTTTTTTTTTCAAGATTACATACCTTAGTTTTCTCGTGGCAACTGTACGCTGCAAGAATTTCAAACCAAATTAATCCCAGTGCATAAATATCTACTTCCTTTCCATAGCTGTCCCCAAACTACAAAGATTAGAAAAACACAGGTGTGAAATCCAACTGGACATCCTTAAAGCAAAATTATTATGTCACATTAAACACACTGAAATTAAGACTTCTACAGACCTATACCGATAATGCATGCCAGTATCTCCGTCACAAATAATAAACCAAAGGACTCTAATGCCACACTTAACAGAGGTCCTGAATTCAAACTGAAATACATGGCTGGCAGCCTGGCTTTGCAAGAGCATTCCTTACAGCATGCAGTGTCGGACCCTGCGGGCTAGCACAGCAAGATAAAACCGACCACACTTGCAGAGAGCTTTCTCTACAACATAGTTACCCACTTACACACTCATACCAGGGAACTTTAGGCAACTGGGTTTAGTGCTGAGATTAGGATTGAGAACATTCAGTGCTGAGTTTATAATGCCAATCTAGCAGGATAATTACCTGTTCTGGTGCCATATATGATTTTGTTCCTCTGTTCTCAGTCAGAGTCTCATTTGCCGCAGAAGTCACAAGACCGAAGTCACCTATTTTTATTTTATCTTCACGTGATATGAATAGATTCTGAGGCTATACATACATATTTAAAAAAAAAAAAAACACCAAATGACCAAGGTTTCTTGTCAAGCATAATCAGCCACGTGTGTTCCCCATAAAGTTTTATAATTATTCACAAAAATTAGCATTAAGAAACTGATGGGGTGGGAAACAGAAAAAAGCGCAACTGATTTTTAAAAACAAACTACATTCAAAGTAGTATACGCCACAGTAACTGCAACTTCTTTTTTCCAACCAGTTTAGCCATAACTGTATCATGCTTCAGTGCTCTTCAAATACATCGTGCATGTAACATTTCATATCCAGAAGTGGGTTTTAGTCTTCAGTCCTAGCCCTGGGATTTGATATACATGGGCAAAGCATTTAGGCTCACATGGAATTTCACTCAGATCGTAGTTTCTCCTAGGCACAGCAGGATTAGCTGTGCTAAGTCAACTGCAGGATTAAGGCTTACTACAGGCACCCCATCTTTTAAGTTTTCATTGAACTTCCCACTTTTAAACTGGACAAAGTCATAAGCAACTAAAAATAGAATTATACATATCTGGATGAAGTTCCCCAAAGAAGACAAACTACATTTTTGAACATTACTGAAACAAAACCAAATAGCCTTATGCTATTGTTTATGCAAAGAAGCTCCAGTGGTCTGCAAGGCCAGGAGAGACTGAATATTTAACAGGAAGACCTCTGTGTCAGGAATGCCCCGTCCAGTTCTTCTGTTAAAGTTCAACCGCGTCCACGCAGATTTAATACAGCACCTATACCTGGCTACGCTATGTGAAGGCTCTTCATACCAGGCACAAGTGGGACTCATCTCAGCTTGAACCTAACCTGCAGCTTTGATTCTGGGCCACGGAGATCTCAGCTGGCCAAGCATCTAAATAGACAGCAAGTCAAAGTGAGAAGGAAAGCTCCCACATTCAAATGCAGGCAGACAAGTTAACAGGGCTTGGAAGTAGGTTGCAGCCAGATGCCACGGGTAGGGGACTGGGGCAGCAGAAACACAGGAACAGCGAAAAGCAGAGACTGAGCTGAGATGAAAATAAAGAGGGACTGAAGGAGCAAGAAAATACAAAGCACAGAGAGTAGGAAGAGCTAAGAATTGCTAGCTGAGAAGGCACTTCCTGGGCCTCTTTTTCCCAGGCATCTAGAGAAAATTGTGTCTCTTTGTGGTTTGTTCCAGTTACTGTAGCAATAAGCCTGTTAGAAAAGCTGTGGAAGATACAAAGACTCTACCAGCGGGCAGTGACCATGAACCAGAACTACACTGTGAATGGAAAATGCTAAAGATTTCTACCTCTGGCTCAAGAAGTCCATAAACTTTAGGTTACTGGAAGTTTTGAGAAGAAGGGAATATGCATTAAGGACATATCACTGTGTCACCTCTCAGCTCTAATACTCTCTAGGTGTCTGGAATTAGCCACTATATGAAGAGAACAGCATCCTAGATCTGCATTTAATGTCACCCACTACAGCTGTTCTTAGGAGCACCACAGCATGATGACTTTTTCCCAAAGCAAGAGATTTAAAATGCTGTAAGCAACATTATAGCTGGCATATGAAGCCCTGAAGGCTTGAAACTTTGTCCTTTTTAATCTTTATATTGAAATAAAATCTTACAACTGTGCACTTGTAGAGATTGAAATTCTACCAAAAAAAGTAGCATTCAAGTATCTGTACGCGTACGTGGTATAAGAGCAAGTAGAATATGTTGTTATCAAATACAGCATATATTAGGATAAACTATCCCTTTACAATATGGCAAAAGCAAACTTCCTAGACTCAACTTATCACTTTCTTCTAATTATTTTATGAGGTAAAGTTAGTATTTCTTTTTCTAATAGGTAGTCTTGTGACCCAGTAACACATAGTACACTGAAAATGCCTGTTAACTGATGGCTACTGATTTTTTGTACTACTGCATTCTGAGATCCTCCAGTTTACCTTCCAACTTTTATCCTAAAGTTGGAAGTTCAGCCAGTTGCTGAAAAATAATTAATCACTAGCAATATCAGAAAAGGCATGCTACTAGGGTACATAATAGACTAAACAAAGACTAGAATGATTTTACATTTTTTGAAATATCAGTAAGTACTACTTATCTAATTTTTTTTATTACCTATCCTACTCACCTTGAGGTCTCGATGAATTAACCCTTCAGAATGAATATATTTCACTCCTTCCAGTATTTGTAAAAATTTGTTTTGTGCCATCTCATGATACTTTCGGTCTTGTCTATTCTTTTCAATCCAGTTGTCCAGTGTCCCTTGTTCACAGAATTCCATTTGAATGAAAAGACAGAGAACTTCATCTGACTTCCAACTGCAAAACAAAACCACATACCGCACTGAAATTGGCAAGATACAATACCTCCCAAGCCATGCATGACTCTCAAATTCCTCTTCTTTAAAAAAACCCCAAACTTTCTGTTAATTAATTATTATTAATTTCGGAGTTCCCCCCAAAAAAGTCTGCAAGTCCCTTGATTTTGAAAAAAGATCCTAGACCAATTTGTACTTGATATAAATAAATTAAACTGCAAACCAAAGAATCCCTGCTCAGTTGCTACATACCCCTGGAATATTCCTAATGTTTTGTTTGTTTCCTTGATCACATTGAAAGTTTTCTAAGTGTCCAAATTCCACTCCCTTCACAGCTAAAGTTATGTGGAAGAAATATATATATTTCTATACAGGAAGAAATAGCACCCTTCTTGGCTCCCATCTCGCCCTCTAGGAACTGCTGCAAGTCCCTGGCAGGTATTCTCTACTCCACTGAACGAGCACAGCATTAGGCTCCCTCTCCAACCCAGAGCGATCACGTTCTTTCAAACTGTCCCTTCAAGAAAGTGCAGTGACCATCTTTGACATCAGTCTGTGACTTAGAGAAACCCCTCTGGCAGCTGGAAATTTGGATGAAATATATTCACCCACCTGACAGCCTCACACTTTCCAGAAGAGTTCCCTCACCATCAGCCCATAGGACGGGCCGAGACTGGAGATGGTGAGCGGAAGGACAACATGAAGAGGAGGCGACATCCCTTTTTCCTACTTGTGCTGTACAATCTGAGTACCCTGGAATAAAGCCACTGAAAATGCACCAAGTGGCTCAGCACTCTGCAGCCTTGAGGTCAGGGCACTAAATGGAATTCCAGGCTGAGACCTCAGCTTTGAGGACCTTCTTTTCTGTCTTTTACCCAATAACCGTACAATATAAAGTGCATAAGTGATATTGAGACTCCAACATATTAACGGTTGGGTTTTGACATAAGACTTTTTTACCCCATTTTATTCCTCATTTACTGAGCACACTGGACAGAAACCATGCCAATCATAATTTTGAATCCATTAATATTTTATGGCTCTGTGTAAGTGTGGCAACCTATTTGAAGGGTATGAGTTTACAGTTAGTGAAAAAAGCTTACCACAGAAGCTTTGAAAAGTTAATAATCTAAAAGCCTTAGTGTTGAAAGACTACCTCTAAATTAAAAAGCATTTTATTTTGTATTTCTGTTATCAACAACCAAAACTGTTTCAGGCATCATGTTTAAAATGCTAACTAAAGACAGTTAAATTTGAGAGCTACTGGCTCACCAGTACTTATTAAATAAAAGGATAAAAAGGAAATTTCCAGTCACAAATGTGGCAGTCAGCTGCCAGATGATTTTTTCATTTCTGCTGCTAATTCTAGCCCAAATTCTGAGTTCTATGTTCTTACACTCCTGTATAGATTCAGCAAGTTCTGTACATTGAGAGAGAGAAGATAAAATTACATAATGTACCTTATTCATCAAGGAAAAGATATAAATATACTTAATTATATATGACCTGCTGCTGAGAAGTACTGTGCCTTTTTTCTTAACATTAAATATGTAAGTATGTGCATTTATATTTGTATAATGACTTATAACCAAATCATCAGCCTTTCTTTTTACAATACAAAGTTAATTATAGCAAACATGTTTGAGTGCAAACTACTATCTTCTAGTTACCTTGAGTCTGGATAAGTTACATGGTCAAACCCTTTCCAGCTACAATAATACCGCACTATGTTCTCGTGGTCAAGTCTTGCAAGTTCTTTTACTTCACGCTTTACATTCCTGTTTGGGGGCGGGGGGGGGGAAGAAAACACAAAACAAATGGCATTTTCCTACAAAAATGTAATACTAAATTAAATAAAAGTCATGGTATCAAGTAGCAATATCAGACAGTTTATATTAATTTAGAAAAAGAATGTAATATTCTCCTTCACACAAGTTCAAATCTGAGTTACAAATTCTGTAGGGTTTCTTTCATCTATGTGCTCAATTACTGTAAGGGCAAAAATATTTCAGCCATATTTTAAATGAAAGCCCCGCTCAAAAAAAGCCAAAAAAAACCAGATAGTTGCAATACATAATTATATTAAGGTTGGTCGGGCATCATTTCCCTTGATGAATCTGTGTTGACTGCTCCTGATAACCCTCTTTTCCTCCACATGCTTAGAGATGACCTCCAGGATGTCATCCGACATTCCATCACCTTTCCAGGGATGGAGGTGAGGCTGACGAGCCTGTGGTTTCCTGGGTCCTCCTTCTTGCCCTTTTTCAAGACTGGAGTGACATTGTCTTTCCTCCAGTCCTCAGGCACCTCTTCTGTTCTCCATGACCTTTCAAAGATGATGGAGAGTGGCTTGGCAATAACATCTGCCAGCTGCCTCAGCACCCAGGGGTGCCTCCCATTGGGGCCCGTGGATTTGTTCATGTTAAGTTTGCCCAAATGATCTTCAACCTGATTCTCCTCATCCAAAGGGAAATCTTCCTTTCTCCAGACCTCCCCTCTTGCCTCCAGGGTCTAGGATACGTGAGGGCCAGCCTTGGCAGTGAAGACTGAAGCAAAGGTGGCATTCAGTAACTTTGCCTTCCCTGTGTCCTTCATCACCAGGGCACCACCCTCATTCAGCAGTGGGCCCACATTTTCCCCAGTCATCCTTTTCCTGCTGGTGTACTTGAAGAAGTCCTTCTTGTTGTCCTTGACATCCCTCACCAGGTTTAATTCCAAATAGACCTTAGCCTTCCTCGTCACATCCCTGCACGTTCTGACAACGTACCTATATTCCTCAAGTAGCCTGTCCCTTTTTACCACATTCCGTAAAATGTTCCATTTGAGTTTTCCCAAAGGCTCCCTGCTCATCCATGCACATCTCCTGCCCCGTTTCCTTGATTTCCTGCTCACAGGGATGCACCAATCTTGAGCTTGGAAGAAGCGATGCTTGAATATTAGCCAGCTTTCTTGGATCGCCCTACCATCTAGAGCCCTAACCCATGGGTCATATATAAAGCTTTCTCCAATTACAAACCACAAAATGTATTACTTTTATTTTTCTCTATTTTCCCTAATTATAGTCTAATTATGCATTACTGATATGTAAATTTCCACTGTCAATTAACCTGTCAAAAGTAATAGTACTGCTTCCGATTTTTTATTATTGGCAAGTTTTCTTCAGACACATTTTGCAATATGAATAACTAGAGCATTAGTGTGTTCAGGAAAAGTAGAACTCACTTAAACAAACCTACGTTTTTACAGCTGCATTTAAAATTATTCCAGTGCATGCAAAAATTAACAAAGTCGCATGCCATTTTCAGCTTCATTTGGAAACAAAGAAAACAGTTCACCAGAAAGAATGGACAATTAATAGTGAAAACTGCTTAAATGCTCCTAGTATTATTAGAGACAAAACAAAGTACTAAAATCTTGACAAAGGTTGTCCTAAAATAGGAACCAGAAGTAAACATACAGTACTTACTTTGTGAAGTGAACTCGTTTGACTGCATAGGTTCTCTCATCAAGCTTTGCTGTTGCTTTGAAAACATTCCCAAAACCGCCTTCACCAATACATTCTATATTTGTAAAAGTCTCAAGAAGTCTTAAAAACAAAAAAATCATAAAACTTCAGTATACTTAACACTAAATTTACAAGATATATGAATGATCTTGACAGTTCTAATACATCTGCTAAAATATCATTCTGCAGGAATCACCCAGCACCTATAACACCCAAATCATAGTCTGGAAGATTAGAAAACCAAGGGAAACTGAGCCTTGAAAGCATGTAGCGTCATCTCACACCTTCACACAAATGACTTTCAGTTGTAAACATTAAATACCATTGCATGTCACTTGCTATACTATATTTGAAATTTCCAGAAAAAGAAAAACTAGTATCTCAAATACCAATTTTCTTTGGAAGTTAATTTAACAGCAGTACTTTCCTACATTTTATTGTAAATAAGAAAACAAATCTAGACCACTGCATATTGTAATTGCCATAAAGATCTTATTAAAAAAAAAAAATTCCTCCTTACCTTTTATTGACAGTGTATGGACTTTCATTCTTCTCACTGGTATTTGTGTCCAAGTCTGGCACACTTTCATCTGAATCTGACATCTTTTCCTCCTCTTCCTTGTTTCTTGCATTATCAAAATTAGCTGCCAATTTTCTTTAACAAGGATAAAAGCGAAACTTATAATGAGCAGTTTTTCTAATACGTGACAAAAGAAAAGAAATGTACCTGCCAGTAGCAGCATTTCTTTGCTAGATACAGAAACACTGAAATGGTTTGCAATACAGTTTATGGGAGGCAGCAACCCAGAAATAAACACATACCTTTTGGGTTTCAGGGCAGAACTTTGTGCGTGTCTCTACATGAAAAACAAAGAAAACCTAATTAAGACATTCTGAATATTTTCACTATACTTTAAAACGTGTTTAAAGTTTAAACACATTTGTTTAAAACGTGTCTGAGAACGTATCTAGGAATCATCTATAAATGCGTTCATAGCCTACGTAACCAATGTAATAAGAATGAAACCATATCTTAGCTTAAGATTTTTCACATATGCTATGTATGACATCATCATTCTTCCCACAGAAAAACAGGATCTTAATCTGCTGCCTTTCCTTGGCAGTACTGCCCCCCTGGTCAACAGTACATCAGTTGGGTCCACAGTACAGAAATAAATGAGTATTTTAACTCATTTATTAATTAACTCATTTATTAATAAGTTAACAGTAAGAAAGTACTGAATATTCTTAGGAAAAACACACATGTTTTCTAGTGATTAGTGGGTAAAGGAACAAATTGATACTATACCTGAGGAGGTGAAGGGTTTTCACGTACTGCCATGTTTTTCATTTTTCCTACCAACTTTGCAGATGAGTCTTCAAAGATAATACTGCTGTTACTAAAAAATAATAGACTAGTATTACAAAGTAACACAATCATAAACAAAATTATTGCCATAAGAAAAAATACATAGCTTTCAAAAGCAAACCGTAAAAAACCACTAACAATTGTGACTGATTTAAACTACAAAACTTTATGCTGGAAAGCTAATAAAACAGTAAATTTTGTAATACACTCCTCTATTTCTATGATATCACAATATCTAGATAACTATATGATACAAATTCTACTATATCATTTAATTAAATAGGTTAAATACAGATGTTTATTTTAAGGCAGTGCAGCCACCTCTAGCGTTGTATGTACCAGCTTACTTTACAGGCGCACAAAGAATATAAAAGAAGTGGTAGTGGCACTACAGTCAAATTAACTGCTGGCCTCAAAAGGCTTGACCTAGAGTTCCTAAACCACAAATGAAAATTTATATGCATGTTTGTTTTCTTCCACTAAGAAAATCTTCCCTTCGGTGGAAGTGACTATTTATGGAGAATGAAAGAGGGAAAAAAAAAAAAGGGGGGGGGGGGGGAAAAGTAGAAGAAGCAAGCAGAACGTGGAACACAGGAATGTACAGAAATTTAATTATACTGAGTTTACACGAGTGTCACAATAGGAAAACAAGTGTTAAAAATGGCATGAAATAATGCTGCTGAATGAGGTAGGTTATTCTGTTGACATCACAGTAAAAATGCTTCTGAAAGAACTGCTCACGGCAAAATATAAATATATCAGAAAGTTCTGAAATTATTATAAGCTAACCCATAAGGGCTCAAAATTAAATTCCACAAGTAAAGCAAATGTTGCTCTGAAATCTAAAAAATATAAGCTCAAATTAAATGGCTTTATACTGGAATAAAGAAACTATCACAGATTTTAATTAGAGCTAGATCACATGACCCTCTAAGATTCGTAAATACATTTTGTGATCACATTACCAGTGAACCCAACTTACCTCAAGTCAGACTGAGTTGGCACTTGAGAGGAATTACTATGTTCAGTAAATGTAGAATTGTTATTAGTTTTTTCAAATCCTCTCTGGAAAAAAAAAAAACAACAACAAGAATTGTTAAAAAAAATCATGTTAAAAAAAAAAATCCCTCCTGCAAAAGATGCCATCCAAAGAGGGGGGAGGGAAGATGACAAGGTCTCTAAGTGGAAGTTGTTAACCGCACTGAACATTCAAAACCTTGCAGATAGAGGAGTGAAACACAGGGCCCTGTCACAGTGAGCATTTTCCCACCCATATCGAGACTACGTAGACACATTTGCAAAGTTGAGTCTGGGACCTATTAAAAATCAAGATGAGTAACAATTACAGGCAAATGTTTTCATTGTTTACTGCATATGCATTTGCCTATGTGGAAAACAAGATATATGTAGGCTTTGGTATATGTAATTGGCAGAACTGAAAATCTGAGTCTGTACAAAAAGACATTCAGTGTCTTCAGTGTGAAAACTGCAAAACCTGGATTAGTAAATCAGGGTCATCTAAAAAAATTAATCCTAAACGCGCAGTAGAGGTTCTCCCACACACACCCCCATTTCATAAGAGCATAAATGTAACATTAAAAGCAACACCTACAATTGTTACAAACCATAACCTGACACAAAGTGAAAAAAACTTAAGGGTTTGTTTCAGTGACAGCCAAACAAAAACTTTTTTGTTTTGTTCAGGAGTACTGGGCCTTTACTACTTTTTGCTTGTTACATTTTGGTTTTTTACTCAGGCATCACTGCGAATTAATAAAAATTAAAACCTAACCAAAACAACCCACCCCAAATTTAGAATTGCCCCAGAGGTCCTGCTTCAGGTAGTAAGTTTCAGACTGTAATGAAAATGCAAAGACCCAAAAGCTCTTAACACAGGAAAATAGTAAGGAAGGATCCTAGAGCTATAACAGGCCATTAATTACACAGTTAACTTAAAAACAACAATAAAAGCAGCACTAAACAGCCAAATAATGAAAAAAGTACTTAAAAAAAAAAAAGATTTCTTTCCTCCCCCATAATGTCCTTCTTCCCTTTAAACTATACTTAATTAAGTTAGTTCATATGTACTGTTCTATGCATTTCAGAAGTGGGTTTGGATCTCTGTTAGAATTGTGATAGCTTTTTTACACATATGGAAATAAAACGGCCAACATGAAGATTACAGCTTTGCTCTCCAGAGGATGGTGTTAGCAATTGCTTTGCTAGACTCTGCCTTGGAAGACTATAGAAGGCAAGTCCTGTTGATTCTCACTCCTGCTTTTGCCTTTCTCACATTTCACAATAAATTTTTGATCCAACAGAAGGCAGCAAGAGATTTATGTTCATAGCCAGTCAGCTCAACAACACTTCATGTGGGACACAATCAGTATATTAAGAGTATTCAGGATTCAGTAATTTTTAATATATGCGCATCCTTGAATGACAACGTATCGGTCCATATTCTGAAATACACAGAAATATCAACTATGATTTTTTTTTAAATCCTGTATTTAAATATAAAACCACAAAAATTTTACCAACAGAATCCTGTAGCCCAACCAACCCACCAAAATATGGATTGTTTCCCTCTTAAGTGGAATCCATGGAATATGTTTTAAATACAATGAAGAAACCTATTCAAAGATTGAAGATACAAGAATTAAACTTATGTCTTAAGGCTAAATATAGCACATACTATATGAATGCCTTGCTTATCGAGCTCCTCAATCGCTTGCTTTGCAGCAGCTTGTTTTGCAGCAGCTAGAGAAGTTCCAGTGCCACTTCCATACACCAAACCTCTAACTGTACAGCTACAGAAAAATCTGTAAAATACAACAAGGAGTAAAGTCTTATATCACAAATGACAAGTCATAATTTAATGATTTTAAACACTTCAGTCAACTGACACTACAGAATAGAAATCTGAAATATACATTTTCAGGACAGTATTTCCAATATACATTTTTATCAAACTAATAGTGGTAGATAAGTAGTTTGACATGCCTTCAAGATAATCAATTTTCAGAGAGTGAATATTTAGCCCTTTTCTAAGGTTGAACTCCTTAAAGCCATTATATCATACGCACCCACAATCACAAATTAGCTGCAATCTAGATTTTAAAACAGCTGGTTTTGCAGGGGAGGAGAGGAGCAGTTTTCCAGCAGATACTGTCAGGAGAGTTAAAATACCTAGCTATTCTTTATTATCCCTCAGCTCTCAACTGGAACGTTTCTATAACTCACTGGCTGCAATACATACAGGAGACACAAACAGGCTCTCCTTGGTGCTTGGTTCCTAGGAGTCTCCAAAATACATGCAGAGAGGTCCACAAAGGGGCCAGAGCTGCAACTGAGCTAACTGACAGTTTGTCAAACCGTAACTACCATTTTATCATCACTCCATCCATCTCTTCTCCCAGCTAAACAAACTCAGCCCTCTTAGCCTCTCCTCCTATGCTGTACCCACCAACTCCATAACCACCTCAATGGCCCTCCACTGGATTCTCTCCAGACTACCTCCAAACCTTCACTGCATTTCTAAAGATTCACCTAACACTACTCAGGGTAACTAACTGTAGTGTTAGTAAACACAAAGGAGTATTAAAAGCAAGTACAAAGACAAAGTACTTCTTACATGGGAGTATGGGCATTTCCAGTACGGCTTTTGTTAGGATAATCAACTATTTGCGATGTTCTTTGTGAATACACATTTAGTAGGCTAACATAGTCGACGTTTGGTGCGGATGATAAGGTCACTTGATTTGTCATTGATTCTGCAGCTTGCACACTTGAAGGACTCTCTAGCTACAAAACAAACAACATAGGTAACTTAAGCTTAATAAATAAATAAAGATAAACCATAGACAAGATCTAACATAGCTGCAAGGTTTGTCAGCTTTTCAAAATATCTTTAAGAACCCCCAAGTTTGCATTAACAGAGTTCCTTGTGGCAAAGGAGACATCTCAACCCAGAATTACTACATTTTGAATTTCCAAAGAAATGTAAATCCAGTTTTTCAAGTATTGTACCAATATCTTAACAACATATCACCATGTATCCTCCCACCTCTTTTAGGAAAAGACGGGAAATGAGCTGTGAAATGTGTCATCAAAAAAAAGCAAATGCTGCCTTCTGAACTTTCTCACAGCCTGACCACAGCCAAGAAAAAGAATGGCAGCACGATGCTGCCGACTCTACCATTAGCAAGGGCTGCAAACGCTCCTATGGGTGTACAAGAGGGGAAGCAAGACTTCTCAGCTATCTCATCATTAGGCAGCATTAATAACATATTAGCAAACATGCAGCAATTGTGTTAAAGTAACGATGATGACACAATAAAAAGCATGTGGAAACAGGGAAGGAAAGATTTCACTCAAAAGGTGCTAAGAAGCATTCAGCATCAAAAAGAAAAATTAAGAATAGATACCACAAAACACGTGGCAGAAAATAGAGCAGCAAAATTCAAACCTAAATGAAATCAATAAGGATAAAGATTATAGAATCACCTATACCATAGAGACTACAATGACAAGAAAATGAAGATCAATCAGATCACGTGAAAGTAAGCAATTTAATGAGCAGAGTGGCAACAGACACACTGAACAACACTCTGCAAATGTTTTGAAGACATCAAATTACTGAACAGTTGTCTACATGAAAAACAACCACTGTTCACTATGGATATACCAAGGCACCTTAACAAAGGCAAATTTCCTCATCCTTCCCATAAGAGCTGAGGAGGATACTCTTGATATTACATACCAATACTGTAGTAGAACAATAAGGAAAATAGTTCGGTAAGAAGTAGAAAAGCATGAATAAGCCAAAATGAAGACAAGTTAAATAATCAGAAACTCTTCCAAATTAAACTATTTTATTGGCTACTTTTAGAGATTCACCCTCAACCTTTATTAGCAAACAAACAAAAAACCACCAAACAATTCTACAGTTTATTCACCTGTTTCTCAAGCATTTGTTTCTCAAGCATTTTTTTCTCAAGCATTTCCCAGGTTATTTTTGCTGCTGCTGCTTTTGCTTCCTTCTTGGTTTTACCAGAGCCTGTACCGTATACATCATCATTTAATTTAATCGAAACTGTGAACCTGCAATGAAAGAAACTTTTCTGTAACATTGTTACGTTTTGTCCTATATATACTTAATAACCTTCTCAGATTCAACTTTCATTTTATTATCTACAAAGCACTGTAAGTTAACTGTGGAGATATTTTAAGTATTCATGTGGTTTTATTACATCTAATTCCCAATTACCATAATTTGTTAGTAAAAATAGTTTTTAAATGTTTCCATTCCAGTCATGTACTTTACTAGTTCTAACAGTATTTATTTGTCTTAAATAATGGAATGATGTCAGGAATTCGCTTTTTTTGTTATTCCAGCTTCACTCACGATGCCCCTTTAGTTAAACATTTGGGTGGAAAACAATGGAGACGCAGAATAATGCTTGAAGTCACTGCATAAGAAAGCCTTAACAAGGGATCTTAAGGAGATAAACAGTAGGACAAGGCACACCACAGTGCCACACACTCTACCCACAGGAAATAGTGTACAAAAACCAAAACAAAACATGAAAGAAAGATCGTTCTTCGGGAAAGGGTTTGTTAGCCAACCCATATCTAAGCCCTGAATACTACACACATTCAACTGTGACATTCCATCCAAAATTCATCATTTTATTTAAGCATGCTGAGAAAATCTGCAGTCTAAGTCTCAATGACCCATGAGTTAATTATCTGAGTTGAGGATTATCTGAATGAGTGTTACATGACTTGGTCCCAAACAAAGATAATACTTATTAATTTATTCTGGGACTACAGTCAGGTCTGAGAATAAGTCTGCACAGACAGTGCTGGCTGGCAAGATGGAAGACATTAAAAGAAACATACTAATTATTAGCATAAGGCTTGTCTTCATGTAAACTAGCAAAATATTTTTAAAAAATCATACAAGGAAACATCACAGATCTTGAGTACCTATAATCTCTGACAAGGGGAAAAAATGGCAAAACACCATATTTGTGTACAAAATAAAACATATTCCATTACCTGTAATTGTCTCTAAAGTAAAAACAAAACAGCTTAAGCAAAAGACCCTTTTCTTGTAACAGATGTTCAAAAATTAACTATACATAAAACATATTGGTACCAAATCAATTAATATACACCCAACCTTTATGGTTAAAAATTAACAACATAAGTCACAAATAATTTCCATGCTCTGTAAAACTAGAAGAAAATCAAAGCACTTAAGCTAGCATAGACCATAAACTGAAATAATTGCTGCAACTTCCTGCGAGGTTGCATGGCAGATGTGTAACATACTGATAGTTGCATACAGTACCAGGTACATCACTGTTGCTTTCTGAAAAAGGGCCATCAATTCTGAAATAAATTCTCTCCTCCAAGTCCACTGCATGACACCCTCCTCACCCACCTACCACTCAATTTATGGTTTCAACCAGCTCTCCTGCCACATCCATGCTTTCAGCAGACTGACTTTTGCCGTACGCTGTACTCAGTTCACCCACTGCGGGAAGAGTCCCGATGTTTATTGACGCGCAGAGTGAACTTACAGAGGATCATGATCCTGGCCGTCCATCCTGACATCGACACAAGACAGTAGAAGTTTCTGCTTTTGACAGTAATGGTTGAGCTTCTCCATGGGCTCCCGCCGTTCCATTTCGACACAGTCTCAGATCTGCAAAGCAAAATTCAGAGACATGTCTGTGCCTCCAGGTGCAGCACAGCGGCAGCCCCAGCACTGCAGACCGCTGCTGTGAAACGACATAGAAAACTGTGCCATGCAAAATTAATTCTGATTTCTAATTCAAGTGCTTAACCTGCAACTGTTTTTGAAGACTTACTGCTTGGAACAACAGTTTTGGAAAGAGAGAATTTGGTAACTAGAAAATTGCTTAGCAGATTTCTTGGCAGAAAAGGCTGAACCATTCACCGAAATCCTGTGAAGTAACAAACACGCAAACACGGTAACGCTTCTCCAGACGGAACGAGACGCGATGGACTCGGTTCCTTCAGGGCGCACCGCTCCCGGCGGGCACACACCGCTCCCGGCCGCAGCGCACCGCTCCCCGCGGCGCCGCCCGCCGGGCCGAGCAGCACGCACCGCAGTCGAGCCCGGCCGCAGCGCGGGTCGGCCTGGGCTGCCCGCCCCGCCGGGCCCGCACGGCCCCCCCGCCGTTACCTGCGAGCCGCGGCAGCGCCCCAGGACCCCCAGCAGCCGGCACGGCACGGCACGGCGGTACGGGCGGCTCGCAGGCACCGCCCCGGTTTCGCTTCCCGCAGCCCGTCCGCGCCGGCTGGAAGCGAAACCGAAAGGGCGGGACGCGGGAATGGGCGGGAAGCGGGACGCGGGCGTAGGCGGTGGCCACCGCCGAGGAGCGGTCCTGCGGCTACGGCGGCCCCCGCAGGGAGCGGGCCCGGCCCGGTGCCGCGGAGCTGCCACGGTGTCAGCTTACGATCCGGGGATCGTTAGGTGGAAAAGGCCTTAAAGACCATCGGGACTAACCGCTGACCCAGGGCTGCCAAGCCGCTACCGAACCACTGAGCGCCGCATCCGGTGTGTTCTGAACACCCCCAGGGATGGTGACCACCACCTCCCCGTGCAGCCCATTCCAGCACCTGACCACCCTTTCAGGGAAGAACTTTTCCCTACCATCCCATCCAAACCTCCCCTGGGGCAGCTTGAGGCCGTTCCCTCCTGTCCTGTCCCCCATCACCCGGGAGAAGGGACCGACCCCCCTGCCCCCAGCCCCTGCCAGGAGCTGCAGAGAGCGATAAGGTCCTCCCTGAGCCGCCCCCTCTCCAGGCCAACCCCCCCAGGTCCCTCAGCCGCCCCCCGTGAGCCTGGTGCTCCAGCCCCGTCCCCAGCCCCTGCCCGGCTCTGGACACGCTCCAGCCCCTCAGCGTCCCCCCTGCAGTGAGAGGCCTGAAACACCCCAGGGTGTGAGGTGCGGAGAGCAGCGGGGCACACACGTTGGTTCTCAGAGATGTGTCCCACACTCACAGTATTAGCCCACCAGCACACGTCCCTGACTAGCCCTTACCGTTTTGTTACAAATTACACAGGGCAGCTACAGAAACCACATGCTACAGCTCGTCCATAGGGACAGCACAGACGAGTGATGGACCCAGCTTTTCCCAAATACATCCAAACATTGTTTTTAGTAGCCCTTTTCCCTCTCTAGCTAGCTGGTCAGCACTCATATCCCCTATGAAGTGTGACAGAATAACTAGAGCTCCAAATGTTCTTGGTGTTCGTACCAGTATCCCACTACCCTGCAATACTGCGACAGTTTTAACCTCAGCAGCTTCCCAAAGAAATTAATTCCAAACCATGGTTAGGGCACATAATGAAAAGCATTTCCTGCTATACATCTTGAATTTTCAACTCTGTTGCTGTCCTTTTGGTTGGGTATTAATTTATTACATCCCATTTTAATGAGTTTTTCTTCAGCCCTTAAACACCTTCTCTACCTTTCCAGTTCTACATCTGTGTGAATTCTTTAAGGAGGTGATCAGTAAATACTAGTCATTCCAAATAAAGCTGTACCACTACTGAAAATTCAGAAAAAAACCCTCAAAACAACATATTTTTTAACATGGTGATTCATCACACTCCTAAATTGGTAAGAGCTGGTTTTACAAAGGCAATCTTCTACTCTTAGAGATCACATACATAGTGAATCTAGAAAAGTAAAAAAGAAAAACAATGTAACTTAAGTGGTTTTTTCGTTCCAGCCTAGATTATCTGCATTTATCAGAACGGAATGTTATTAATCAATCCACACAGATCTCTGCTTCAATTCTGTATCCGAAAGATTCTAGTAAAGATACGTATCTTATAAAATCTTTTAGGACATTTACTTTCCGATTATGACCTCTCTGACCAACTGTCAAAGAAAGCACTGTTATGTAAACGTACCTTTTCCAAAAGGTACACATAGGATCCACTGCTCACTGACTGGAACACAGTGCTGTCTGAAACAGATGCCATCTTCTCTTAAGTGGAAAGAATCCTAGGAACAGCTATTTTTAATCACTTCTGTCTGTTTAAATTCTGAAAAACAGTAATTCAGTAGAGGCACATTAAATCCACATGCCTAACACCTTTTCCATTTTATCAAATGGAAGCAGCACATTTTATTACAGGTCAACTAGAGCAACTTTATTAGAACTCCTCCAATGCCCTTAACTACAGGATCCTTAGCCACAGCTGTTGCTCCTCAGAGTCCCCCCCTCTCCGTAAACGCCTGCCTTCTGCAGTTTTACTTGCCCTACGCCAGGTTCTTTGGCATGATTTTTTTCTGGCCTTGTGTGACCTTCTTTCACCAATGAAGTAGATTGCCATCAAAGGTGCAGGTTTCAGAACCGAAAGGCCTGGAGTGAACTTCCCATTCCTCTGGCAAGATATAAAGCTTCCTCCAGCTTTGTGAACAGCATTGAACTATTAATGTCTGATCAATGTTATTAAACAGAAATCAAACCAATGGAATTTCCTTGCTGGCTGATTAAAAACGAAACAGAAAGATACTTCGTTTATCAAAACATGTCAAAGCACAGTTGGAATATTACTTGAGCAATCAAGTTAAATGCTTTTTAACTGCCGTTGAACTTTGCCCTGAGGAACACAGCGTGTTCTGATGCAGCAGCGGGCACGCACGCCTGCAGAACTGGTTCTGTCACACCTTTCAGATTCATTCACCCCAGAAAATATTGGCCTTTGGAATATCAGATATCCAATTGCCGTTGTATTCCCTACCCCGCCCCCCCCCCTTAACGTGGCAGTATTGACAGTGGAGCCATTGGCTTTGACTTGTACTACAAACAAGCCATCCTGGTGCTGGGATGTGGCTCTAGACCAAATCTAAGGAAAATAAACGTGCTGAGATTTTATATTCTCTGTATCTGCCAGACCTACGGCCCCGGGTAGCTGCTTGGCTGCATTTCAACAGGTATTTGCAAACCATACCTCGTCGGAGAAAGGAAAAATAAAAAAAAAAAAAAAAAAAACAAAGACCTCCCCGCAAAAAAACGCTTTCCGCCGCCCTCGTCCTCACGCAGGGCCTGCCGCGGCTCCTGTTCCCCTCGCGATGAGAAACCGTGGCCCCCCACCACAGCCCCCGCGGGTCCAGGCAGGGCCCTGTGCGACTTCAAGCCGCGCTTTACGGCAGGAGGCCGCGGCGCCCGCCTCCCGCCTCCCGCCTCCGCCCGCCGCCTCACGGGCCGCCCCGCGCCGCCCCGCCCCCGGGCGAGGCCCCGCCCAGCGCTGCGCGCGGCGCTGGGCGGGGCCTCGCCCGGGGGCGGGGCGGCGCGGGGCGGTGGCGGCGGCGGTCGGGGCGCTCCCTCCGCCCCGGCGGCTCGGCCGTTACAGCGGGGCGGCTCTGGCGAGAGAGGCGGCGCCATGGGGGTGCACGGCGTCAAGGCGGTGTTCTTCGACTTGGACAACACGCTGATCGACACGGCGGCGGCCGGGCGGCGCGCCATCGAGGAGGTACTGCCCCCGTTCCCTCACGGGGCCTGCGGCCGCGGGCCCTCCCGGTCCGACGGCCGCGGCTCCCGCTCCCCTTCCCGGCTGGCGCGGTGGCCGGTGACGGCCGGGCGGGCCCTGTGGGCGTTGCGCGCTGACGGGAGCGCCCTGTGTGTTCAAGGTGATAAGCGCCCTGCAGGCCAAGCACCACTGCGGTGAGGGGGAGGCCCGCGCCATTTGCGAGAAGGTGCAGGCCAAGCTGCTGAGGGAGTGCCACGATCCCGCCAAGATGTGCATCACCGACCTGCGGATCTCCCACTGGGAGGAGGCGATCCAGGAGACCGTCGGCGGGGAGGCGAACCGCAACCTGGCCGCCGAGTGCTATTTCTTGTGGAAAACCACCCGCCTGCAGCACCTCACGCTGCCTGAGGACACGCGGGACATGCTCACCGAGCTGCGCAAGCGGGTCCGCCTGCTGCTTCTCACCAACGGCGACAAGCAGACGCAGAGGGAGAAGATCGAGGCCTGCGCCTGCCAGCCTTACTTCGATGCCATCGTTGTGGGAGGAGAGCAGAAAGAAGAGAAACCGGCGCCATCCATATTTTATTACTCCTGTGATCTCCTGGGGGTGCAGCCCACCGAGTGTGTTATGGTTGGTGACTCTCTAGATACAGATATTCAAGGAGGCCTCAATGCTGGCTTGAAGGCAACTGTCTGGTTGAACAAGGCGATGACTGCCCCAGTAGATATCTCCCCAGTACCTCATTATATTATTTCTTCTGTTCTGGATCTTCCAGCAGTTTTACAGAAGATGGAGCACAACATTAATTCTAAGTTAGAAACTGACCACGTGGCTAGTAATAATGGAGCACCTTGATGGTTCCAGCATACAACCCAGAGACGCGCTGAGCTGTTGTTAGGTGACTCACACTCTGTTAAAAAAATTGACCGTAGGATTTTGAACTCGTGCACGGTATGCTTTCTTAAACAGCAGATGGATGAATAAGAGCACAGTTGTCAGTGAAAACAGGGTAGAAACAATGAATTAGATTAATTGAAAAGATGCAAGTGCAGTTAATTTAAAACGACTGCCTCTGTCTGGAAATTATTTTGACAGACTGTGGCTAAAGTCTATCTGACCTAAGTGGCCAGTCTCTTGTTTTTATAGTGGAAAAGGAAATTTGAATGTTTTGATCTTTCACATGCTTTGCTGACTTACAAGTTTAGCACAACCTTCAGTTCAAACCTTGTTTGCAGTGTGTAAAAGAAGGTGAGGAAGAGAGTGCGGTACAACCTGGTAAATCTGTGTAATTGATCTGCAGTTTATCTCAGGAACTGGAGTGAATTTTGATGTCTCTAAACCCATCATTTATTATATATCAGACCATTAGCAAATGCTCTACCTTTGATCTTTTTTCAAGTTTTAGATTTTTTTTCAGACTTTGCAGTGACTTTTATGGAATCTGTACCTTTTGCCAGAAGTACTTAAATGTACATTAAAAATTTGTGTAGGGGACCATTTATCAGAGGGACTCAATGGATAAGTTTTTACTTTATATTATCTTGGTGCTTATTGCAGATATGCAGTATACTTGTAACTCAGATTCTGATTTTTGTTGGAATGTAATTGATAAGACAGATATTTTCACTGGTGTTACTGTACTGTCAGACTCTTTAAAAGTTAATATTGTTCTGTCTGATTTTATGAGTGAATTTTAACCAGACTTTCTGGAGAAACTCTTCTTGGCCTTGCTCACGTATGTGACTCTTCAGATTCAACTGCCGAATCAGTGCTTTTTTGGACTGTTTTAACAGCACTGCTATACAATCCCTCCTTACTCCAGTGTCTACATGAATTTCATGTTATTTATTCTGGAGAAAATATGAGCTAGTTGTTTGTAAATGGCTTTCATGACTCTCTTCCAGGAAATAGGAAAATTATGTTATACGTATTACAGTACTGTGTAGAGCTTTATAACGTGTATGTGCCGTTTCCACTAGATGCAGGAGACAACTTTCTAAAACACAAAGATTTCCCTTTCCCAGATCTTTATCTTTTTATAATTTATTTTTTCTATACTTCGTATTCTTACTATATAATGGGAAGGTATTCACATATTAAATGGAAATGTAAACACTTGTTGGAAAACCTGTGTTTTTCAAAACTTGTTTGCTATATATACATTGGGCTGAATGTCTGACCATATATAAGCAATCAAATACTATATTTTAGAATAAATCCATGACAGTTCTTTTGAGAACAGGGATATTGAAGTGCTGGCAGAAGAGTGTCTGGCACATGGGCAGCAATAAAAGATCAGCAAAAGGTGCAGAAACCTACCAGGAAACGAGTGTGTAGGAGGAATCCTATATACAAGAAAGGTTCCTTTGTTTAACTTGACAGGAGTTTAAAGTATTGTAGTTAAGTTTTGCATAGGATGACATGGTCACCTGGGAGGAGGCTATTACTCATCTGGGTTAAATTATTTGGCAAAGAGTTTAGGTTGCATCAGAATATGTTGCTCCTACATTGGGTGGGTGGGGGAGAGGAAGCGCTAAAGTTTGAATCACTTTAATCCAACTGTCCCTTAAAAAAGGTGCAGCAGTCCAGGTTCTTCACGTTATCTAGCCAAGAGCTTTGAGATCAGTCAGGATCAATGAAGAGAGCAGAGGCAGGCCCCAGCTGGAGCTTTAAGGAAAGGGGCGTATGCTAAAAATGATCCAGTGACACTGCTACAGTAAGTTGCCACGTGTAACATGAGCCAGTGGGACTCACTTGACACACCTTTGTTACTTAAGTAAGAGTCTGAAGATTTTATTTTGCATTTGGAAGAGCATGAAAATGGTCACTGGTTTAGCTGACGAGCAAAGTGTTGCTAATAGCAACCTTATAACCAAGGGCTGAGAAAAAATAGTAGATCATCAAGCCTGTAGAAATGTATCCAAAAAGTTTAGGTGAATCCCCGAAAAGATAATGTATTTGAAGTAATCTGTTTTAACCATACTGTCTGATAACAAAGCAACAACTTCACTTACAACAGCATCCCAAAGGAGCCGCCAGTGTAACTGCGTTGTTTGCACAGCATCAGGGTAGTAGAGCTTAGGTCAGAATAAGGTTTCTGATACAGCTGAGATTTAAAATAACAAATAGTAATAATTTGCAATTCTGTCTGTGGGCTGGAAGAATATATATATATATATGCGCCAGGTTACCATTTTTTAATGTAAGTTGAGGTTCGTATTCTCTTGCCACTGCGTCATTCTGAAGTGGGACTGCTTATCATACGAAGGGTCTCTTGTTTTAGAAGAGACTGCTCTTTGATTTGCACATGGCCAGCTGTTTTCTTACAACTATGAATCTATTAAAAACCACTGTAACCGAACACTCAGGTGATAGTGTGGTCTGCAGAGGCCACACCCAAGTATATTTTTTCCATTACTGAGTACTGTACCAGGCTGGATGTGACTACTAGTGGCCAGGTAGGGCAGTGGTGGTGTGGTGTTTCTACAAAACAAGAAGAAACAGTAGAAGGGATTTCTCTACCTAGGGTTCTTCTTAGAAGCCGTTACCCAGTAGCTGGATGAGGAATACAGAGTATTTCTAAATACTGAAGATGTTTTTCTTGGATGGAGCTCTTACAGAAAGCCTAATGAAAAGTAATTATATTTAACAAAATGGAAACATAAATGTAGTAATGGGATAATTTTTACATCAGAAGCAGGAATAAATCAATAAAACAATCTATATTCAGTTCCAGTTAAGTTCTGGTTTTGCTTAGTCTTATGCTCTGTTAGCTATGTTGTCTGGTTTAAATTGTATTGCCAAAACACCTAAATACAAAGAGGAAAAAGAAATTCCATCTACATTTTTAAAACCCTTTTCTTTTCCCAGATAAATATTACCTCCTGAGGTTAATCTATAGTAATTTTGATTTTAGTGAAATGAACTGAAACAATAGTTTAATACCAATTGTATTTTAATTCTTGATTTAAAGTAACCCATGTACTAGTCTAATAAAATATTTTGTTTATAAAACATTTCTTTTAATGCTCTGTATTACTGTGGATAACTAAGTTGTGACCAGGTTTACAATAAAGGGCAATAGTTCTGTTGGTTTTTTAAAATAGCACAGAATTAGGCCTCAAAATCTGTGACCTCACATTTAGATGTGGTGACTGGGTGTAGTTTCCATCCTTCCAAACAGAGGCTGGAACATAATTACGTGTTTATGAAGTTTCTTGGCCGGACTGTATTGAATTTCTAGCTGCAGTTCAGTGCTAGTTGAACCTGACTTGCTAATCCAAATGCCAGCTCAGATTCACCTATGTGTCCTGACTTTGTGGCACTGGCTGCTGCAGCAGCATAAGAACAGACTGCAAAGCAGATAAATTTTGTAATCTCAAGTCCAGGGAACCCATTTCAGCGGGTTGTGCATGCACAAAGCCGTATCTGAGCTATTGCTACACTGGCCTCTGTGTAATGCAGGAGAGGGGAGAGTGGAAGGTTGCTCACCTCATGGCGCTCTCAGCTGCGGAAACACAAGCTGTCTGTCCCCTGATAGTTTTCCATTGGGTCATGGAACAAATTGTCCATCTTCTGGATCTGCTGAGAGAGAGAGATGAAAAGGGACTTAAAGGTACTCTAGAGCAGGGTAGGGTGAGCATGTAAAGGGAGGCGGGGGCGGGCAAAGGGGGGCTCAGCCTCTAAGATGGGCGCTGGGCTGTGCCAGCTAGCTGACTGAACAGCACAGCATCTCTGTTTGTGTTGAGGAAGCTTTGTATGTGTAAGGCATTTACCTGGACAGTGACAGCCTCAGAAACAAGGTCATTTGAAAAAAAATCAGCACAAAGAGTTCTTATAAGGTGACCCAAATGTCTTATACAGGAGATAAGTACGTTTCGTTAGAATACCGAGTTAATGCAAAGAGGTAAGAAGTTTGGATGGGCTAACAGCTAAAGGTTTTCATATTTCCTGAAACACCCCCAGCTAACCTGAACCAGTTCTATTTGTCCTTTCTTCTGAAGTTTCTGTTACTTGACAACAGCAGTAATAGGGCTTTGAAATAAATAGAAGTAGTGTGATCCATCACAGCAATTTCTCCTGTTCACATATGTAGCGTTTCTTTTTTCAACTTCATCTCTAAAATGTGGAGGGGTTTACTCCCAGGTAATCTTGAGGCCTTTAAATGAAATTTTAAATCCTATCTTAATTCTATCCTAACAAAACTCATCACCTGGAAATCATTTGAGAAGTACAACAAACAACCGCAATGTATCTCTGCTGTATGTAGCAGTATACTGTTCTTTTGTGCACAGCTTTTACTATCAGCCTTGCAGTGGGATTGTCTCCATTATAACTCGCTTTCTAGATCATGCTGTGCACATACAAGAGACATAACAATGCAGAGATGATGTCAGCTGTGTCTAAAGCAAAAACTGCAACTTTCTGCCTATGTTGCAAGGGACCTAGACACAGAGAATCACGTTGCCTGCCTCCATATAGCATATTTTGACCTTTTATTCCATCTATTAAAACCAAGGTTGCATGAGAGCCTTCTGCTGAACAGCCCCCAATGGTGCTAATATATGAAATTTCAGTCCTTTAGAAAAGTCAACACCTAACCAAAGACTGGATGATAACTTTGCACAGGGTCTAATTTAACATAGGAAAATGTTGCCATTTACATCAGCGGAACCGCACAAGGTGAAGTAAGGTTTGTATGCTCATTTCTGTAAGGTCCCCTGCAAGTGACTCCTCCCTTCCACGTCTCCTCCCTCAGCTAGTTGATGTCCATCATCTAGTTCGGTGGTTGCATTTCCCTGTCTTTCTGAATCACAACGATATCTAGCATTTGGGATGAAGTTTGCAGAGGACCATAATAAAAGGTAATCAAGAGAGCCAGCTTTTGCAGCAAGATCATGTTCAGTACATACATTTAGTACCAGCTGCTTCACAGCCGTATGCTGCAAGCATGTGTTTGGGCTGTGTTTGTTTTGAATGGCCTTTCCTCCAAAGAAAATTCCATTCACATCATACAGACTAGGCAAATTCCTTAATTTGTTAAAAAAGAAAAATGAAAAATGGGAAAGGGGGGAGACTCCAGACAAAATCCTCTGTTGGTCACCTATAGATATCAAGGTTTATAAGGCACGGTTAAAATACCAAATCTGAGATAATTTTCTGCAGGTTTCAAAATAAATGTTCATGATTAGTTGGCTTAAGAAGTGAACGTTGTGAGGAAAACAAAACACTACTCATCAGTTCAACAGTTTCCCTGTGCCTGTTCAGTCCATTATCACCGGCTGTCATCATTTCTCTGTCAACTGTACTCAAGAACAACTTTGTCACACTGAGAAAATCCAACTTCGATGTATTTTGGAAATAACATTACTAGGCAACATGGAAGAAACTATGTACATTAACTTCAACTACATTTTAATATGCATTTTATGTAAAGTATTTAATGTTTTAATGCATATATGTTAAGTTCTTTTTGTATTTTTCCCTGGAAAAGTTTATTTTGCTTTACCATCAATATTGCAAAAATGCAGTAAAATACAGGGCCAGTAAGGTAGAGATGTATCTGAGTATGTATGACTGTGGTCATCTAATAGCTACGCTTTAGATCAAGAGTTTAGGAAATTTTTTTTTGCTTCTCAGTGATTCTAGGAAGTCAGAATAATTATGGCTCGGTTTCTCCAGAAATGAAGCTGGAAATCATGAAGATGAAGTGGAAAGCATTTCAATTTACCTTGCTTTCCAGTCAAAATCCAGCCTGGTGAGCATCAGATAAGCAAATTTTTATTTACTTTTGTTTTTGCTGAGTCTGCTCAGTAGTACTGCATTCAGGCAGATGTGGGAAGACCATTTTCCCGAGGCAGTGATCAGTGTAATGGAAAGGTCCAACAGAAAGTGAAATCATGATGTCACAATACATCAGCCACTCAAATGTGTATTTTATTAGTTCTTCTACTATGCAAGTATTGAGAATCTTGGTAAATTCTTCTCTGTTATTCTTTTCATGAATTAGGCCCAGTTTCCTCAAAGTTACCCTGCTGTTTTCATCAGAGCACTAATGTGTTATAGGTCTGTCTGTTGGATAAAGTCAGGATTAACCATTTGCATTTGTGCTACTGGTTGGGTGGTCTTTGCTGTGACCAATGTGGCCCGTTAAATCTCACTGGGGTTAGGATTTATCAGGAAGTCTGCAGTGGATGGACTGACAGCCTTTGTTTTCCAAACTGTTGATGCCTTCCATTGTGTTTTGTTTCAGACATTTAAATGAGAAGGGTCCTGAATGTTCCAAGTCCTTTTTTCCTTTCAGGAAGAAAATGCATAAATGACACAAACAGCTTGTTTATTTTTCTTTCAGTAAATGTAACTGGGTAAAAATATTTTTTTGCTTCCACACCTCTCATCTGAAAGTATTTTAAAAGGTACTTTTATATATATATGTGTATATATATATACACACATATATATGTTGATGTCTAAACTACTTTGATATATTTGTTATCTTTATCCTGTTACTTTGTCAAATGTTATATGCGTTTAAAAACTGCTACTGCTGCAGCCAGAGGTTCACCTTAATATCGTATTATTATAGTTTCACACTGTATTCCTATGCTGTATCTCAAAATGAAAATAAGCCTCTACCTTAGAGATATTTTACTTTGAGATAAATCTACCTAGTTGACAATTTCTTTTGGTTTATTTTGAATACTATGCCCCCTGCTTAACGATGTTCTGTCAACCCCAACCACTTCCTATTTGTTTTTTCTGTACAGCAGCAGTATTTGTGCATATTTGCAGGGTGAGCAGCATGCAACAGATGCACACAAAATGCAGGCAAAAAACCCTTTGGCTTCTAATAGTTTCTGTGTTAGGATTTGCATTCCTGACATTTTACAGGACTTGGCAGCTTTTAGGTTGACTTAATAGCCTGCTCTGCAGCTTAAGTTCTGTCAGCAGTGAATGATGAGCAAAGAAGATGCTTCTGGATACTACATAACGATTTTATAATATGCTGCC